>NC_059327.1:190026352-190359852 GCF_018350155.1 Leopardus geoffroyi | reverse complement strand
CAGCATAGAGCCAGACATGGGGCTCGAACTCACAAAGTGAGATCATGACCGAGCCGAAACTAAGAGTCGGATGATTAACTGACTGAACCACACAGGCTCCCCTTACTAAAGTGTTTTCTATGTGTCTGGAAGAGTGTTAGGTTCTGCGAGACCCAATAATAAGTAGCACACAGTCCCTGTCTTTGAAGAATTCACATTTTACTAGGGAAAAATCATGCAAAGAATGTAAGAGGTGTCACTGTAAAAAAAAAAAAAAAAAAAAAAAAAAAAAAAAAAAAAGAATAAAGACCTAGAATAACAGAAAATGGAGAGAACTTAAGTCTACCTACTTATGACTAAGGAAAGAAATGAAGAAGTAAAGTTGGAACAGCATCAGAAATAAGGAATGAAAATTTATCAGACCAAATGTGTGGAAAGAGCATGTATATGGAAGTACGTAATGAAAAAGTCACCATGATCGAGAAATGTTTCGAGTTTCCCAGACCAGCTCAAACACTGATGGGTGACTGGTAATGAGTTAATAAAATAAGCTAGGGCCAACCAGAAAGCTATACATGTTATGGGAATGGATTTTGAAAAATATCTCATAACAACACTATGACAAAGATAACATTTACTTAATATTTGTTCTGGGTTAAGTACTGTACTAACCACTGATTACAATGTGGCATTCCCAGCTATTACTATATTCATCTTAGAAATGAGTCAACTAAGTCACAAGTAGAATAAGTAACTGAGTTGCACACAAATGACAGTGAAGCTGGAGCTTTAACTCAGTGGTACTTAACTCTGTAGCAGTGTTCTCACGAACCTCTTAGCCCGAGCTCCACCACGCCTCACTGTAGGCCATGACATGACTCTCTGTGGGCATCAAAGAATTGTGAAGATGGAAGTGAAAAACCCATGCTTTTCAAAGATCTCTGTATTGGGAAGGAAATATTTGTTTCTTCCTCTGGCAATCTCCCTTGCTTCCTATAATGTGGCATCCTTGAATTACAATAAAGAGAACTCCTTTGATTTATATTTAGCCGAATTTGCTTCTCAGCACACATCTCGAGAAAGTTCCCTGCAATTGTTTAAAGCTTTGTTTTTTTGACCACAGGCCAAGAAAAATGCTTTTCTCACCAACTTCCCTCATTTATCATTTTTGTACTACGTCCTCAAGAAAATACCCTTATTTCTTCTGTGATATTAAGTTATTTATAGCAATGACAATATTTATGTAGTAGCTTCACCATACCATAGAACGTTCACCTACTATTAATCAAGTGCTGAATGTCATAATTTCAGGGCCAAGGTTGTGCCTTACATGTGGAACTTGACTGGTAAGTAAAGGAGCCACTGGAAAGTCTATTAGCATTTAGTAGCATGGCTTCAATGGTAGATTTGCAGGAGAAAGGGGCTCTGAGTGAGTGTTTTGGAGCCTTTGACTGCTCTGTTTATGAGACCAAGATATGTGAGTAAAGTTTTGTAAATCTCCCTAAAGTTAACCTCCATTCAGTCTCTTCTTGCTCTTTCCCTAGCTTCTTTGACCAACTGGATTTTTCTTTTTTTTTTTTTCAGCGTTTATTTATTTATTTTTTGGGGGGGACAGAGAGAGACAGAGCATGAATGGGGGAGGGGCAGAGAGAGAGGGAGACACAGAATCGGAAACAGGCTTCAGGCTCTGAGCCATCAGCCCAGAGCCTGACGCGGCACTCGAACTCACGGACCGCGAGATCGTGACCTGGCTGAAGTCGGACACTCAACCGACCGCGCCACCCAGGCGCCCCAACTGGATTTTTTCAAAAGCACTTGGAGTATTTGTTCCACTCTATGAATGTGCAGTTTATTGCAGATATAGAGATGTGAATAACTTGGAAAATGTCTCTGAGAAGGTAATGGAAGTGATTAAAAGTTTGGGAAGCAGGTCATAAAGGAAAACCAGGGAAGCCAGAGAGAGCTAAAGAAGAAATCGTACTTAATAAATCTTTACGTCCTAGAAGAGATGTTGTACAGATGGAGGCAGTGAATGTTTCCTCTTTTCTCATTGAGACCAAGAGAAAAGTTGTGATAAAGCTGATGTATGAGGAATTAAGGTGTGGCTTATATATATTTCATATATGTTTCCTAAAATGTATATAAAGAATTATATGATAAAATCTTCTCTCTGCTTTGTTGTTTGAACACGGTAGTTTATTCATTTAACACAACATAAATGTACGACTTGAGCATAAGTACTACACAGAGATAAAGAAGCTGTCCTGCAGTTTGGGTGGGGGACCATAAAGAATAAGTGAATAAGTGCTAAAATAGAGATAACTAGAAGGAATAATGGAAGCATTGTTATATATACTATATAAATTAGAAATTGGAGATTAGAATCAGGGGCTAGAGATAAATGTGTAGAAGTCATCAGGTAATAGGTAATATTTTGAGAAAATAAAAGTGAGTGAAATTTTGAAAGAATATAAATACTGAGCCTTTGTTTTGATGAAGTTAATCATATGGTCAGATCCTACATTTTTCCATTTTGTGATTGTAGAAAGTAGTTTTCTCTTAGCAAACTCATATACTCAACCATTGTAGATGTATATTTTATTAAAAAAATTTTTAATGTTTATTTATTTTTGACAGAGAGAGAGACAGAGCATGAGCAGGGGAGGGGCAGAGAGAGAGGGAAACACAGAATCCAAAGCAGGCTCCAGGATCTGAGCTGTCAGCACTGAGCCCGACTTGGGGCTGGAACTCACAGACCGCGAGATCATGACCTGAGCCAAAGTCAGATGCTCAACCGACTGAGCTACCCAGGCACCCCATATTTAAATGTATGCTTTCTAAGGTTTTGTGTGCAATAATAGGTATTAAAAGATAAAGAAAAAATAATTCTGATAATTCTAAGTAGGATTTATATAAACGTTTACATTGGAGAACCAGACAGCATATGTTGAGATTGTTCTAAAATTGAGCCCATGTAACAGATGAAATGGTGGTAAAGCATTTGACTGAATTCCTTCTCTTCCAGAGCTGATAATCTTCTTGGGAGAGAAACATACACTTATAATGTACAGAATAGTGAAAATAGATTATTTTAACACATGGCACCAGAATTCATATAGTGGGAGGGGTCTCTTATTTATATGCTTTAAAATAGGAGGTATCTACCTTTCAGATATGAAAGAGAGACTGTAATAATAGAGCGTTTGAGATCTTCTGTAGCAGACTAAGCAGGGCTTTGCTTTTGTTTCTGATGGGAAAAGGGGGTGGTGACTGAAAATAGATGTCCAAGAAAAATCAGTAGAAAGTAGAAATCTTAATTATCCATTATCTATTTTCTTAATAAAGAGAAAAAGCAATAAATGCGATGGTATTTGTTAATAGTGGGATGTTTAAATTAATTTAAAATAAATAAATTAATTAATTAATAGTGAGGCACCTGGGTGGCTCAGTTGGTTGAGCATCGACTTTGGCTCAGGCCATGATCTCACGGTTTGTGAGTTCAAGCCCCGCGTCCAGCTCTGTGCTGACAGCATAGAGCCTGGAGCCTGCTTTGAATTCTGTGTCTCCCTTTTTCTCTGCTCCTCCCCCACTCATGCTCTGTCTCTCTCTCTCCTTCAAAAATAAATTAAAAAAAAACATTAAAAAAATGTTTTTAAATAGTTTCTCTTGAACTATGTCTTCTCTGTCTTCTCTGTCACTCTGTCTTCTCAGTGGACAAAATAAGTTTACTCAGTGTGACTTTCAACCTCTGGTAGCAACAAGGCTAGGTGTGATGGTTCATTTTATGTGTTGACTTGACTGGGCTAAACGATACCCAGATACCTAGTAAAACATTATTTTCAGGTATGTCTGTAAGAAGGTTTCCAGGAGGGATTAGCATTTGAATCATGGACTGAGTAAAGAAGTTCTGTCCTCCCCAGCATGTGTGGGCATCATCCAAACCATTGAGGGACAAACAGAACAAAAAACTTTGAGGATAGGTACATTTTTATTCTTTCTTCTTGAGCTGGGATGACTGTCTTCTCCTGCCCTCAGACATCAGAGCTCCTGGTTCTCAAGCCTTCGGATTTGGGGACTTACACCATCAACTCTCCAGGTTCTCAGGTCTTTTGTCTCAAACTGAATTATACCAACTGGTTTTCCTTGTTCTCCAGTTTGCATAACCACATGGGCCGATTCCTAAAATAAGTCTCTCTCTCTTTCTCTCTCTCTCAATCTTTCTATTCTATTTGTTCTATTTCTCTGGAGAAAACTCTGACTAATTCACTAGGCAATTCATGCTAAACACCTGTTCCTGAAAACAAAAAAATAATAGGGAAGAAGTTTTTTGTTTTTTGGGTTTTTTGTTTTTTGTTTGTTTTGCTCAAAGGTATCAAAAAATTAACAAGAAAGAAAGGATGACAGGGCCAGGATTTAGGAGGAGACAGTCCCATGCTTGCTCCAAGAGCACTTGCCAATTGCAGGAAAGACTGCTGACAGCCCAACAAATCTTGAGATCCTCATGAACCAAGGGATATAAGATGTGAGTTCAAGGTCTATCATAGATAGGGTCATGATAAAATCCACACACATTGTGACAGGACCCTGGGAAGCTACATTTTTAAAGAAGGGGTGAACTGTAAACAAAACCTCTGGCATGGACGAAAACAGCTCAACACATATTAATCCCTAAAACTAGACTATGTCATATGGAATCATCAGCACCTCTAGACACCTGGAAGAAACAAGTTTGCATCCTTCATGGAAAAATATAACATTACTCTAAGTCTCAAATTATCTTTACAATTTGTTCACATGCATTGTCTAGTAGTCAATAAAAAATCACCAGACACAAGAAACTAGACAATATATATACTAGAAAAACACTCAAAAGGACTCCAGATAATAGAGTTTAAGATGATAAAAGATAAGACTGAGAATTTTGGCATAGAACTGGAAATTAGTTTTTTAAAAGAACCAAGCAGAAATCCGGGAACTGAAAATACAATATCAGAAATTAAGAACTCAATGGACTTGCTTAACATAGAACTTGATATAGAAGAAGTGAGAATAAAGTAGATAATAGGCCAGAAGAAAAATCAAAAAAGGAGGGGAAAATTCAAAGAAGAGAATAAAAGATATAGTGAATATGGTTCATAATATTACATGTGTAATTGGAGTGTAAATGAAATAACATGTGTAATTGGAGTCCCAAAGTAGAGCAGAGAAAAAAAAAAAACAAAAAAACACGGACAGAGAATATGTTAAGGAATACTAAAAGAAAAATTAACCAACTTTTAAAGATGTCAAATCAGTGCATCAAAAGATCTCATTGGGCTTCTGATTCCAGATATAATAAAAATACATCCCCTCATACTCATTTAAGAAACTAAGACAACAAAATAGAAAAGAACCATAGAACCAAATTTTCTAAAACAACTGACAAAACACTTTGAAAGTTGAAGAAAAGGAAGACTGTCCAGGAGTCTCAGGATTTAAAGAACAATACAATAGTATTTCCTCTCTGTATCTGTAGAGACTGTGGCCTGCACCCAGTCTTTCTTTACAACTGTGCAGTGAGGACATAATGCACATTCCCTCTTCCCCAACAACAGAGCTAGGGGAGGAGTTCAGAGGGGAAGGAATTGCAGAGAGAAATTTGTAAACTCTATGTATGAATTCTTGAGCAGACCTCTAAGTATGCATGAAACACAGCAAAAGTTGAGAAATGAGTAGGGATCTGAAATACCATCCTAGATTCAGGTTAGCCTTTGGGAAACACACAGGTAAGTAGAGCAAAATAACACTGCAAAGGCTTTGAAAACTAAATTGGCATTTTAATCACAGCTCACAAAAATGTACATTCTGGACCTAAACAGGCTGACTGCATTCTAAATAGATCTCAGGAAGACCTGGCATATGATAACATAATACACATAGGGTACAGGATAAAATCCCAAATTACTCATCATAGCAAGAACCATTATGTCCTCAGGATCAATGAGAAAAGGCAATCGAAATTTGCCAACATCAAGATGGCACAAATTTTGGAATTGTCTGACTAGGATTTTAAAGCAATATATGGATTGAGTGTTTGTGGTCCCCCCAACCCTGCCCCCAGATTCATACCTTGTTCTTTAAATCTCAATACAATATTTGGAGATAAGGGCCTTTGGAAGGTGACTGGAATTAGATGAGGTCATGAGGGCAGGGCTGGATTCTGATGAGATTAGTGCCCTGATAAGAGAAGATACCAGAAATCTTGCTTAAGCTCTCTCTCTCTGTCTCTCTCTGTCTCTCTCACCCCCCACCCACCCCTTCCACCACATTTCCTGTCATGTGAGGACACAGCAGGAAAGTGGCCATCTGCTAGCACAGTAGAGAACTCTCACCAGAACCTGCCCACTGTGGCAGCCTGATATTGGTCTTCCAGCCTTTAAAACTGTAAGAAAATATAAATTTCTCCTGTGTAAGTTATTCAGTCCGGGGTATTATTTTATGGAAGCCCTAACAGACTAAGAAAAACAACTTTCATAAAAGTACTCCAGCAAGCAATTGTAAATCCTCTTGGAAACAAATGAAGAAAATAGAAATCCTTGGTAAAGAGACAGAAATAATGTAGAACCAAATGAAAGTTTTGAACTGGAAAATACAGTAACAACAACCACCACAAAAAACATCACTGGATGGGCTCAATAACAGAATGAAGATGACTGGAGAAAATATCAATGACCTAGAAGACCTATCCATATGAACTGTTGAATCTGAAAATAGAAAGTAAACGGAGAAAAATTGGATGGAACCTGAGACCACAGGTATCTGAGGAAAAATAACAAATATGACACTCATATGATCAGAATCCCAGATAAAAAGGAGAAAATTTAAGTCTGGAAAAAATATTTGTGTTATATCTGCATAAGTACAGGTATGTAGGATAATAGAACAGTATAGAATCCTGAAATATCACATAAAAATTAATTGATATTTGTCAAAAGTATCAAAGTAATTGAATGAAGAAAGGAAAATCTTTTCCGTGAATGGTGTTGGCATCAATATTCAGATATCTATATTAAGAAAAAAAAATAATAATCTAAACCTTTATCACATATTATATATAAAAATTAATTTGAAATGGAACATGGATATAAACAAAAAATCTATAACCATAAAAGTTCTAAAAGAAATCATCAAAGGAAATCTTTGTGACCATGTGGTAAACAACTTTTTTTAGACAGAGCTCCAAGAGACATAAATACAAAGAAAAAATTAATAAATGACATTTTATATATATATATATATATATATATATATATATATATATATATATATTATTTGCTTATTGAAAGACACTGTGAAGAAAATACAAAGACAAGTCCACAGCAACATACTGAGAGAAAATATTTGCAAAATATATTTGTAACAAGAGACTTTATCCCGATTATACGTGCAATTCATAGTAAGAAAACAACCCAATTTTTTTAAATGGGCAAAAGTTTGAACAGTCCACTAAAGAAGATACACAAACAGCTAATAAGTCCATGAAAAAGATCTCGACAACATTAGTTATTGGGGAAATGGCAATTAAAACCACAGAAACTATCAACATACTCACTAGACAGCTAAAACTAAAAAGACAGGCAATAGCAAGTTTTGGCAAAGATGTACAAAACCTGAAATTATTACACATTTCAAGGGGTGTAAAATGTGAAAACCACTTTGGAGTACCAAAGAACTACTTTGGACATTTCTTATAAATGTAAATACACAATTTATGAAATATAGAAATTCCACTCCTAGGCATCTATCAATAAAAACGAGGACATATGTACATACACATACTTATATGGGAGTGCTCATAAAAGCTTTATACATAGTGGCTCCAAATTAGAAACAACCAAGTTGTTTATCAGTAGGTAAAGTGATAAAAAACTGTGCTAAAAAACTGTGTTCAACAAGAGCAAATAACATGCAAAAACCTCAAAAGTTCTACAATGAGTGAATGCAGAAATATGCAATAAAGATGTATACAGTATCTTTCCATACATATGAAATTCTAGAAGAGGAAAAGTTAATCTCCAGTGGGAAGAACAGATCTTAACTTGCTTCATCTGGAATGAGATTGTGGAAATGGATATAAAGGAGAACAAAGGAACTTTTTGGGGGAGATAAAATGTTGTATATATGAACTATGGTAATGAATACAATATTCTATACATTTTTTTCAAAATTTACCAGGTTGAATGCTTAAATGAATGTATTTTATTAATATATATTATACCTCAATAAATGTTATGTATATTTACACATAATTTGGTACATATATGTGCATATATATACATACATAGGTGTTTGTGTGTGCATGTATGTGTGTGTATTCTCACTATATATATGTGTGTGTATATATATATATGTGTGTGTGCATATGTATATACATATTCTCATTGAAACAGAGAGAGTGCAGATTTCATCAGTGTTCTCTAATGAAAGATTTTAATAGGAACATAATTTGTCTAGAAATTTCAGCACTACAATATACCATGCAAAGTAAGAAAATTAAAAATAAATTCAAAATGGATTAAAGACCTATACGTGAGACCTGAAACCATAAAAATCCTAGAAGAGAATGCAGACAGTAACCTCTTTGTCATTGGCCGTAGCAATTTTTTCTAGACATGTCTCCTGAGGCAAGGGAAATAAAAGCAAAAATAAACTATTAGGACTACGTCAAAAAGCTTTTACAGAGAGAAGGAAGCAAGTGACAACAACAAAAGAAAGGCAACCTACGGAATGCTAGAAGATATTTGCAAATGACATACCTGATCAAGGGTTTGCATCCAAAATATACAAAGAACTTATACAACTCAATGCCCCCCCTCAAAATAACCCAATTAAAATGGGCAGAAGACATGAACAGACATTTCTTTAAAGAAGACATCCAGATGGCCAACAAACTCATGAAAAGAAAGATATTCATCATCACTTACCATCAGGGAAATGCAAATCAAAACTACAATGAGATATCACCTCACACCTGTCAGAATGGCTAAAATCAACAACACAAGAAACAACAGGTGTTGATGAAGATGTGGAGAAAAAGGAACCCTCATGCACTCTTTTTGGGAATGTAAACTGGTGCAGTCACAGTGGAAAACAGTATGGAGATTCCTCAGAAAGTTAAAAATAGAACTACCCTACTCTCCAGCATTCTCACTACTGGGTATTTACCCAAAGAATACAAAAACATGAATTCAAAGGTATACATACACTCCTATATTTATAGTAGCATTATTTACAATAACCAAGAAATGGAAGCAGCCCAAGTGTCCATTGATAGATGCATGGATAAAAAAGAAGTAGTGTGTATGTATATGTGTATACATGTATATATAGACACACACACACACACACACACACACAAACACACACCATGGCATATTATTCAGCCATAAACAGAATGAAATCTTGCCACTTGCAACAACATGGATGGAGCTAGAGAGTATAATGCTAACCAAATAAGTCAGAGAAAGACAAATACCATATTATTTCACTTATGTGTGGAATTTAAGACACAAAACAAACAAGCAAAGAAAAAAGAGAGAGAAACCAAGAAACTGACCCTCAGTTATAGAGAAGAAACTGATAGCTACCATAGGTGAGGCGGGAGGAGGGATGGGTGAGATAAGAGATGGGGATTAAGGAGTGCATATGTGAGAAGCACTAGATGATGTATAGAATTGTTGAATCACTATACTGTACACCTGAAACTAATATAACACTGTATGTTAACTAACTGGAGTTAAAATCAAAAACTAAAAAAAAAAAAAAAAGAAAAAACTGAAAAGAAAAAAGAAAATTAATGCCCACAGAATTAGATGCTTTGAAGATCATAAAAATAATGACTGCAACAGAGAACAAACTGAGGTTGCCACAGGGAAGAGGTTGAGGGGATGGACAAAATGGGTGAAGGAGATCGGGAGATATATGCTTCCAGTTATGGAATTATTAAGTCATGGGAATAAGAGGTTTGACTTAAGGAATATAGTCAATGATATTATAATAGTATTATATGGTGACAGATGTAGCTATAGTTATGGTAAGCATAGAATGTAGAAATGCTGAATCAGTATATTGTACACCTGAAACTAATGTAGTATGTGTGTCAACTATAATAAAATTAAATGTTTTTTTTAGGGGTGCCTGGGTGGCTCAGTCCTTCATGCATCCAACTTTGGCTCAAGTCATGATCTCACAGTTCCTGAGTTTGAGCCCCACATCAGGCTCTGCACTGACAGTGTGGAGCCCGGTTGAGATTTTCTCTCTCTTCCTCTCTCTTCCCCTCCCCTATTTGTACTTTCTCTCTCTCTCTCAAAATAAATAAATAATTTTTTTAAAAAAGTTTTTTAATTAAAAAAAATTTTTAATGTTTATGTAAACAAAGTGCCAAAACCAAGAGATGAACATGTAACCAAATGAGCCACCCAGGCACCCAAAGAAAGGTTTTTTTAAAAGATTCATTATATTACTATCAGTTATACATTCAATGGCCTTGATAATTTTCATCCTAAAATTAAGTTAATTTAACTAATTAAATGCATTAAAGAATGCATTGTTTAGAGATACTTATAGTAATACTTGATAAAATAAATATTGATTTTCTAAGGCAAACAAGTTTCTTGATGTGACAATTTTGCAAAGGTGAATTATTATTTTAGCAAGCCCTTAAAATTCAAATATATTTGTGTGTGTTATAGACACATATGGAAATGATATATTTCATTTTATTCTGCAGCCAGAAAGATGGTTATCAGTGCTAATTTCCTCTGTAGAAAATTCAGAATGATCTCCTGGATTAGGTTTCATAAAATTGTTGCTTCACTATTAACATGGCTATGATAATCTTTAACAGGCACATTTAGACATCTTAATTGGCTATTAAATATAGAAAAAAGGGAACCGTAAATTGATGCAAATGATATTTGATAAGTGTGTCCTTTAGTGACAATTAATTATTTCAGTCCTTGATAATATTCCCAGGTCTCTAGAGAAAAGTGAGGAAAGCCAATTTCCTTAAAAAAAAAAAAATGTGTTTCAGTTAATGTTTCTTTCTGAATGAAATTGTGTTGTTTATTTCACAATCCCAAAAGTTTGCATTTTTAAAAAAATGTTTATTTGTTTTTGAGAGAGCGAGAGAGAGAATGTGCAGGGGAGGGGCAGAGACAGGGGGACAGAGGATCAGATGTGAGCTCTGCACTGACAGCAGTGAGCCCACTGCAAGGCAAGAAGTCAAAAATTGTGAGATCATGACCTGACCCAAAGTCAGATGCTCAACCAACTGAGCCACCCAGGCATGTCTATATAAGTGTAGTAAACACCTTGAGAAGAATAAGGAAAAAAAACCTCAAAATACATAAACAAAATGAGGCACCTATTTTGTTTTTAGCTAGCTGGCATATACTCCTCAACTGTACTTCAAACAGATTTATTAACAAAATTTGAAGGGCTTAATAATTTTCAAGGAAAAATACTGCCTCTGGGAGTCAAGGGCCTTTGTGTTGTGAGCCAAATCTGTCTTCTGTGTTCCAGATACCTCTCAACTTTCTGGTGAGAATTCTGCAACATGCCGTTTTTATTAAGGTTAAGAATTATTGGATCAAATGTGTGTGTAAACCCCAATTTTAAAAAATAATTAACAATACATACTTGAAAATATTTATTTTATTGCCCTAGTACCATTTGTTTCTCATTCAAATAGGTCTAGATTTCCTGAAGCTCCACAAAAGCAGTTTCTATGCTGGCCAGCAATCATGGTAGTGGACCCATTGAGTCTATCCAGGGTCCTGTGTTTAGCGAATACAAATCAGAACTCTTATTTTTCCTTTCTCCTACTGACTCAGGAAATAACATACAAAAGGTAAAAAAAAAAAAAAAAAGAGTAATTTTACTCTGCTTGAATCCACACTTTCTCCTCACCTCACCCAAACCCTATCACAAATATCACAAATCTTAGTGCATGTTGAATATCTTGGCCTTTTTCTAATTAAAGGCAGCTGTCCAATTCCCCAGGCAGTGCAAAAACCCTTCGGGTCCTAAAAAGAAATGACTTCCAAATCAAAACGCTAGTAAATAAGTCCGTTTGAAGCCCAAAAGAAATGATCATTACAGGGAAGTATTTTGTTAAAAGTCTATCTTGAGTTGGCTAGTTTGGGTTTTCTAGTAATTGGAAGGCAGACAGACAGCAATTTTGATCCCAAATATTCATACAAAGGCAATGTGTCAACACTATAATGATATTTAGGTAAAGACATTTATGCTAGAGTTGCCTGAGCAGCAACAGTGTTTGTCACTCTCAAAATCTCGAGGGGAAAGAGATAATTTTATCTTAAAGTGCATTTATATAATTCTAATTATACCTATATTACCAGGAATTTTAACTGGTTATATAATACAATTCAATTCAGGATCTGAGCCTTTATTTGATGCAAAGCACTGCACTTAACTTCAGAAGGGAGATGATTATCAAGGTGGTGAAAATACAAGGAATTTAAAATTTGCAAGGGAAGGAGACAAAATCCCATCACACAAAGCATAGGAGAAATTTTGTAAATAAAAGACAAAAGGCCATGGAAATACAAGCAAGGAGAAACTGTAGCATCTGGACCTGGGAAAAGAGTGAGGTAATGAAGAACGATTTCATGGGGAAAGTGACAGGTGAGATGGTCTTTGCGAGACAACTTTATTTCCACAGGCAAAGTTTGAGCAGGAGGGCTTTTTAGACAAAGGAATGGTTAAAAGGCTGGAGATGGAAAAGCGTGGGGGTATGTTATGGAAGCATAAACCATACGGTTTCAATAAGGGGAGAAAATGAATAAGGTAAAAATAAGCAGTGCGTCTTCACTACAATCTGCAACAAATATGTGAGATTTCCCATTTTTAAGACATGGGCAGCCAATAAATTATTTTTAGCAGGGAGTAATATGATAAGAGCCATTTGGGGAGAAATAAATATATCTACATGGAGAATAGAATGTTGGAACTGGAGACACCAAATGTACGAGAAGTTGTGAATCACCAGAGATGGTTGGAGAAAGAGAATGAGAGGAAATGAGGATTGGATTAACTCAGATGCCTTTGGCACGGAAGAAAGGGAGTCAATGCGAAAGACGTAGAATGAACAATGTACCAAATGTTTAAAAAGGGTGAAAGGAAGGGAGAGGTGTCATTATGAGTCAAGGTTTAAGACCTAAAAATTTGGCAGATGATTGGATAGAAACAAACTTAGGGAATTCAGTTGGAGACATGTTTAAAGGAAGTGACAACGAGGATAAATGAACAAGAATTTCTCTCACTCCCATAGCATCAGCCATCAGCAGTATAAAGACAAGACACTAAAATCACATTTGTTCCTTCAAAAGGTACTAATTCTCATTGTGTGTCAACTATATTTCAATAAAAAAGCACCCATTCTAAAAGAGAAAATCATCGAAAATTCTGCATGCATTTTGATATGCACTTGATACAATAAAAATAATAGCTAATATTTATTTAGGGTCTTTCTATGCCAGGACCATTCTCAATTATATAGTCATTTAATCCTCACACAGCCACCTGATAGAAGATCAGGCTTAGTGGGGTTGGGACACTCACCCAAGAACACACAGCTAGTATATATCACAAGCTTGACAAATTAGGATCTACTTGCTTCCAGAACAGATGCTTTTAGTCTGTGTTATGCTATCTAAATTGCTATTAGAACTCTAGGAATTGCAGTGGGTAAAAAGATAACGAAAAGGCATCTTAGAAGACACTGAATATGGGGTCTCCTGGGTGGCTCAGTCGGTTAAGCGTCTGACTTCAACTCAGGTTATGATCTCATAGTCTGTGGATTCAAGCCCTGTGTCAGGCTCCGTGCTGACAGCTTAGAGCCTGGAGCCTACTTTGGATTCTGTGTCTCCCTCTCTCTCTCTCTGCCCCTCCCTGCTTGCTCTCTCTCTCTCTCTCTCTCTGAAAAATAAATAAACACTAGAAAGAAATAGAAAAAAAAAAGAAGACACTGAATATGTAACTGAGTCTTAAAGAATATGAGAGAAGCTGTTGAATGTAAGACAGATCAGAAGAGAGCGCCAGGGGAGGAAGGACTTTGTAGACTGAAAAAGCAGCCTGTGTAGAGGCCTGGAAGGGAGAAGCAAGGCACATTTAGGGACTTGCCATGCAACACGAAGCTTATTATTCTGTCCTAAGATTTGTCTCTGGGGAAATGGGCACTATTAGGTCACCCTGTTATTACTCTTTGAAAATGATATCAGAAAGTTATTAAACTAGATCTCAATTAAACCGAGGCTTCAATTAGATTGTGTCCCACAAATACTATTTTTTAATAAGAAAAAAAGAATGACAGACATCCAAACCTCTTTCAGGCACTCTCTTGGGCCGGGGCACAACTGAGTCTGCGTCTCTCACCTGTTAGGTAAGGTTTGACAAGAACATCTCTGAGGTCTGATAACAAGAAGAAAATCGACTCCATTATTCTGATTTACTGTTTTTTGTTTTTTTTTTTTTTTTTTTTTTTTTTGTTTTGTTTTGTTTTGGTTTGGTTTTTTAAAGAGGATCCATGACAGGAACTATATGAAGTGAGATATGGAGGCCTTGACCTCCTGTTTTATCCGAGTTATTTTTGGATGGGGATGATAATAAAAGGCTTGTGGTCTGTGACACTGTGTCATTAGGAGAGGCAACAGGCGGTACAGTTAAAATTATTGATCCTGGACAATACTGGGACTGGGATCCTAATTTTTGTGAACTGTGTGACCTTTGGCAAGTGTAATTGTTATATCTTGCTGCATAAGAAGCTATTCCAAACTTAGAACAACAAACATTTATCACACACCATTGATAAAGGTCAGAAATTCAAGAGAGGCTTAGCTAGCTACTTTTGGTGTAGGATATCTTATGAATTAGAGTCATTTGAACAAGCCCAAGAATCCAAGATGATTTCTGTGGCTATAAACAGGAGGTTTTAATTCCTCAGTATATGGGTCACTTCATAGAGTTGCTCACAGGTATGTTAAATGGCTTTACCTAGAACAAGTAATCAGAGAGACAGAGAATGACAGAGAGAGAGAGAGAGAGCTCAAGATAGAAGACACAGTGGTTTTATAACTTAATCTTGAGAGGGATATCCCATCACATCTAACCTCTACTGTTCATTAGAAATCAATCACTAGTGCAGAAAGAGAAATTAAGAAAATAATTCCTTTGAAATTGTACCAAAAATAATAAAATATATAGTAATAAACTTAACCAAAGAGACAAAGGACCTGTATTCTGAATTCCATAAAACTTTGATGAAAGAAATGGAAGATGACCTAAGAAATGGAAAGACATCTCATGCCCATTGAGTGAAAGAACAAATATTGCTAAAATGTCGATACTATCCAAAGCAATATAAATGATTAATGCAATCCTATCAAAATATCAACAGCATTTTTCACAGAATTAGAACAAGCAATCCCAAAATTTGTATGGAACCACAGAAGACCTCAAATAACCAGATCAATCTTGAAAAAACTCAAAACAAAACAAAACAGGACGTATCACAATTTAGACTTCAAATTGTATTACAAAACTGTAGGAATCAAAATAATATGGTTCTGGCATAATAATAGACACAAAGATCAATAGAACAGAATAGAAAACCCAGAAACATGCTCACGATTAGATGGTCAATTAATCTTCAATAAAGAGGAAAGAATATCCAATGGGGAAAAAACAATCTCTTCAACAAATGGTGTTGAGACACTGGACAGCTAGCTGCATGCAAAAGAATGAAACCAGACTACTTTCTTATACTCTAGACAAAAATAAGTTCAAAATGGATTAAAGACCTAAATGTGAGACCTGAAACCATAAAAATCCTAGAAGATAGCACAGGCAGTAATTTCACTGACATTGTCCATTACACCATTTTTCTAAATATGTCTCCTGAGGCAAGGGAAAGAAAAGCAAAAATAAACTATTGGGACTACTTCATAATTAAAAGCTTCTGCATAATGAAGGAAACAATCAACAAAACTAAGAGGCAATCTGTTGAATGGTAGAAGATATTTGCAAGTGACATACCTGATCAAAGGTTAGTATCCAAAATATATAAAGAACTTATACAACTCAACACCCAAAACCAAAAATCTGATTAAAAATGGAGGGAAGACAGGAACAGACATTTCTCCAAAGAAGATATCCAGATGGCCAACAGACTCATGAAAAGATGTTCATCCTCACTTACTACCAAGGAAATACAAGTCAAAAGTACAATGAGACATCACCTCATACCTGTCAGAATGGCTAAACTCAACAACACAAGAAACAGTAGGTGTTGACGAAGATGTGGGGGTAAATGGAAGCCTCATGCACTGTTTGTGGGAAAGCAAACTGGTGCAGGCACTGGGGAATACAGCATGGAGGTTCCTCCTAAAGTTAAATACAAAACTACAATCCAGTAATCACACTACTGGGTATTTACCCAAAGAATTCAAAAACACTAATTCAAAGGTATCCATGCATCCATATGTTCATTGCAGCATTATTTACAAGAGCCAAATTAGGGAAGCAGCCCAAGTATCCATTGACTGATGAATAAAGAAGTGGTATGTATTCACAATGGAATGCTATTCAGCCATAATAAAGAATGAAATCTTGCCATTTGCAACAACATACAGAGCTAGAGAGTAAAATGCTAAGCTAAATATGTCAGTCAGAGGAAGACAAACACTATATGATTTCATTCATATGTGGGATTCAAGAAACAAAACAAACAGGCTAAGGAAAGGAAAAGAGAGACAGAAGCAAATCAAGAAACATACTCTTAAGTATAGAGAACAAACTGATGGTTACCAGAGGCCAGGTGGGGGTGGGGGTGGGGGAATCGATGAAATTGGTGATAGGGGTTAAAGAGTACACTTCTCTTAATAAGCACTGAGTAATGTATAGAATTGTTGAATCACTATATTGTGCATATGAAACTAATATGACACTGTATGTTAACTATAATGTAATTAAAACAAAAAATAATAATAAAAAAGGAAATGAATCACCAAGTCCAAACCAAACTCAAGGGGGCAGGAATTAACCTTCACCTCTTTGGATCGGAGCACCAAAGAATCTGTGGACATATCTTTAAACATCACAGGAAGTTACTTAATTTCTTGGTGTGAGTTTCCCCACTTTTAAAATGGAGAAATCAATAATATCTACCACACAGGGTTTGTATTAGGCAGAGAACAGAACCAATAGATCTGTGTATGTGTGTTTGTGCGTGCGTGCGTGTGTGTGTGTGTGTGTGTGTGTGTGTGTAAGTAGAAAGAGAGAGAAAGAGTTTTATTTATTATAAGGAATTGACTCACACAATTATGGAGGCTAATAAGTCCCTCAACTAATTGAATGAGAACCCCATTCCCACCCCCAGGAGCAGCAGCATTTGGGAGGGCTAACTGCCTTACTCTGGTGTGCCAATTCAGATGTTAATTTCATCCAGACACACCCTGACAGACCCACCTAGAATAATGTCTGAACAAATGTCTGGGCACTATGTGGCCCAGTCCAGTTCACACAAATTTACCATTGCGGAGTTGTGACATAAATTTAGTTCATTGATTGTTGAAAAGTGCTTAGAACAGTTTTGCATAGTGAACATTTGTTACTCTTATTTTCAGATGAGACTGATTTCTAGAGAAGTAAAGTGACTTGCTGTTTAGCAAAACATAAACTATTAAATCTTCAGTTTTCTTTCTATTACCCTTCCTTTTTCTGTGACTCTCAGGGCAACCCGAGAACTCTAGTTCCCTTGCCCTGTAAGCAAAGTAGCATCTGCATTTATTGATAGTGATATAAGAGGTTGACTGTATTTATACTTTCCTGTGTTAATAATTACCTCCTCTAGGTGATTTCCTTGGAAATGGAAGGGAGTTCATTAAAGTCTATTAATAAATTGCCAATATATGAGCCTAGCACCCAAGGAGGGAAATATATTAGGTCAGGCCCATCACAGTGCATGTCAGCTTCATTGCTCTGTGCTCTCCTTTATAAAAGCACTGAAAGTTTCAGAGAGAAAGCAGTTAGTGATATAAGGATATAAAGAAAGAGGAAGGTGGATATAGCAAGCTGTCCACTCATGTTCCCCAAATTAACTTTCAATCAGGGTGTGTGGAGAAATGAGAAAACACTGTCAACCAAAGGAACACTTTGAAGCTCAGTTCTTGGGTTCTAACCACTGGTCTGAAGGCTTCCTGTCAGGAAGGTTTATGTGGGGCCTATTAGCTGAGTAGGAAAAATCTACCCCAGCAGCTTCCCAGTGCACAGCTGTTTCTGAATGCCTTGGTTCTGGTCTCGGAAGAAGACATAAACGAGGGAATATTCCTTCAAAGACATAAAATCTCCACAAATCCCAAAGTGCAGCTCCCTCTTGCTTTTGGCAGGCAGTAAGATGTTTCAGCTTTCAAGCTAGAATTGCCTCTTCAAGGTCACCAGGTTATTATGGAATTGCAGTAAAACAAAGACAGGCTTCCCGTGGAGAGTTTTCGACAAAGTCTTCTTGTACACGAGGAAAATGCATCAGTGTATTAGCCTCCATTGTCTTCTCTGGCTCTTAGTTGAGGGGAAAAGGACAATAAAAAATAGAGGAGGTAAAAAAGGAAACAGATTTTTGAGTAGAAAATAGATAAAGTTATCTTCCCGGTCTTGAGGGCAGTGTCAGGATATGCTTTTTAATTTTTTTAAAATATATCATGTTATTTGAAAAAGCCAAGTCCCATGGGAAACAGAAAGCTATGAAAAAGAATTGAGTGAAAAGCCTGGTACATAACCTGTGTTCAGTAAATGTGTGTGAACAGATTTGTTGATCAATGTGAAGTTATCATTTGCATAAATTAGACCCCTTAAATCTCCATCTCTTCTCAGATCCAAATTCTTCTACACCTGAAGAGATCTTTGCCAATCTGTTGGCCTGGATGGTACTAACCTTGGAAAGGCATGACAGTTTATATTGGGAAAGACAAGACCATCCACACTCGTGGTTCTCTACCATGATGGGTTTTATCAAAATTACGTGGTGGGCTTGTTAAACTAGACTGCTGAACCCTAGCCTCAGAGTTTCTAATTCATTAGATCTAACTGGGGCCCATCAATTTGCATATCTACTAAGTTCCCAGGTGATGCTGATGGTGCTGGTGTAGGGACCACACTTTCACAACCATTTGCATACAGGAAGAAACAATAGTCTGAAAGTTCAGAAATGTGGTTTTTTTATTTTGTTTTCTAATACCAGGATATACTAATTTGAATCCTCATTACCTTGAAAATTACTTACATATAATAAACTATGTAAACCTACCATGTATACATGTACAATCTTTTACAATTAACATTTTTCATGTATACTATCAAATTTGCTTTTCCAAATAGCTTAATGAGATTGAAAAGCCAATAATTATTATAATGATATTTTCAATAATTGAGAAAAAGGTGAAACTCAGACGGCATAAAAGTAAACATCTTGAAGTCAGTGATCATATCTTATTTATATGAGTATCCTTAAAACTTAGCAATGTGAACAAAGCATATACAGTTCAAGAAGTATTTCATTAGTTATTTACTTTTGCATGTAACTCCCAAGTAATGGAACCAGAGACCAGAGTCTTACGACTCCAAGTGTGTGTCCTTCCTAATTTTCCATAATACTGTCATATCAGAGTTTCTCTGGTCTTAATTTCCATTCTACTTGTACAATGTGTAATAGATCAACACCAGCAGTGAATATGCCACAAAACCGTAAGCTACTTAAGGGTGGGGACAGTGGCATCTTCATGTCCTCCTTCATAGGAAGATGTCTGACACATAGTAAGTACACCACCCATGCCTTTGGCATTGAATTCCATGTTTTTCTTCCCCACCAGCTACAAAACCATGACTGCATGTATCTGCCATCACAGACTCTCTCTGGCAGGCCTCAAGCCTGGGGAATAAGTTTCAGGGAAACCACAAGCCATGGAGGAGGGCCACCTGGGGTTTGGGCCATATGGTTCTGGCTTCTTCCTTGTGGGAGGGAAGCAGCCTCTTTAAACCAAAAAGCTTAGGAGGGGTGCCTGCCAATTCTGGTAACTGGCAGCTCCAGACCGTAACCCTTGAGCTTGCTCTGCTATGCTTCCAAGTCCTCAAATGTGTTCAAATCAAGGGAAATGCTGCTGAATTGAAATGGATTTCCCCATTGCTGCAAGGAAACAAGGCAAACCTTAATTTTGACTTCTAAGCAGAGTCCCAGAGGGAGTATGCCTAATTAGACCAAGGATCAGACTTCTTCATGCCCTGCCAGAGAGGCCCACTGAGTTTCTATGGGCCGATGGCCATAGAATCTGTTTTCTGCTTACAGTGGTCTGGCTTCCCAGAAAACAAAACAAAACAAGACAAAAAATTATCCAAATAATTTATAATGTTGGAAGATGTTTCCTAAATCAGCAATAGCTAAATTCTTTGTATTTCTGGTATTTTCACAAAAAGAAACAGCTCTCATAAAAGTCCTATTAATCATAGCTATACATTTTACTTGGTTCTTTGAATAATTATATGCTAAGTAAAAAGTTAGGCCTTCTTTGCAAATTATGAGCAACTTTAAAATAACCTCCATAAAATCCAAGCCATTTGTCTTTGTTTACAAAACTAACTGTAATGTTAATATAAGCAACAATCTCCATATACAACTGAAAGTTTGCTGAAAGCATTTTAAAACTAAGAATCAGATTTTGTTTTTTTTTTAAGAACTCATACCTTAAATAGACAAAATTATTTTTGCTAAAAACTAGACATAATTGCATAAATATTTTCCTCTCAGAGGGCTAAGTGACAAAGCCACATATTTATAAATCAAATGAACACTTTTGAGCACTCTATTTGTATCATTAAACCCCACAAAATAGAGCTGTCTGGACATCTTTATGTTCCAACCAACTTTAAAAATCCCAGTTGCCCCAGGAGAAGAGCCTAAGATCCTGAGGATTAGAAAGACAAGCCTCCAAGGGCCATATGCATGGAGCCACGAGTGGGAAAAGCAAGAGAGAAGACAAAAAGTCAAAGTTAGAAGTGATTTGTAAGGGCAGCCGTACTGATGCAACATAAAATTATGAGAAAAAAGTAAAGAAAAGAAAAAAATTACCATGGGAACAGGGACAGAGAGAAACCACACGAGAGAAGGCTGTGTGTTAGGAAAGGGGATTGGAGCAGTCAGAGACTCAAGCAGTGCCGACTGGACAGAGAAACAAGTTAAAGCTGCTATATCTTGCCTCTTTGGTGGCTTCAACTGTTCTGATATGAAAAGACAGTAATTATAGGCTCTTGTCTATAGAAGACATTTACATGGCTTCTAGGAAACTGTCTTATAAAAGGAGACTAATTTATTCAACAAGTGTTTATTAAGCATAATATACACCAGACACTATACTGCGTGCCATTTATACATTGTGTTTGCACCTGCTAAAACTCATAACCCAGTGGAGGAGATAAACATTTAATATTCTTTGAATCCAAGTAAATTTTTTCTGAATTATTGATCAAATGTGTGTATATATTGTGTATATTTGCATACAAAAACAATCAAAGAAACTTATTACTGGAATAATTTGAGCAACACATCCTGAAAGAATTCCAGATTAAGTATTCAGCACAAGTGAACCACTGAAATACTTCCAAATTGATCCAAAGCCACAGGTTGGTGTCTAAGAATTACTAAGCCTTTGGAGTCTGGAAGTTTGCGGTTTCTCTCTTGTTACTATTCCTAGTTGACTCCCTTGAACTACTTAGCAGCTCAGTTTTATTCCATCTTATTGATTTGTGAAAATTATATCAAATATGTCGCCCCTAGAAAATGTCTATCAAATGCCCACTGTTTGTATAATAAGATGTACCGATGTCACCTCATGAGGTAACCAAACACTTTGTCCGTCCTCTGAGTGAAAAAGCCTGATCAGCTGCTTCCTTGGGGGGGGGGGGTAGTGTTCAGAGGAAGGGATTCTTCTTGATTCTTTTGCATACTCTTTATACTTACCTACCATAAGTCCTCTCCTGCATGAACTTCTTTGCCAGGAGTAAAGTGTCTTCATGAATCTACCCCCCCAACACACACACACACACACACACACACACACACACACACACAGCAGTAATTTTTCAAAGATCTAAATTTATATGTGTCACCACTACTGCATAAACCTATGCAATATCATGTCTGACTACACAACTGTGATTTTCTGTTTATTTTCAATCCTTCAGTATCTCAGGAATAATGTACTTCCTTCATTAACAGTGAATTCTAGAGCTGCCGTTCCAGTACAAGAAGAGGACCAGAATCTCCTTGGTGTGTTGGATAAAGGATATGGAGGCCAGCGCTACAGGCATTTGAAAAAGCACCCCAAGTGATCTCCTCTCTACAGGCAAGCATAGCATTCCCCTTCCCCAGCCTCACTGAAGTTCACTGCGTTCCTTGGCATAATCTACAGCCTTGACACTGAGGCTAGTTAAGAGTGTTTCCTTGAGCACAATGTTCTCTTTAGTAAAATCAAGCTAACAATACCTGTTTTTCAGGGTTGTTATAAGTACTTAGGAAATAAAGAATGGGTTGTGCCTGGCACAGTACCTACATGGAGTAGGCACTCAATGGAGAGTTAGAGGGCCCTTTATGCTCTAGCTCCAGACTAATAATCAATTTATCTATTTGTTATTCCTCTAGTGCACCATATGCTCTAGTTACACTTTCCAAGATGACTTTTATGTCTTCTCATCTTGCTTAAGAATATTTGTTCTCTACTGCTTTTAAACCAGTGGGATCCTATTCATCCTTCACTATCCAATACAAATGTTAGTTCTTCTCCTTAGCATTTTGTTGGATTTACCATCAAACACAGGGGAATTAATACTGGTCTATGCTTCCCGTATTCACATTGAATTTTCTGTATTCCTCTATTGTAAAACAAGTCATAATCTTAGATAAAGACACAAATTCATGGATGATAGATAGATTAAGTAGATAGGTAGGTAGGTAGGTAGAGAGCGAGAGAGAGAGAGAGAGAGAGAGAGATGACCCAGCTCACCCAGGGCTAAGATCAAGACAGTTCCTTATTCATCTTTTTTTTTCCTTTTAAAATAATAAACTCTGAGTTTCTTTTAGATAAGTTGTATGTTCACAGTAAAACTGAGGAAAGCATAGAGTTTACATATACTCCCACCTTCCCCTCCTACACACTGCCTCCCCCACCAATAAACATTCCCTTCTAGTGTGGAACATTTGTTACAATTGATGAACCAACCTTGACACACAATTATCAACCAAAGTCCAATGTTTACATTAGAGTTCACTCTTTGTGTCATACATTCTCTGGATCGTGACAACTATATAATGACATGTGTCTACAATTACACTGTCATATAGAATAGTTTCACTGTCTAAAACTCCCACCCACTACATCCATGCATCCATCCTTCTTTATCCTTGACTCCTGGCAACTACTGATCTTTCCACCATCTCCATTGTTTATCCTTTTCCACAATGTCATACAGTTGGAATAATACAGTATGTACCAGTATGTACAGAATGTACCTCTTTCACTGAACAGTATGCATTTAATTTTCCAATGTATGGTTTTGTCGCTTGATAGCTCATTTCTTTTTATTTCCAAATAATATTCCATTGTTGGGTATACCACAGTTTGTTTATGTATTCACCTATTGAACCTTATCTTGGCTGCTTTCAAGTTTGAGCAATTCTGAGTCATATATACGTAGGTCTAATTTTAGGTGATCTTTTAGGTTTCATTGATCTATTTGTCTATTTTTTGTCAATACCACACTGTTTTGATTACTCTATTTTTTTAAGTTTATTTATTTATTTTGAGACACAGAGAGAGTGTGTGTGCTCTTGAGTTGGGGAGGGGCAGGGAGAGAGGGAGAGAGAGAATCCCAAGCAGGCTCCACACTCAGCACAGAGCCTGATGAGGGACTCATCTCACAGTTCATAAATTCATGACCTGAGATGAAATTGAGAGTTGGACACAACCAACTGAGACACCCAGGCTCCCAAATTAATTACTCTAGTTTTTTTAATGTTTTATTTATTTTTGAGAGAGAGACAGAGAATGAGCCAGGGAGGGACAGAGAGAGAGGGAGACACAGAATCTGAAACAGGCTCGAGACTCTGAGCTGTCAGCATAGAGTCCAACATGGGACTCAAACTCGTGAGCTGTGAGATCCCGACCTGAGCTGAAGTCGGAGGCTTAACTGACTGAGCCACAGAGGCACTCCTAATTACTCTAGTTTTATATTAAGACTTAAGTTTTGGGTCCTTTGCCTTTCTGTATAAACTTTAGAATCACTTTGTCAATATCTACAAAATAACTGGCTAGGATTTTGACTGGGAATACACTGAATCTATAAATCAAGTTTATACTGCCTGAAACCAGCACAGTCCTTAGCATATTTTGGGGACCCCATTAAATTTTTATTGATGCTAGATGTCCTATGAAGCACATTAAAATGGATAATTCTCTACCTCCCCCAAATCTTAAGAAAGTATGTCCACAGTGGTTGCTGTTGCAAAATAATCACCCCCTCTTCCCTATATGGTAAAAATATGGGAGGAGGAAAGGGGGTACCGGGAAGATGGATGGTGTCATAGGCTCCACAAGGACAAGGGGCCTTCTCTTTCTACTATGCTGATGGTCATACCCTAGCACCTGGAGCACTTCCTGCTATATCACAGAACAAAAAATGGATATTTTTGAATGTGGAATGAATATGTTTTTTGGCCAGAAACCAACATGCTGAAGCAATTTCAGTTCCCCAGTATACCATGATTTCTCTGCATCTAAGTCCTTGGCCTGAGCTATTTCCTCTACCGGGGACCCTCTTCTTTCCTCACTTTCACCTAACTAACTTCTATTCAATCTTCAAGTGCCTGCATCTACACTGCTTCTTCCTTGTCCGTATCTCCCATGTGCTTTGTTCCCTATTCTATTTCCAAGGATAAGCACACTTTGGCATGCATTAGGTACTCAACACATAATTACTGTTTAAAATAATATATTTCTCCCTGTTCAAGGATTCACTCAATATCATAAAAACACATATTTATAAATTATAATTCCTGAATGAGTTATTCATACCCAAAAGCCAATCTACACTCTAGATTAGAGTCTGTAATATGTTTTTGGATGTACTATTGCACTCAACCAAGAGTACTTGGCATTTTCATCTCTCAGACCCATGGTGCAAACAGAATGGACAGCACAGATTTAAATTCTCTCTCTTATTGGAAAAACTGTCTCCCATAGAGGAAGGCATCTTGCGTCTCATCACCTTAAAGGCAGCTGTTATCCATTTCCTGACTGTTTCAGTTGCAGCTTCTGGTCTTCTGCTGAAAGCTTTCATTCCATTATTTATTACTCGACCTATTAAATGTCAATGGGAAGATTCCCAGGAAAGGTGTGTTACTGTGGTTACCAAGAGCTTCTCTCATCCCACGAAGAGTCTGCTTTCTAGGGTGCAGAACAAGCTTTAAAATCAGCAGGAACCACAC
The DNA here is from genome assembly GCF_018350155.1 of Leopardus geoffroyi. Lineage (NCBI taxonomy): Eukaryota > Metazoa > Chordata > Mammalia > Carnivora > Felidae > Leopardus > Leopardus geoffroyi. Next base: position 190,334,288 of record NC_059327.1, on the reverse strand, counting down.
AGGCTGAAGCAGAGATGTATGAAGAACACGAAGAACCTGCTATTATTTTTAAAGCATCCTGGGAAATGCCGGGAAGGATTCGGGGGTTTTCTTTCAAAATGATAACTTATGGATGGTTCGAGGCAAAGCCATGGCAATGAAAAGATTTGATTCTCCTGCCATAGATGGAACAGTGACTTTTTATTCTCCTGCTATCTTCCCCCACCTCAAAAAAAAAATGCATTTTTTATGAGAAAGTCAAATTGGCCTTGTCTCACAAGCAAACACTCCTCACAGAACAAATGAGCCCTTTTTTTGTTAAATTACAGAAACAGTGAAAGATTTATGATTCTCCTGGACAAAATCCTTTTGTTTTAAATAGTTGCCATTTTTCCATGAAGAAATCAGACACCTTGTTGGTGTTTTCTTATAGTAAACATAAGGTCACCGAAAGAACAGGCTAGATGAAAGATCACCCCGGTATTAAATTACTTCCATCTGCAAACACTGTAAATCTCGTAGACATAAAAAGAGAAGTTATCGTTAGAGCTCTGAAGTGTCATGTTTTTGGACTTGAAAAAAGTCCTTCTGCTGAGGACTTTATTCTATTGCCAAGATTAAGAAACATGAAGTCGTGACGCAGTAACTGGACCATGTCAAAAGCATTTTGCAATAGAAATCTCGCTCGCTCACTCTTTTTTCTCAGCTCTTTTCCTCCATTCACTTCTTGCATTATCTAACTTTCAAGTTTATATTGGAAAGGGTTGCTACGAACTGAAGTCCCATAGTATTAGTTCTCAACAGGTTTTAAAGAACTTATTCAAGGCATACAATTACTCTCCTCAGTCTTTCTTGTTACTGATTATAAATTGTTTATGCTTGGGATAGAAACCAAAATGGTACCTTTTTGGAAACAAGGTTATTTATATTTGTAATCAATTATTGTTCTTCACAGTGGCAATTTTATTCAATTTCATGGAAGTCTTTAAGTAGGACTTCAACTTTTCATCCAAGGTTACTAGTAGTTACTGTAGGAGAGAGCAGTGACTGTTATGTTCTTTTGGCTTCTAAGCATCTGAACTTCATTCCTAGTTTTAAGAAATATATTATTGCATGAATCCAACCATCCAAGGCTGGATATTTGCTTTGTAATCCCCTGAAGACAGGATGTGGACGTGAAATATCCAAATATCCAATATTTGAATCTGGAATAAGAGATGCAAAATGGTAGGCAAATGCCTAGTGCCCAGTGGCAGTAAAGATGGCGGAAAGAGAAGCACTTTGTGGTGGTTAGTAGAAGCAAGCATCCTGAGAAGAATGTTCCTATGATGTGGTCTTTACCGCTCAGGTCTCTCACTTAATATTTCAATGCTTTTTTTGATAAAAGCTATAACAATTCCGCTTTAGTTTTGTAGAATAGGGATAATAATAGTTACAGCCACACAATACTGATTCAAGGGTTGAATGAGCACATTGAACAGTATCTAGCACAAAGGACTGTGTTCGCTAGCCCTATTTGTATTACCTCCTTGTGGGTGTACACATAGACTGAACCACACACCTCAGCCTTCATTCCTTCCACTGTTATTTTTCTTAAATTAACCCCCAAATTTTTCTGTTGAATACAACCAAGAATCCTGACTGAAGCCCATTGTAAACTGATTTGTATTTTTAACAATAAAAATACAACTTTTACACCAGAGACTCATTTTAAGCTCACAAGTGGGATATTTGTGAAAAAATCCTTTGATAGTGCTCTATTTGTGCAATGCTATCACATAAAAATTCTGTGTTTGGCAGTAACTAGTCTGGCAATATTGCTGTGTTTATTTCTTCTTGTGTTGTAATTAAAAGGTGATCCAGATTCTTGTACCTGAGAGAACTTTTGAAGTTCTTATGTTAGAGTAGACTGATTTTTTGAGCTCTGCTGAGAATAGAAAAGAGAGATAGTTTGTCTATTTGTATTTACCTATGAGTTTTCATGTATGCCTCTGCGAAAGAAGAAAAACAAGAAACATTTATATGCTCCCAAGGACGACATGGATTTTCAACTCCTGAAAACACAGGGCATAGGTCAAAGCTCTGTTTGGCGCTTGTCCAACACAGCCTGAAGATATTATAGAGAGATCATCAGGGAGAAAACACCAGTGCAAACCACATCGTGACTGTCAGAAATCTGGTTCCATGTTTAAGAATTCCAGAAAGTTGTCTGGGAAAGAGTAACACCAGAAGCTTCCTTTGATTCCCTGTTTGATAAGATCTCTTCTAAGAGGGCTTGAAGGGGAAAAGAGAGATAAAAGATGATATTGACAAAAGTTCTAGCTGCTTCAAAGGAAATCCATGTGGTTTGAATGCCTTATATAACTCTTCCTAAAAAAGGAAGACAGCTGTTTGCTGTACAAAGTTCCAGACTGCTGTGGCCAGTAACTTCAGGCCACTAATTACAGTTTCACAGGCATGAGAAAGGCACAGTCTTTTAAATCTATCTCCTATCCTTCAATGTCTTCTAAGTATGGGATGCTTCCCATGACCTTAGATTAACCCAGAAGAATCAGGTATTTCTCTAACTTTATGGAAGCAGTATTATAATTTTTACTGATGAAGGATAGAATGTAGGGGTCTAGATGGGCACTTGCTTGGTTTCCCCCCTGTAGAGAGAACTAAGCAAATTTTGGCTCATACTGGGAAAACCAGTGAGCTGGAAAGGCTCTTCTCCATCAACAAGGATGTGCTGGCACCACAGCGCTTGGTGGGGCTGGAGAGCACCAGGACAGGACTCAGGCCACCTTGACTCTTGCTCTGGCTCAACTGGTAGCTGCCTATGTGACTTTAAATGAGGCCTTGCCTCTCTTGTCATCGGTGTCCGTCCTTAAAAAATGAGAAAGCTGACTGAGATCACCTCCAAGTCAGTTCCCAAGACTAAATCATATAACTTTTCATTTCAGAGAAAACTGTTTTCCTATTTAACAACAACAATGATGAAAATTCACAGCACTCAAGTAGGTCACACGTATCACAAAAAAGGATACCTTATTCATAGTTACAATCATTTATTTTACAACTCGGATACATATATATGTTTGGCCTATGGTATGATAAACATTTTACATACAAAATATCAGCAAATAGTTTATTAATAATATCTGGTTATTAGGGAATATGTTGGACAATTCATAAATATCATTCAATACAATGATAATAATAATATAGTGTTTTACAGAATACTCATGTGCCGAGTCTTGGTATAAATGTTTTACTTATATTCACTCATTCAGTCTTCAAAGCAGCCTGGGCATGAAACAGAATTTATAACTCTTATTTTAGAAATTAGAAAATTGAGACAAGTTCACAAAATAAATATGCAGGGGCTAGGATTTGAACTGTGGGAATCCTGCCTCAGTTTCTGCACTCTTCAGCACTCTATTTCTTAAAATTGAAGGTAAACCTGGAGATGAGGTTAATCCAACAATTTATTTGGTAAGACTATGATAAAAGAGTTCAAATTAAAATTAGTTTACATTCTAGTTGTATAGATTCTCTGCAACCGGAGAAAACTATTTGATCCTTCTAATATTTAGTGCCTTCGTCTGTAAAATGGGGATAATATTATATAGAATTGTTGAATGTGTTTGATGAGATTAAAAATGTAAAATTACCCTGCTCAGTTAACAAAGTATTTATTTTGCAAGTATTTATGAACACCCACTATGTGCCAAGCACTGGTATAAAGGTTATAGCAGTAAACAAAATTCATGTCATCATGGAGCCGACATTCTTGGGGAGAGACCAAGAATTTTAAAAACATTAAAATAACAATGTAATTGCAGCCTGTGATAAGTGAGTAAGTGTTTTAGCTATTGCTGTGTAACAAACAAAGGGATTTATTAAGTCAGGAATTCTGAAAACACATAATGTAGATGGCTCTTTGGTCCATGGAATAACATGAGTGCCTGAGACATAGAACAGCTGGGACCGGCGGAGGACTTCCAGGATGGCTTCTTTACCTACACATACCTGGTGTCAGGACAGACACGGCTGGTGCTCAGACACGCTTAGCTGGGATGCAAACATGTGGCATCTCCAACATGTTGAGATTTATGCAGAGAATTAAAATAGGATGGTATGATACTGAGTGATTAGGAGATTCATTTGGAAACTGTTCAAGGAAAGTGTCTCTAAGGAATTAATAAAGTTGGGACCTGAAGATGGAGAAGCATCCAGGTAAGTGAAGATGACTGAGGAGGATCCCAGGCAGAGCTCGGCCAAAAGCCTTGCAGAAAGAACATGGAACACAGTAGGATATGGAATGAGCTAAGGCCAATGATGTGGACGGGGGCCAGGTTGTGTTGTGGCTCTGTATGCTAGGTGAAGGGTTAGGATGTTGTTTATAAGTCCACAGAAGCCATTGGAAAATTTTGAGTTGGAGAATGATAGAATATTAAAAGAAAAAGAAAAAAGGAAAGGAAAGGAAAGGAAAGGAAAGGAAAGGAAAGGAAAGGAAAAGAAAAGAAAAGAAAAGAAAAGAAAAGAAAAGAAAAGAAAAGAAAAGAGAAAAGAAAAGAACAATAGAATAGAATCCTATTTCAATTTCCTCTGGTCATGTTCACAAACAATCCACCTCTAGTATCTTCAGAGTGGCTCCTAATTATTGACTTTCTTTGTCTCATATTGCTAATAATTTATGAAACAGAACATTCAAATCTCTTTTCTTCTCCAACAATATGCATAAATCATGTTTATAAAAATTAATATGCATGTAAAATAGGGACAGAGTATTTGGGAGCTGCTGAGTTTTATAACAGTTACTGACTTTACTCCAAATCTGGACCAAAGCATGTCATTCACATATTATTCACCCAGGCATCTATTTACTCAACCATCTTTCCATTGATTACCAGGTATCAATAAGTGCCAATAACATAAAAGTAACCATGACACAGTTTCTGTTTTCACAGCATTTCTATGGCACAGAGTAATTTGGGGGGAGGGGGCACGGGGGGAGAAAGTTATATTGGAACACAAAGGAAGAGAAACAGTATCTGATACCCCAAAGTAGAAAACACTGAAGACTGTTTAGCAAGTTATGTGCCCTGGGAAAATACACTCAAACTAATTAAAGTGCAGTTTATGTCAACTGCTTATGTCTTGACCTGAGAAGCTCTTGTCATACTCATAGAAAACACTATATTTGGGTCCTTCTATCAAGATTACTTAAGCAAACTGAAAATGGAAGTCTTCCTTATGGTATTTCTGTGCAGTGTTTGTCCATCATCAACAGTCCTCAGGAGCTGGATTCATTCCACATGAAAGGAATTCCAAAACTCAACACATTCCTTAGCTTCCAAAGCAGAACCAAAAACTTAGACAATTGTTCCAGATGAATGGCACAAATGCATGTGCATACACATGCGCATGTACACACACACACACACACACACACACACACACACACACACACACACTTGAAGAGGGCAGACTGGTGAGAAATGCCTTAGCAATTATTTCTTTCAGTTTGTTATAATCTCTTATCTCACACCTAACTGGTAAATTACAGTTTTTTCCTAGGTAAATGTATTTTTTTTCAGACTTCAAAGTCAAAGATTTTAAGGCTAGAATTGACCAAAATAAACATTTCAGACTTTAAAATATCAGTAATGAATTCATTCACCATAATCTATTACTGGCTTTCCAAATGGAATGGCCCATCTCATTAACACATTCACCCTAAAGTCAGAGGTGGTGTCAGAGTTTCAAAATCAAGGTCACTGGAAGTCTGTCATTCATTTCTGTTTTTTCTGAATCAGGTATTTAAATATTTGGAACTAAGGTGTTTTTTTTTAAATTTTTTTTTTCAACGTTTATTTATTTTTGGGACAGAGAGAGAGCATGAACGGGGGAGGGGCAGAGAGAGAGGGAGACACAGAATTGGAAACAGGCTCCAGGCTCTGAGCCATCGCCCAGAGCCCGACGCGGGGCTCGAACTCACGGACCGCGAGATCGTGACCTGGCTGAAGTCGGACGCTTAACCGACTGCGCCACCCAGGCGCCCCTAAGGTGTTTTTTTTTATGCTATCTTTTTAAAAAAATGTTTACTTTATTTTGAGAGAGAGAAAACAGTTCTCATGAACTGTGAGATCATGACCTGAGCCGAACCAGCTGAACCACCCAGGTGCCCCTATGCTATCTTTATCAAAAACATAGAATCAGAATTTATACCAGTACCCTTTCTTTCATAATGTAACTTCCTATAACCCATGTAGGCAACCACACTCACAGCAATCTTTCTATACACAGCCATAATAATAATGTTATCTCATTTTGTCTTTCTGTGATCATAATGCCTAATCATTTAGAACATGATGTTTAGAGTCAAATACTTGGTTCTTAATCTTGTCTCCACACTTGGAAAGAGTTACTTAACCTCTATGCCTCAATGTTTCAAAGGGGATATGGCACCTACATTATAATGTTATTAAGATAATTAATTTGGTTAGAACATATGAAGTAACTAGAAGTGCCTGGAATACCACTTATATTTAGTCAATCAATATTCCTAGGAATTCAGTTTTTGTTTTGTTTTGTTTTGTTTGTTTTGTTTTGTTTGGGACTCTCATTTTCCTTCCCAGTGCCCCTGTCTACTTTTGTACTTTCAAAACTAGAATTATAAACTCTCATTTTCAAGAATATACCTTTTATCAGACTTCAGTGTAAAAGGCCACTGATAAGCTTTGCACAGGAGTTTGAGCATTTCCTGCAAATGAAAAGAACTGAGGAGCAAAGTGAGGGGGAGGGTCATGCTAGCATTAGACATGCAGGAGTTGTCAGAACACCAGGAACTCTGATATAATTAATGGTTCTTTGGCATAGAGGTATCTGACCAGATATCATAAGGACTCTCATGCAATCTTCTGCTCATAGATTCATCAATTCAACATTAGGGTTCGAGCAATGGGAGACATGACAATATAAAAGATAATTCTCTTGACTTTAACAAGCTTTCAGATGACTGTATGCATGTGAGGGACAGGGAGAAGAATGATAAATCAACTTCTCAAAAATTATGTTATTAGTTACACTCTTCTTAGGAAATACTAGAAGGATGACAGGCAAGAAAAATAGAGCCTTGTGGGGATAGTGTCAAGGAAAGAAAAATTAAAATATCTGAAGAATGAAGAAATTTCACATACCAATCTGAGTATTAAGGAACAGCGGAAAGAAGTTGGTTTAAAGGGAGGGTAGTTAGGATGGTAGTGAATCAGGCCTCCAAAATGCAAATGGTGGCCTGATTAGGAGGGTCAAAAATCCAAAGGCCATGCTGTCTTAGCTATACGTAATTATGGCTAAGACTGAATTTGAGAACACAAAGCCAGAGACTGTTATTTTAGTGACATTTACACTGCTTTGATAGGGAGCCCAAAGAGGTCCACCCATTCCCATTTTCAAACCAGATTTAGCGTTCACACTTTGGTGGCCAGTGAAATATGAGATGGTACTATACAGCTTCCACAGCAATATTGGCCAGTATAACAACAAATTGGCTGGGAAAAAATTCATACTTTTCTGAGACCAGTAACACAGTTAGTCATTAACCACAGATTAATACACAGGGCACATATTTTGAGCTGAAACTCTTCACAAAGTCTTGTACTGGTAAAAAAAAAAAAATGCAATAATTGAATATGTAGTCCCACACATTTGAATGACCCGAAGTCAGATTCTCAATCATTGAATTAGTCTCTATAATATCACAATTTACCTGCCTAAAATATTTACAATTTATCACAAATATCACATATTTAAGATGATTCATCAGTGGATTATTATTATTTTTTAAAATGTGTATGTATTTATTCATTTAGAGAGAGAGAGCATGTGGGAGCAGGGGAGAGGCAGAGAGAGAGGAAAGAGGGTATCTCAAGCAGAGAGAGAATCTTCAGTCAGAGTGGAGCCGATGTGGGGCTTGATTCCCCGAACTATGAGATCATGACCTGAGCCAAAATCAAGAATTGGATGCTTAACCGATTGAAGGAACCACATGGCCCTCACAGTGATTATTAACAAAACATCCTACTTCTATTTCTATGTTCTTTTCTTATATTAGAGTCTTCTAACTGAAGATTGGGCCAAGATATGGGTTTCTAGAGCACATATACATTTGATTAATCTTACATCTCCAGGACCCAATATAATATGAGCAGAAGTAGGATATTCAATGCAGTTTTTTTGAATGAGTAAATTAATAAATATACAAATTGATTGCTGAGAAAATGAAAAAAAAATGAATGATTAAATGAATGATGAATAAAAAAATAGTAGGTTTGTTAAAGATCTACGATAAAGAATAAATGGATCAGTGAGCTAATGAATTATGCATTATCTCCATAATTACTATTCTTGGTAGCTACTATGATATGGAGAATAGACTCTATATTTTGTACAGTTAAGTCAGGTGCAGTCAGCTGACTACTTTTGTTAAGTATGTGTGGGTTTGGCATATTTTTCTGCTTGTTGAAGACAGCTTTGTTGTAGAAGTTAGCTTTAAATTGATCCTTGAAGAAGGCCATCCAAAAATAGCCCAGCATGAGAAGTCCGGCATGCTGTTTCTTTCACTTCCCTAGGCTACTCCCCTATGAAAAATATTTTGATTTAGTTGGTTCATTTCATGTGATGGCAGTATGAATGATCACTTTATAGCGGACATCAGCAAAAGGATAGGAATTTACCATTAAAACAGAGTGAAACTGAAACTATTTTGGCCTCCCTCTGCTTTCTTTGAAGATAAATGATTATGATGTCAGTGCAATTTGAAAGAATATTAAATCAGAAGCTGAATATACCTAGCAGTTCCAATTCCCTCATGTCATAAGACCTGGATTCTCTTGAACTCTAAAACCAAGATGATTCTCTCATCCTCAAAATCCAAATGGCTTTCTGCAACTAGTTTCAGGACACGTTGAGTGAAAAAATTCACTCATGATGGCTTTACACTTACAATTGACTACATAATTTGGTTTTCTTCCAGATGCTTTCCAAACATAACTCAGATATATAAAACACACCAGACTCTAAACGCTCATCAAAGGAAGAAACAAATACACCACAAGTATAAGACTTCTGCTTTCTTGTGGTTTTTAAGGCTTTGCCATTTTACTCTTAGTGGATTCCTTCAGCCTTTCTTTTGGGACCTCTGAGCAGAATGTTCAAGGTGATGGTAAATTGGGGGAAAGAGTGATTAGGTCCATCTTGCTTCCAATTCTGATAGAAGAGGAAACAAGGGTTGGAATTTGTTGCATGCTTGTTTATGCTAAATATTTATAATAGGCTATGTGTCAGCCCTACAAACACACTCATCATAGCCCGGCAAACATGCTCACACCCTAATTCCTGTAACCTGTGACTATGTTACCTTATGGAAAAATGGACTTTGTAGATGTGATTACATTAATGATCCTGGGATGGGTAGATTATCCTAGTGGGTGTGATGCAATCACAAAGTTCCTTATGAGAGGAAGGTAGGAGGTTAGAGAGGACAAGAGGCAATGTGATGACAGAAGCAAAGACCGGAGAAAGGTGACCACAAGCCAAGGAATGACAGATGAAAGCTTCTAAAAGCTGGAAAAAGCAGGGAACTAGTTCTCTCCTGGAGTCTTCAAAGAAACCATCTCTGTTGATTCCTTAAATTTAACCTCATAGGACTGATTTTTAGACTTCTGATCTCCTGAACTGTCAGACAATGAGTGTTATTTTTACATCACTAGTCTTGTGATCATTAGTTACAGCAGTAATAGGACACTAGTACAGCTTTTTTTTTTTTTTTTACATTATTTTATGAAAGATTCAGAGCACCTACAAAGGAAGAGTACTTTCTCCATTTTAAAGTGACATCAGGGGTGCCTGAGTGGCTCAGTTAAGTGTCCAACTCTTTTTGGGGGGGGGGGTCTGAATGCCTCTTTATTTTATTTATTTATTTTTTCCAACTCTTGATTTAGGCTCAGGTCATGATCTCATGGTTTTGCAGGATCAAGCCCCACATGGGGCTCGGCCCTGACAGTATGGAGCCTGCTTAGGATTCTCTTTCTCTCTGCCCCTTCTTCTCTCTCTGTCTCTGTCTCTCTCAAAATAAATAAGTATTAAAAAAAGATAAAGTGACATCAAAGGCTTGGAGAATCTTCCTCAAGTTCTCATTTCTGATTAATAATACGATTAAGGCTTCAATCCATATTTGTGAGCCAATAAAGCCCATGATTTTTCCACAGGACTATGTAACCAATAATTAGGCCCAAGTTTTCCCCATCTCAGTTATGTCAACCAGATATATTATTCATACATATAAGTTACTTGGGAGTCCATTCTGCCCTATAACCCATTGCTTCCATTGGATGAACACCACTCTGTGGATTTTCCTGAAATCTTTTAACCTATATCTTCCTTTCCCAACTACAAAATTTTGAACTATTTGCTTTGCAAGGAAAGCAGGGAAGAAAGGAGAAAAAAGTAAAAGTCAAGGCAGACCTCACTGTATGAATCATGGCCCAAAATCTGTTTCCAGGCATCAGAGTATGGAAGAATGAATGTAGGATTTTCATTTTTCCTCTATAACTTCAGCAGGAAGTTACTTAACACCCACCCCCTCCTGCCAAAAATACTGGCTTTGAGGGATGTTCTTGGAAATTATTGAAATGGATCCCTTTTCCCTGAGCTACCAGGAAGCTGTACCTAACATCTTTAAGGGCAGCTTGGCCTTCTTCCAGAAAAGATGCTATCTGATTTACTGCAATGCCTACTGTGATGCCTGCACAGCTCAACTTCCCACCTGACCAGTGGGAAGCATCTGCAGGAGAGTGCCTCCCTTGGCAGCTCTGTTCCAAAGAAAGGGAGGAGGCCAGCCCAACAGCTGTCTTTCTTATCTGTTACTGATGTGCACAAGAGTGCACATTTCTTGGTTGTTGTTTGTCAAAAAGGCTTTCAAGCATGGAAGTCATTCCTGCTCTACTTCTTGTTAAGATCCTTCTGCAACTCATTTGGGATCCTTACAAAATAAAAACAATTCCTTCTTCATGGAGCTCAACTAGTGGATGTTAAAGTAGATACACATTTTATGGATTAGTCCCTCCCAATGTATTTCCACTGTTTTCATTATAAAAGTGAAGTCATGGGGAGCAGGACTAAAACATGTGGACGTGTAACATTTCAGCCACCATCACACTGGTAATGAGACTTGGCGTCTTGGCTAAAGTGAGATCGGGTGCGATGAAGTGCAACGGTAACTAGTGTTTCCTTGACACTTTTCTTCCATCAGTTTTCCTACTTCTCTTCCCCTTCTGCCATCAAATATTTTCCGTTGTGAGTGGGTAAAGCAGACTTCAGCAACTTTGTAACTTATACCTAGCCCGTTTGATCAGTTTCAATCTTGGCTCATTTTATGCAATCCTGTTGTTCTGAGGTATTCACGTGGAAAGGGAATGGGTAGTTCATGTGGAATAAGGGAGACTAGGAACAATACAGATCCCTAATACATTTCAGTAAAACCTATTACTTAGTATTAACGTTTTTTGGGGGAAAAATAAAACAAAACTCTAGAATGACTATCTTGCATTTATAGATGTTTTCTTGTTGTGATATTCTAGTTCTTTAAACAGAGAGGGGTAAAAAGAAAAATCTGTAGTGCATTTTTTTAAAAGCTGGAGGAAGACTTTAAATAGATAATGTGAATTTCAGGAGGTGGGGAATGCTGGTAAGAAACATACAATGGGTAGATAGGAAAAAAAAAATTAAATCAGCCATTGAGAAAGTACTATACAGTAACATTAATTACTTAGATTTCTAATTTTAAAGCCATCAGAAGAATAATTTTGGAGGAAAGTGAAATTTATCAATTTGTTTCTTAAGACCTGAAGAGAAATGCAAATTGAAAATGCATGTTGATTTCCAGAGCAGAGAAATCCAGTCAGGTGAATTTTCTTAGATGGAGATTCTGGAATACGTTCTTATAAAACCATGCCCATTTTTAGTAAAAATTGAGGATAACAGTGCATACCTTTGAGTAAGACTTTGGAGAGTATGCTATGAATAGCTTATCTATGAAGCTTGAAACTTTTGAAGTCTCTTCCACTAATTTATTAACAAAACAAAAATAAAAAAGGTTTATCCGCCTTGCTATCTCATGGGCTTTTCCCTATCATTCCTTTTGCGTTACATTCAGTTGCCCCAATAGAGTCCATAGCCTCACCTGGACTTTCTAGTGCATTCTTGCCTGGTGAATCCTGATTCATTTTCTCAGCCCTCATTTCAAGCACATCATCTTCCTTCCTAGATGCCTGTTCTTGCTTAGGACCCCGGCATATGTTGTAATTGTGTATGTCATGGGTGGAAATCTACCTGAGGGGTACCTTTGTGGCTCAGTCAGTTGAGCATCCAACTTCAGCTCAAGTTATGATCTCATAGTTCGTAGGTTCAAGCCCCGCATCAGGCTCTGTGCTGACAGCTCAGGGCCCAGAGCCTGCTTTGAATTCTGTGTCTTCCTCTCTCTTTTTCCACCCCTCTTCCCACCAAGCTCACACTCTGTCTCTCTCTCTCTCAAAAGTAAACATTAAAATTTTTTTTAAATAATAAATCTACCTGAAATTATATTTATCTACATCTTTACACTTTGTGTTGGTTGACAAACTCCTTGAGATGATAAATGGTGACATTTTTATCTTATATTATCTCAAGTAAATCCTACAATGCCTAAAACAGAGATGACAAAATAATATTTATTACAAAATAGGAAGTTCATAGATTTTGTTTTCCACTTTCCATTACCTAATTGAATACATATTCTGATTTAAAAAACAAGGATCAACTATAAACAACCGCCTTTTAATTGATGCTACCATGCTCAAGGCTCTCTGCCAATTTTTTTTTTTTAAGTTTATTTATTTTGAGTGAAAGAGAGAGAGCACGAGCAGGGGAGGGGCAGAAAAAGAGAGAGAAAACCCCAAACAGGCTCCACACTGTCAACACAGAGCCCTACGCAGGGCTTGAACCCACGAACCAGAAGATCATGACCTGAGCCAAAACCAAGAGCTCAACTGACCGAGTCACGGAGGCGGCCCTCTCTGCCAATCATTTTATATTACATCATCTACTTCTTACAATTATTTGTTATTTCAAGAAAAAAACTGAGGTCTTACTATGTGCGAATCTAAGTTCACGTTATATGCCTATTTTGCATAGGAAGAAAATAAAGCCTAGAAAAATTAAGGTCACAAAGCTAGTAAATATATCAAGGTTCAAATGTAGGTATGTTTTAATCCCCATCTTTCAATCTTTTCATTAAAGGACTTATTTAGACATGAGCTATTCTTTTTTTTTTACTTAAAAAAAATTTTTTTTAACGTTTATTTATTTTTGAGACAGAGAGAGACACAGCATGAATGGGGGAGGGGCAGAGAGAGAGGGAGACACAGAATCAGAAGCAGGCTCCAGGCTCTGAGTCATCAGCCCAGAGCCCGACGTGGGGCTCGAACTCGCGGACTGCGAGATCGTGACCTGAGCTGAAGTCGGACGCTCAACCGACTGAGCCACCCAGGCGCCCCAGACATGAGCTATTCTTAACTGAAACAAAGACAAGATGACTTCAAAGTTTATTCTTAGCACATCCCTGGCACCTTGATTTGTAATTTTTTTTCTAAAAATATTAAAGGAAAAGCATTCTGAAATATCTCTCAAAAATATTTATGGTTTTTAATTTCTATTCAATTTCTAGAATCTATTTTATAGACGACAAATTCTAAACCCCTCCTAAACTACTAGTAGATTCCTTCTTCCAACTGAAAAAGAAGAAAACAAGATCACCATCCTCTTTATAACATCCGTCTTTCATTTAGAACTCTTTAATTTATAAATATCGGTAAACCAGCTCCAATTATCTAAGGAAAACAAGAGTTGAAATAAAGAGGTAGTTTATTGGCTTGTGGAACTAAAAAAAAAAAAAAAAAAAACAAAAAAAACAAAAAATTCCAAGGTAAATTTGGTTTAGGTGCTGCTAAAACCCAAGGGTTCATATGCACCAGGTCTCAGTGCCTCCTCATTCACGTTTCCTCTCTCCCTCTCACTTCTATTTTCATTTTTTTCTATCTCTTAACTTTGATTTCTTTTCCCTCGGTTCTATTCTCAGACAGGTTTTCTCTGACGTTAGGAAGCTACCAACAACGTAGAGTTCAATACTATCGGCAATATGGTAGAAAAAGCCTCTTCCCAATTAGTGCAAACAGAAGTCCATGAAAATACAGTTTTCTTCATTTGTGTTAGTGATGTGCTGCAAAGTTGCCACAAGCACTGCTAAACCGTGGCTCCTAGGTGAAATACAGGAATAATGCTCTGTTCCTGTGAGCCTCTGGTCACCATGTTCTTATAAACCAATCAATAGCTTTATGTGTCTCTGTTTAAACATATCTTATATAATATGCATGTTGATTCATTAAAATTAAACTCATAGCCAGAAGCACTGTACCTCATGTTCAAATGAAAATTATCTAACAAACATACTTTTTCTACATAAGGCGCTCACAGTTTTCTTGCTGGTAGGAACACTAGACAGTATTTCAGCTATTGCTTAGGGTCATTTTAAACATCAGCCAAAAGCACAAAAGCGTGAAAAAACTTGGCACTAAATAGACCTCGAAAAGGAGACTTGTTTATAGTAGCAGAGCTGAAACAAAAAGTCAGGGCTTCACCGTGTTCAACCTTAGCTGGGAACATATACGTTGGGTGGTAAATATTTTGCTGTTCTGTGCATGTCTGTGAATGACTGGGGCAACATTGGGGTGCTTATTTGGGGATTATCAGTATATTTTAGCAAGTAGGAGAATTCAAAATATAGAGTCCACGAATAAGGGAGACCCTAAATCTTACTGGCTGTATGTGGTTAAGCTTGAGTTGCCTACCAACCTCTGGACCAAAAAGAGAATGATGTCCATTCTCTTGAAGCCACACGGACAATTCAGTCAGTTCAGCAGTGTCACCTAAGGAAAATAGATGTGATTAGAAAAGAAAAGGGGAGGGAAGAGGAGCCAAGACGGCGGAAGAGCATGGAAGTTTTTTGTGTGTCTCAAGTCCATGAAATACAGCCAGACCAACACTGAACCATTCTGCACACCCAGAAAACTGATTGGAGCGTTAACACAACAATCTGCACAACCTGAACCACAGAATTCAGCAGGTATGCGGCACAGAGAGGTGAACTGGGGGAGCGAGAAACCGTGGGAAGGGAGGTGCTTTTGTGGGCAGAGGACGGAGATGAGGGGGAGGGGATACGGGAGCACCCCTCCCCAAAAGCAGCTGGAGAGAAAGTGGAAAATTGGAAACAGCCGCAGGGACTAAACCAAAAAGGGAGAAAGGAGAAAGGAAAGGGTTTAAATTCCATTAAGACTGTAAACAAGGGGAGCGCAAAGGCTGCAACTCGGCAGCTCGATACCTGGTGGTGCTCTGGTGGGAAGGGCAAATCCCCAGGAGCAGAGTGGGGTCCAGGAGGTTCTCAGGCCACACGGGGAGAAGCGGTTCCACTGCTGGAGGACATGTGGTAGAGACTGTTGAAGCCACCTGGTCCCAGCAGACCCCAGAAAGCGGCCACATTCTCTGATTCTGGAACAAGGTCATTAAGGGTGAAGGCTGGTGCCAGATGTGTGTTGTGATTCTCCATAATCCCTGAAAAGCTGCTGCTACACTATCTCGCGAACTTTTTCTGGGGCAGGCTGGCACTGGGCTGCAGTATCGGGGCACCAGCAGCAGCAGAGTCCAGCAAGCTTTCCTGGGTGCAGCCGACATTCGGCCATTGCTCGGTGAGACCCTCCCGCAGAGGGGTGGAACGGGTCAAAGCCGCAGTCCTTCGGAAGTAAGGGGCCGGGGAAAACAGCCGCATCTGAGACAAAACATGGGAGAGAGGTACTGCCTGGGGCTTGGTCACAGACAGTGAAAAAGCGGGGAGTGGACGAAAGCTGACGACAGAGAACGGTGCACGATTGCTGATCTGGGAGGACAGACTGGGTAGCTGTGCGGCGCCATTTTTATCATTCCTGTGCATGCGCCTACGCACCTACGAGCAATGCAACAATCCACCCCAGGAGACTAGCAGCGCCATCTAGTGGAGAGCGGAGCCATTACAATGAGCCCCGCCCAGCCAGGCCAACCTCGCTCTTCAAGAACACAAGTCTCACCGCCGGCTTAGTTTATGCACTCTAGAGCACTACATAGACTGACTTCTAGGGGACAATAAAGTAATTTCAGTCCTATTTCAATCCGTTAGCAGGTCCATCTATTCAATTTTCTTTCTTTTTCTTTTTTCACTTGTTTTTCTTGAATACAGAAAAAGAAAAAAATTATTTTTATTTTCAATTTTTATTAAAACTATTTTTCTTTACATTTTTTTTACTATATTTTTTACTTTTGTGTAAATTTTTTCGAATTCTATTTTACTTCCATCATTTTATTTTAGTCTACTTCAGTGTATTCACTTTTGCAAATTTTCAAACGATTTCCTTTTTTTACTTTTTATTTTTTCTCTTTTTCATTACTTTTCTTTTTCTTGAATGCAGAAAAACTTCATTTTTACTTTCAATGTCTATCAAAAATACTTTTATTTAATGTTTTTTACTATACTTTTTGCTTTTATGAAAATTTTTTCAAATCCTATTTTACTTCCATCATTTTATTTTAGTCTACTACAGTGTATTCACTTTTTCAAATTTGCAAACGATTTACTTCTTTTTTTCCCTCTTTTTTTCTCTTTTTCATTTCTTTTCTTTTTCTAGAATACAGAAAGAGAAATAAATCATTTTTATTTTAATTTTTATTAAAAACATTTTTCTTTAATTTTTTTCTACTATATTCCTTACTTTTGTGTAATTTTTTCAAATTCTAATTTACTCCCATCATCTCATTTTAGTCTACTTCAGTGTATTCATTTTTTCAAATTCTCAATTTCCTTCACCCCCCCCTTTTTTTTCTCTAATCTGTCAAACAACTTTCAACACCCAAACCAAAACACACCTACGATGTAGCATCATTTATTCAATTCTTTTGTGTGTGTATATTTTTAATTTTAATAATTTATAATTTTAATTTTTTTTAATTTTAATTTTTCTACCTCATTAATTCCTATTCTCCCTTCAAAATGACAAAAATGAAGGAATTCACCCCAAAAGAAACAGCACGAAGAAACGACAGCCAGGGATTTAACCAACACAGATACAAGCAAGATGTCTGAACCAGAATTTAGAATCATGATAATACTAGCTGGAGTCAAAAATAGATTAGAATCCCTTTCTGCAAAGATAAAAGAAGTAGAAAATAGTCAGAATGAAATAAAAAATGCTATAACTGAACTGCATTTACAGATGGATGCCGTAGCGGCAAGAATGGATGAGGCAGAACAGAGAATCAGCGATATAAGGACAAACTTATAGAGAATAATGAAGCAGAAAAAAAGAGGGAGATTAAGGCAAAAGAGCACAATTTAAGAATTAGAGAAATCAGTGACTCATTAAAAAGGAACATCATAATCTTAGGGGTCCCAGAAAAGGAACAGAGAGAAATAGGGGTAGAAGTGTTATGTGAGCAAATCATAGCAGAAAACTTTCCTAACCTGGGGAAAGATACAGACATCAAAATCCAGGAAGCACAGAGGACCCCCATTAGGTTCAACAAAAACTGACCATCAACTATGGCATATCATAGTCAAATTCACAAAATACTCAGGCAAGGAGAGAATCATGAAAGCAGCAAGGGAAAAAATGTCCCTAAACTACAAGGGAAGACAGATCATGTTTGCAACAGACCTATCCACAGAAACTTGGCAGGTCAGAAAGGAGTGGCAGGATATATTCAATGTGCTAAATCAGAAAAATATACATATATATGTGTGTGTGTGTATACATATATATATACACACACACATATATATGTATATAATATATACAAATTATTATACTTACCAAAAAATATTATATATATATATATATATATATATATATATATATATATATATGTATCAAAAGCAACAAAGATTAGAAAGGACCAGAGAACACCACCAGAAATTCCAACTCTACAAGCATCATAATGGCAATAAATTCATGTCTTTCAGTGCTCACTGTAAACGTCAATGGACTCAATGCTCTGAGCAAAAGACATAGGATAACAGAATGGATAAGAAAACAAAATCCATCTACATGCTGTTTACAAGAGACCCACTTTAGACCTAAAGACACCTTCAGATTGAAAATAAGGGGATGGAGAACCATCTATCATGCTAATGGTCAACAAAAGAAAGCTGGAGCAGCCATAGTTATATCAGACAATCTAGACCTTAAAATAAAGACTGTATCAAGAGATGCAGAAGGGCATTATATCATAATCAAGGGGTCTATCCACCAAGAAGACCTAACAACTGTAAACATTTATGTGCCAAATGTAGAAGCACCCAAATATATAAATCGATTAATGACAAACATAAAGAAACTTATAGGTAGTAATACCATAATAGTAGGAGACTTCAACACCCCACTCACAGCAATGGACAGATCATCTAATCAAAAAACCAACAAGGAAACAATGGTTTTGAATGACACACTGGACCAGATGGACTTAACATATATTCAGATCATTTCATCCTAAATCAGCAGAATATACATTCTTCTCCAGTGCACATGGAACGTTCTCCAGAATAGACCATATACTGGGACACAAATCAGCCCTAAGTAAGTACAAAAAGATCAAGATCATACCGTGCATATTTTCAGACCACAACACTATGAAACTCAAAATCAACCACAAAAAAAATTTAGAAAGGTAACAAATACTTGGAGACTGAAGAACATCATACTAAAGAATGAATGGGCTAACCAAGCAGCTAAAGAGGAAATTAAAAAGTATATGGAAGTCAATGAAAGTGATAACACCACAACCCAAAACCTCTGGGATGCAGCAAAGGCAGTCATAAGAGGAAAGTACATAGCAATCCAGGCCTTCCTAAAGAAGGAAGAAAGATATCAGATACACAACCCAACCTCATGCCTTAAGGAGCTGGAAAAAGAACAGCAAATAAAACCCCAAACCTGCAGACGACAGGAAATAATAAAGATTAGAGCAGAAATTAATGCTATTGAAACAAAAAAACAGTAGAACAGATCAATGAAACTAGAAGCTGGTTCTTCGAAAGAATTAACAAAATTGATAAACCACTAGCCAGTTTGATCAAGAAGAAAAAGGAAAGGACCCAATTAAATAAATGAAGAATGAAAGAGGACATATCACAACCGCAGATATAAAAACAATAATAAGAGAATACTATGAGCAATTATATGCCAATAAAATGGGCAATCTGGAAGAAATGAACAAATTCCTAGAAACATATACACTACCAACACTGAAACAGGAAGAAATAGAAAATTTGAACAGACCCATAATGAGTAAGGAAATAAAATTAGGAATAAAAAATCTCCCAAAAACCAAGAGTCCAGTCCAGGGCCAGATGGCTTTCCAGGGGAATTCTACCAAATATTTAAGGAAGAGTTAATACCTGTTTTCTTGAAGGTAGTCCAAAAAGTAGAAATGGAAGGAAAACTTCCAAACTCTTTCTATGAAGCCAGCATTACCTTGATTCCAAAACCAGAGATCCCACTAAAAAGGAGAACTATAGACCAATTTCCCTGATGAACACGGATGCAAAAATCCTCAACAAGATATTAGCCAACCAGATCCAACAATACATTAAAAAAATATTCACCACGACCAAGTAGGATTTATATCTGGGATGCAGGGCTAGTTCAATATCCACAAAACAATTAACGTGATCCTCACATCAATAAAAGAAAGGACAAGAACCATATGATCCTCTAAATAGATGCAGAGAAAGCATTTGACAAAATACAGCATCTTTTCTTGACAAAAACCTTCAAGAAAGTAGGGATAGAAGGAGCATACCTCGAGATCATAAAAGCCATATATGAATGACCCAACGCTAATATCACCCTCAATGGGGAAAAACAGAGTTTTCCCCCTAAGGTCAGAAGGGATGTCTACTCTCACCACTGTTATTCAACATAGTATTGGAAGTCTTAGCCTCTGCAATCAGACAAAACAAAGACATAAAAGGCATACAAATCGGCCAGGAGGAAGTCAAATTTTCACTCTTCGCAGATGACATGATACTCTATATGGAAAACCCAAAAGATTCCACCAAAAAAACTGATAGAATTGATTCATGAATTCAGCAAAGTTGCAGGATATAAAATCAATGCACATAAATCAGTTGCATTCCTATACACCAACAACGAAGCAACAGAAAGAGAAATCAAGGAACTGATCCCATTTACAGTTGCGCAAAAAACCGTAAAATACCTAGGAATAAATGTAACCAAAAAGGTGAAAAATGTATACACTAAAAACTATAGAAAGCAAATGAAAGAAATTGAAGAAGACACAAAAAAATGGGAAAAAGATTCCATGCTCTTGGATAGGAAGAACAAATATTGTTAAAATGTCGATACTGCCCAACCCAAAGCCATGTAAATATTCAATGCAATCCCTATCAAAATAACACCAGCATTCTTCACAGAGCTAGAACAAATAATCCTAAAATTTGTATGGAACCAGAAAAGACCCTGAATAGCCAAAGAGATCTTGAAAAAGAAAACCAAAGCAGGAGGCATCACAATCGCAGACTTCAAGGTATACTACAAAGCTGTAATCATCAAGACTGTGTGGTACTGGCACAAGAACAGACACTCAGATCAATGGAACAGAATAGAGAACCCAGAAATGGACCCACAAATGTATGGCCAACTAATCTTTGAGAAAGCAGGAAAGACTATCCAATGGAATAAAGACAATCGCTTCAGCAAGTGGTTCTGGAAAAACTGGACCGTTACATGCAGAAGAATGAACGTGGACCACTTTCTTACACCAGACACAAAAATGAACTCAAAATGGATGAAAGGCCTCAATGTAAGACAGGAAGCCCTCAAATCCTTGAGGAGAAAGCAGGCAAAAACCTCTTTGATCTTGGCTGCAGCAACTTCTTACTCAACATGTCTCCAGAGGCAAGGGAAACAAAAGCAAAAATGAACTACTGGGATCTCATCAAAATACAAAGGTTCTGCACAGCAAAGGAAACAATCAGCAAAACTAACAGGCAACTGACAGAATGGGAGGAAGATATTTGCAAATGATATATCAGATGAAGAGTTAGTATTCAAAATCTATAAAGAACTTCTCAAACTCAACACCCAAAAAACAAGGAATCCAGTGAAGAAATGGGCAAAAGACATGAATAGGCATTTCTCCAAAGAAGACATCTGACCAACCGACACATGAAAAAATGCTCAACATCTCTCATCATCAGCAAAATACAAATCAAAACCACAATGAGATACCATCTTACACCTGTCAGAATGGCTAATATGAACAACTCAGACAACAACAGATGTTGGCGAGGATGTGGAGAAAGAGGATCTCTTTTGCATTGTTGGTCGGAATGCAAGCTGATGCAGCCACTCTGGAAAACAGTATGGAGATTCCTCAAAAAATTAAAAATAGAACTATCCTATGATCCAGCAATTGCACTACTAGGCATTTATCCACGGGATACAGGTGTGCTGTTTCGAAGGGACACATGCACCCCATGTTTGTAGCAGCACTGTTAACAATAGCCAAATTATGGAAAGAGCCTAAATGTCCATCAACTGATGAATAGATAAAGAAATTGTGGTTTATATAGACAAGGGAATACTACGTGGCGATGAGAAAGAATGAAATATGGCCTTTTGTAGCAACGTGGATGGAACTGGAGAGTGTTATGGTAAGTGAAATAAGTCATACAGAGAAAGACAGATACCATATGTTTTCACTCTTATGTGGGTTCTGAGAAACTTAACAGAAGACCATGGGGGATGGGAAAGAAAAAAAAAGTTAGAGAGGGAGGGAGCCAAACCATAAGAGACTCTTAAAAACTGAGAATAAACTGAGGGTTGATGGGGGGTGGGAGGTAGGGGAAAGTGGGTGATGAGCATTGAGGAGGGCACCTGTTGGGATGAGCACTGGGTGTTGTATGGAAACCAATTTGACATTAAATTTCATATTAAAAAAAAAACAATAACCAAAGTATGGAAAGAGCCCAAATGTCCATCGATGGATGAATGGATAAAGAAGATGTGATATATATATATATATATATATATATATATATATATATATATATATATTTCCAATGGAGTATTATTCAGCAATCAAAAAGAATGAAATCTTGCCATTTGCAACTACTTGCATGGAACTGGAGGGTATTACACTAAGTGAAATTAGTCAGTCTGAGAAAGACAAAAATCATATGACTTAACTCATATGAGGACTTTAAGAGACAAAACAGATGAACATAAGGGAAGGGAAATAAAAATAATATAAAAACAGGGAGGGGGACAAAACAGAAAAGACTCATAAATATGGAGAACAAACTGAGGGTGGCTGGAGGGGTTGTGGGAAGGGGATAGGCTAAATGGGTAAGGGACATTAAGGAATCTACTCCTGAAATCATTGTCGCACTATATGCTAATTAATTTGGATGTAAATTTAAAAAAAAAATAAGAGATTAAATTTAACAAAAAAAAAGAAAAGAACAAGGGAGATTAGATGGTGGGCAGGAAAAAGGTCTACTAGATATCCATCACGCCTCCTCTCAACATTCTCAGGTAAGAGAGATCTATTTCTTAAGACTTTAACCCATTTAAAATTTTCCCTTCTTAGCTTCTTTCTTCATTTATAATTTATCAGCTATATAGCTAAGGATTGTTGTAGAAAAGGCATACCCTAAGTAGTATTTATTAATTAGCATAATTAAGTATAAAAAACATCAAACTATTTGGGATAACTCTGTTCTTATGTCCTCTTTTGGAGGTTAATAACTAGTGAAATTAGTAAGGAGTAAGTACCTGTATTACCTGAAACGATTTGATTGTTTTGTACTTCTGTCAGGCCAAATTCACCTCTATTATTTGAAAGATAAAGAAATATTGTTATTTGCCTTATTATGTATCAAGTCCTGTACATGTTACTTTTATAGATGGCGCCTTTCATCATTAGAAATACTTCTCTGGAGACAAAGAAACAGGCTCAGTTTGGTAAAATATTTTCACTCATTTATATAAAGAGTCTTTTCTCAATGTTAGGCCTGTGCCTGGTGTTGGAGATGCAGTGATCCCAAAGACAGAGAGGTAAACAGAGTTAATTAATGCATCCACTGAAGAAATAATTAATTCTTAAAGGAGCCTCCATGCTAACATTGGACTAGCTCAAGGGGAAAATCAAAAGGCTCTGCCTTTATGAAGTGTGTGGCCAAGCAAGAAATACTTTAACACAGTATGCAAAGTGCTATTCCAGAGGTGGGCACAGTTTATATCAGCAGCTCACATATGGAAGCAGAGATGAGAATGGGTAAGGAATGACATTTTAGTGACATCTTAAATGATGAGTAAATGTGTCTCAAGTGATCAAAAGATTCGGAAGTCATTACAACAGCTTACTAATATTTGGTTGACTCTAGTCCTTCAGGTTTATACGGGATGGTATTTCCCTTCTCAGTTGACCTCAGGCCCTGTGGAATGTGAGAGGAAGGGACACTTCTAGGTGAAAGTTGTCAGAGTCAACATGCTGGGACAACATCAAATGCTCCCATGCAATAGGATTGTGGCTTCTCATGGGAATGCAGGACTTCTCAACTTCTGTTCATCAGAATAATAATTGCCTGGGATGTTAGTAATTAGTATTTTTGGCAAATGGTTCTGGGACCAAATAAATACCAAAATCATTGTGTTAAAGAGGTTAAATGTGTAATTTTACCACAGTGTTTCCTGGTACTCACAGTATGCTGGTAAGTCTTGTGAAGTTACAAAAGGAAGCACAAATACGTAGCATTCCTGATATTTGTTTTACCCATGTCACTAAATTCAATATTTTCCAGTCCTCACATTATTTGACTGTCCAAGGACATTTGATACTATTGCCCTCATTTACTAAGGTGTCTTGGTTTATTCATTCATCCAAATGTGTATTAACTATTCCAATAACTATTAGTTGACCATGTAGAATATGCTCGGCTTTGTGCTCATGGCTGAAGATAAAGCATGAGCAAAAATAAGCTCATTCTTTCATGGAGCTTGCATCTACTGGTGAAGGTGGAGTTTATATCAACAAAAGGATGCTTAATGAAGTTCAGGATAAGTAATCTTAATAGGAATGATCTTATAACCAAGGAGACTGATCTATCTAGAAGGGTGATGAGAAGGAGTTACTGAGGCTAAGAACATGGTGGGTGACAGGACAGAGGAAGAAGCATTTCAAAGGATCTGAAATGAAAGGGAAAAGATTAGAGCAAGATTGAGAAAATGATAGTATGTGTGGTGGGGCTCAAGCACAGAAGAAATAATTACTTGGCTGTAACCACAGGTCATGAAGACCTGATGTAGGTGTGTTCAGATTTGGGACTAAGCAGACTGGTAACCCATTGAAGGAGTTTGGGGTTGTGGAGAAGAGGTGCTCTTTCTGGCCTTTATCACTGTTGCTCACCATACAAGTATATGCGAATAGGGGCTCTCCTATAAAGGCTCACCATTTTGCTCCTGGAATCCACTCTAATGACTTAATATTCTACAGATTTTTATTGGCAGAATAAATTATATTAATACTTTCTACCTTAAGTCCTCTCCCATAGATTGTCCACAATTTGAAAAGCAATGTCCTGATTCACAGTTTTTCAAATTCCACAATTTAAAAACCAACATCCTTAGTGTTTTTCAAGCTTTAATGTGAATATGAATCATCTGAGAATCTTCTTAAACTGCAGTAAGTCTAGGGTGGGGCATAAGGTTCTTTGATCTAAAGACTCTTGGGTGAGGCTGATGTTGTAGTCCCTGGAATACACTTGAGTAGCAACGTCCTGTGCATTGATTCCACACCTGGATGTACAGAGCAGAGTGAATTCAGTGTATTTCCTTCTCTTTCGGTGGTTCTCTTTATTGACTTCCCATAAAAATCATCTGGAAACTTTAAAAAAAATGCACTGTTTAGACCCCATCACTGGAAATTGGGAATCAATTGATCTAGAATAGGGTGTGAGCATTGAAAGACTGCAACAGTTCCCCTTGTAAGACTAATAATAAAGAGCCATGGTTGAGACTTAGTTTTTTATATGAAAGTCCACCTCTGGATTGCTTGGAGTTAAATCCAGCCACCTTGCCCTCTCCCCTCGCTGCCAGTCTCTCGCCAGCCCCTACTTACTTTGCTCATTAGCCTAGCTCCTGCACAGATGGTGCTTGTGGGCATGCTGATGAGTTCCATCACCATCAGGCTGCTCATTGCCTGAGGGTGCAGCAAATAAATCGTCTGTGCAGGTGTAACAGGGAAAGGAGAAATGTCTTCTCTTGTGATATATTCTATCAAAATCAAAATCACCTCGGCTGACTTGCAAGGAAGTATACTTTATCATATTAATATGAAAGACAGCAAATGACACCTACATATATTTACTTTTCTTTCTTCTTCTTCCTTTTTTAAAAAAAAAAAGCTTTCCAGATGTTCAGAAGCTCAGCATTTAATATCCCACCTTTGACCTTTGAGTCTTCTGCCATCTGCCACAGAGGGTGTTTCAGCAAACTAATGGGAAGAGGCATCTGATAACAGATTAACTCAGTTGCGGCACATTTTCATGACCCCATGTCAAGGTAAAAATTTTAGTACTACTAATTAATGAAATAAGTGTTCTCATATATCCCCCCCCCACCACCCAAATTCCCGGATAGCGGAATAAGCCTCTTGCCACTGTGTGAGATAGGATTACATCTCATCTCAGCATAGTCACTTAGGTTTTTGTGAAATGACACTTTTTCCCTCTTTCGCTGGTGCCAAGGATGGCTTACTTCTCGTTTGGAAGCATGACTACATTCGGCCTTTAAAGAACTAAGAAATTTCCAGAAAATGCAACGTCGGTAAGACTAATAAAATATTAATAATGAATGTTGAATATTAATATATTAATATTCATGTGTAAGTGAGCTTAATCAATAAATAGAAAAGTAATGAAAAAAATTCCCATTTTAGGGAAAAGAAAACAAAACCCTAAAAACTAGAAGAGTGTTGTGTCTTCCTATGATCCTTGCACTTGAACCTGTTTGCTTGGAGCACCTAATGTATTTTAAAAAGTCTCATTGACAGCTCATCATTAAAATTGTCTCATGTTATAACTTCTATTTATTTTTTTAAATGTTTATTTATTTTGAAAGATGGGGAGAGAAAGAGAGAAAGAAGAGGGAGAGACAGAGACAGAGACAGAGAGAGACAGAGAGAGGATCCCAAGTAGGTTCTGGCTGTCAGGGTCAGAGCACAAGGCATGGCTCAGTCTCATGAACCATGAAATCATGACCTGAGCCAAAATCAAGAGCTGGACACTTAACAGACTGAGCCACATACCCCATCACTTCTATTTTTTAATCTTTTGGATGAAGTGCCCCTCCTTTTAGTCTGGGAAGTTTTTAAATTCTTCCTTCTTCCTTTCTTTTCCCCTCTGATTATTCATTCTGAGCAAACAGATCTCACCAGGCTTATTATTTGCTCTTCAATCAGCACATGGATTCTTTTCACTTTCACTTGGATGCTAATACAATTCACATCTCCCACATTCAACCTGAGGACAAGTACAATTGCAAATTTTGTTTCTGGATGTAAGAGGAATTTAACCAGTGCAAAGACAGTCAGTGATGGTGTGTACTAATGAATCTCTTGCCAATTGGATGCAAAAAGAATAATTTATGAAATCATAAGCGATTCTTTTGTGATTTGGAAAGTAGTTTCCTGGCAATTGAGTGGGGGTGAAAGTAAAATTTTCAGGTGGTCCTAGGAATAGGATCTCTCAGTTCAGGACTATCACAGAGATGTAAATGCCTTTTTCATGAGTCTCAAGCCTTATTCTGTTTCAAAGCTTTGACTCT
Organism: Leopardus geoffroyi; assembly: GCF_018350155.1. Taxonomy (NCBI): domain Eukaryota; kingdom Metazoa; phylum Chordata; class Mammalia; order Carnivora; family Felidae; genus Leopardus; species Leopardus geoffroyi. The sequence goes on along the minus strand of NC_059327.1, from coordinate 190,307,298 downwards.
GAGCTACAGACTGGTGGTTCCCCAGTAGGAATGCCTCCTAGACACGAGTGTTGGCTAATATTCTTAGTTTCCAGCTCAGTAGCTATTTTGAGTATTTTTAGTGTGACTTGTGCAACTAACTAGTAAATTAGGTGTTGAATGAAGCATTGTTGAGAGCTTATCAATTAATGGTTATCAACATAGTGCATGCCACTAATCATTCATCTAATACTCATAACGACAGGAGGACACTAATGAAATTCTTCTATAGATTTTCAAAATAACTATTTACCTCTCTGCAAAAAGTCTGAAGGAATGTCCTTAGGAAGGACAATTCTCCCTTCTTGTAAACTCTCCCTGAAGACATTATCCTCCTGAAATGGTTTCTAATCCTCTGAATCTCTTTGTAGTGTCCTTTCATCAGCTTGGAGTTTGCTTATTTGTACTAACATATCTTTATACATATAGTTTGAATTAGAGTAAGACTTTGAATCTGGATTTGAAGCTTATTGAATGTGTGTAACTTTGGGCAAGTTTTTTTCTTTAATTGTATTTCAGTAAAATTGAAATAAGAAAATATTTTAACTCATAATGCCATAATATTGTTTTAATTATTAAATGGTATGAAGTATAGTAGATACATTGCCTTGTACACTTAATAATCATCAGCTGTGATTATCATTATCATTACCATACTTTTTAATGTTTTAACAAGCCAGTATTATTTTGAGACATATAAATGTAGCAACTTAGGGGCACCTGGGTGGCTCAGTCGGTTAAGTGTCTGACTCTTGATTTCAGCTCAGTTTGATCTCATGGTTCGTGAGATCAAGCCCCGTGTCGGGATCCATGCTGAAAGCCTGGGGCCAGCTTGGGATTCTCTCTCTCCCTCTCTCTCTGTCTGTCTCCCCTCTCTCCCAAAATAGATAAAGAAACTTCAAAAAAAAAAAAGACTGTAGCAATTTAAAATATTAAGCAAGTAGATTTATTTATATGAAGGGAGATTTCTTCACATGTACAGGTACTAAATGTTTAAACTGTGTTTATCAAAAATGAAAGAAACTGATCTATCAATTGATCAATGAATGAATACATAAACATAACGAGAAAAACGTTAACGTGCTTATCATTACATGTCAAATTTATATCGATTTTCTTGTTCTGAATATCAGGAACTTCCAATCTTTTCTCAGCTAGCTAAATTCTTTAGGATTCAGATAAACATGATATATGTTAGGAAAGAAAAATCTCATTGTTAGAAAACTCATTGTATTAAAAAAAAAAGAGGTATCTCAGTTTTATAGCATTCATGTCAGGATTAGAATACCTGCACCAGAAGCAGGCACACATTTTTCAAATGTCCTGCTTCGTAGATGAAAAGTCTGCAAAGTAATGGCCTCTTTTACCCCCATTCTTCATTCTCCTGATAGGTAAGGTCCTATAACCTGCTGACACTTGCCTGATTCCCTTCAGTGGTATTTCAAACTTACCAGCTATCATTAATCAATAGGTACCCCCAGTTAAGTGTTCCAAATCATAATGATGGAGAATTCATATTCTTTTAGGACATACCAGATTGGGGATTCATAATACCAGAATGTGCCTGACCCAGGCTCTACACAGGTCATAAAATCTGAGCTTCTTCTATGTTCTGAGTGTCCTACAGAGGGCAATTCTTATGCTCTTAGAGTCCTTGTAATTACTGAGTTGATTCACACCTTTCATTCTCTTCAATTCTAGTTCTTTGAGAGATGTCATTGTCATGAACAAGACAGCCCATGGCAAAGGCACCATTGCCCCTACCAAAGCTGCCAATACCTAACACCACAAGTTTTGCATCCCTGTGAATGCAACACTGCTGGTTGTACCTTGCATCTCCAAGGTATGGCTAAGAATGTTGAAACAACATTCTCTATTATAAACCTCTGTAAACAGATTGGCTCAGAGGTCAGTCTGAATGCTAGTTATTCCACAGTTCTAAGAACCCCTGTCTAATTGTGACCCACAATTTTTAGAACTTTTCTATTTCTTGACTTTCTCTCACTTAAGAATAAATTACTTGTGGGCAGCTTCTTAATCGCTCCTATAATAGTTTCCTAACTTTCACCTTCACTACCACCAATCCCGGCCAGACATTTCTGATTATCAGGGAACATCTAACTGACATTCATTATAGATGTTCCTAAAATTAAGCCACAGTCACATAAATTAGAAGTATCCAAAAGCCCAGCTATCAGTACAATCTTAAACTCCATCAGTGTAATTTGAGTTATAAAATGCACAGACATGAGTGGTGTGGTTATTTATTCATTCTGGTGTGGTGTACCAGAAAGAACATTGAAGTGAAAATCAAGAAATGGATTAGGGCTTGTTGGTCCCTGAATGAGCTTTATAAGCTGTAAGCTTGGGCAAGTCTCAAAATTCCTAGCTCATATGAAAAATTAGGGCGTTGAACTCAAAATCTCCAAGGTTTCTTCCAAGGTTCCTTTCAGACCCAAATGAAAACACTTTAGTGGAACCTGTTTTGAGAATCAACAGAGAGAAGGTGCTTGACAATAGAACTTGGGCTCTGTCATTTAATACTGGAGCGCCAGTTTGCACAATCTGCGTTAGCATACCCAGAAGAGGAAGCCCATCAGGCAGATGTTGTACGGCACACTTTCAGATTTTTGTTTCAAAGCTTGTAGGAGGAAACAGGCTTTAACATTGCTTTCAAGTTATATTTATATCTATTCAGGAGAAAATAGGTCTTCAAAAGAATACTCAAGTCTGAACTGTCACAATGCAATTTAGGAAAGATTACAAGTAAAATAGTTCAAGAATACAATATAAAGTAGAGAGTCAAATTCAGAGAAGAAAAGAGACATTTACAAGTTTAGCAAGAACACTCGGCCACTATTTATTCAAGGAATATAAATCTTTTGAGAAAACTCCCACTGAGATTCAAATTATATAAGGAGAAAGAAGGAGAATATATGAGTTATTTAAGGCAGTGTTACAAAGGTGAAAGCAAATGGCAGTACAAAATGGCGGTGTTGGTAATGGTATTATGTAGGTTATGTAATTTTTTTTCTAGCCTCTACTACTAGATTTGAAAGTAAAAGTGTAATTACAATTCGAGTTGAAGAATGAGAAAATTTCCTACCTGGAAAAAAGATTAATCTCTCTTTAATTGACTCTTTGATCAGAATAAAGATTTATAAGAAGAAAATGCAATATGCCTCTGATAAGGAATTAGGAATGATGAATGGGGGAGTCATTAGCATTATGGGGATTCCAGGAAAGCATATGCTTCATGATGAAGTAAACTTTATTGGAGCAAGTTAATTGAAGAAGTGAACTTGTTGGCTAGATTTGAATTTATTTGCAAAGTACTTCTTAAACTTTACAGTAACACAATCCCAGTTCTCACGTTGTTACAACAGCAATTTAGAACAAGTTCATCTTGTCTTCATTAGGTACTTGACAAAAGCTCAGGGTAGCCTGTAACGCTCCGTAAAAGCAGGGAGAATTTTGTTTATATTTTCCATAAAGGTCTCAGCCCACTATGAATGCTAAGTGGATGCTAAATCCTAGTCATGAAAATGCCTCTCTAATGAGTACTAAAGAATTCCCAGAGTAAGATAATGTCTTTGTAACCAGTGTCAAAAATCAACCTTTCTTGCTTTTGCAACAGAATTGTTCTCAGAAGCTCTCTGCCCATCATCTTTTATCATCCACAGACCAGGTATTCAGTAAATGTGGATTAAATTAATTAGAGACTTTTGTTGAAATTAGATGGTCCAGCAAAGAGAAGTCTTAGTAGAACTCATATTTCCAGCTCTATATTAGCATAATGAAAAGTTGTGTGTGTGTGTGTGTGTGTGTGTGTGTGTGTGTGTGTGTGTGCATGTTTAATGTTATGGCAAAATAATAGTAAAATTCCAGCTTCAGATTCATGGAAAATCATTACAATCATTCCCCTGCACACAGTCTCAACTCGCACCCCCCCCCCCCACCTTTTTGTTTCTTTATTCTACTCAATTTACAATGCTAGCCCTGGTTAAATTTTACCTTGCATCTTCGCCAACACAGCTAAATGTGATTGGAGACTAGAAGCTATGCTGGCTGGTCTCATTTTAAATTCATGATCGCTAACATCAAGTGGGCCCTAATACTGCCCAGTGATCAGAGCACATTTTCCTGGTCTAATGGTTTCCCCTCTCTCCTAGAAAACTATATCATACTTTGTTTTCTCTCTTCAAGCATCCCACATAATGGTTCCCAATCTTATTTTCTGCTGATGACCTTGTATGCTGTTTCACTTAGAAAATTAACAACAGGCTCACCATTACGTGTCCTCACAAAGTGTCATCAGTTCAACATATTCTGCCACCTCTCCTAACACTGGTGGTAAAATTTCCCCTGAAGGACATTGCTCTGGCATTTCTCTCTCAATCCTGCAACATTTTTTTCTCTCTCTATTGCATCATTCTTATCAGCATACAGAGATACTGTTACTTGTCCCATCTTAGAAAACAAAAACAAAACAATACAAAAGTCTCTCTATTTCTCTTCATCTTGCTCATCCAGCTGTACTCCCTCTTTCCCTTTGCCTTATAACAGCAAACCTCCTTGAAAGAACTGTCTATGCTTACGTCTCTAACTCCTCTTCTCCATTTTCCTTTGAACCAAGTCCAAAGAGGTTTTTGCCTCTACCACTCCTTGGAGCTACTTTGTAGATGTCACTATGACTTTCATGTTATGAAGTCCTCTGATCAATTTAGTCCTCCTCTGACTTGACCTGCCAGCATCACTTGACTGTCACCCCATCCTTCATCTTTATTTACTTTCTTCCTTTGCCCTGACTCTCATCATGTCACTTCTATCTCATGGGCCTTTCTTCCTCAATCTTCTTTCCTGGTTTATTCTCTTCCTTCCAGTCGCTTAAAGTAGGAGTGTCCCAAGGCATAATCTCTAAGACTCTTTCTTGGTAGTCACTGATGACTATCAAATATCAGTCTCTGTCATCCTTAAAAAGGGGACATACTAATCTTCTCTATTTCGTTCCAGTTTTAGTGTATGTACTGCCGAAGTGAGTGCTCAAATGTCTGTCTCTGGAATGACAATCTTACCTAACTCCAGACTCATACACAGAACTGCCCACTTGATATGTCTATATATGTGTCTAATTGGCATTTCAAACTTAACATCCCACAAACCAAAGTCTTAATTTCTGTCACTTCTGCTCACTGCCAAATCTGCTTGTTTAGTTTCCTGAACAAAAATTTTGGAATCATTCTTGACTGCTCTATTTATCTTGCACTGCACAGTTAATCCATTAACAAAATGTGTTATCGCTACCTTAGAAACATATCCAGAATATGACTCCTTCTTTTCACTTTCATATTTAACTTCCCTGGTCTATGTGCTTTACTCTTATGTCAGGATTATTTATCCAGCCTCCTAACTAATTCATCTAGTTTTACTTGTATCTGTCCTATATTCTTAATACAGCAAGAAGAGTGACCCTCTTAAAATTTAAGTCAGATCATGACTCCAGTAATAAACCTGTAATAAATACTGTTATGGCTATCTGTTACTGCATAACAAATTAAAGTATCATGGTTTTTAACAATTTTTTTAAATTATCTCTCCTGAATCTCTGTGTTGACTGGTCTTAGCTGAGTGGCTCTGATTGGGTTTTTTATGCAAGTGCTGAATGCTAACAGATAGTGACTGGGGATGAAGTCATCTGAAAGCTTGATGGGCTGGATGTTCAAGGTAACTCATTCACCTGGCTGACAGTAGATGCTGGCAGTTGACTGGGAGCTCAGCTAGCTGTCAATCAGATTGCCTGTCATGGTTTCTTCACATGGATTGGGCTTCTCAGAGTATGATGCCCTCCAAGAATTAGTATTCCAAATAACAGGAAGCAGAGGCTGCCAGTCTGTAAAGACCTGAGCCCAGAAACTGGCATAGAGCCACTTTTGTTGTGTTCTGTTAGTCAAAGCAGTTATAAATCCCACCCAGTTTCAAAGGAAGGGACCTACTCCCTACCTCCGTGGAAGGCACATCAAAGATTTGGAGATGATTCTTAATCTGTTGCAGTGCCCATTTCATTTATTGTAAAAGGAAATATTCTTATGGTGGTCTTCAAATAGTTACTTAATGAAAACTCTGGTTACTTCTCTCATCTCATGATCTCCTCTTCTGCTAACTTCCCATTTTTCCACTAGGCTTCAGCTACGCTCACCTCCTGGCTATTCCTCAAAGTTTTAATGTTTGCAATTTTCTTTTTTCATATCCCTCGGGTATTTATATAGCCACATGGCTGATCCTTCTTTTAATCTCTGTTCATGTGTAACCTTCTCAGTGAGGTCTTCCCTGACAACCCTCTTTATATATACATTTATTTGTTGTCTGTCTGTCATCACTAGAAAGTAAGATCCAAAGGATAAGGATTTTTTCTGTTTTATTTACTGCTGCATCTGTTGTGTCTAGAATAGTTCTTGGAACGTTGAGGAAGCTCAATGATTATTTTGAATGAGGGAACATATGCCATATTAATTTAATTCCTCCTAGTAGTTTTATTGCATTCAGTCACAGTAATTTAGGATTTTGCCTACTTGAGTCACTTTGACTTCATTAAAGAACTGTTCATGGAAGGGATGCTCATCCCCCAACTGCTTGATCACACTCAGCAAACAACTCTTGTTATTTGGCATTTATAAGACTGACTTGTTCTGGGGTTTCTATTTACTCAGTTAAACATCCAGCTTCGGCTCAGGTCATGATCTCACAGATTGTGAGTTTGAGCCCTGTATTGGACTCTGTGCTGACAGCTCAGAGCCTGGAGCCTGCTTTGGATTCTGTCTCCATCTCTCTCTGTTCCTCCCCCATCCTCTCAAATATAAACATTTAAAAAAATTTAAAAAAGAAGATTGGCTTATTCTGAACTATTGACAATGATAAAATGAAATCTCATTAAAGAGCAAACATTGTAGTAAAAGATCAAAAAGTCACTCTCCAATACCACCTTGGAATTTGAAAAATCCAAATAGTTGAAATGATTGTGTGCGGTATTTTAAGGTCTACAAGCCTATTTCCCAGGATTTATTTATACATAGATTTAAATCAGGCTAATTCAGGCTAAATGTTATCAGCTCAGAAGCCATCCACTGAAGACTTTCAGTTTCTCTTGATCTTTCAGTCAATCCAGACTTTTTCTGTCCATCCAGCAATATTCCCTCCAGCATACAAATCAGGGCCTTAATAGGTGAGCACTCACTTTAAGCCTTCATTTGTAAGACCTTCCTAAGATTTCTCACAAGCTCAGCCTGATGTAAAACTGCAAGATATAAAGAAATTATTGAATTGCCATGGACAAGAGTCATTATTAAAAATTGTAAATTCCCCAGTTAATTAATTCAAATTCTATTGTGGTTGTTGCTAATCATTTTTCAAAGCTATGCTGTCAATACACCATTGTTTAGAGCACGTTCATAGTTAACTTACTGATGGTGTAGCTAGAATATGGAACTCAAAGTGCAGTTTTCCAAAGGGACTTTTGCCTGAATGAAATTTGACCCTCCATGAGATCTCAGCACTACATATCAAAGGAATTAAAGAGGAAGCTTCTAGTAAAAATATGTTATTGAAGACAGAGTCATTGGGCCCTTAGCAACAGGGGCAGCTGAACCCAGGAAATGCATCCTACATTTTTATCTGTGGATCAGCATAGAACAGCAACCCCTGCTCCAATTGTGAAAGGTTACACCATTACAGAGGCAGAGTGCAAGTTCCGCAGGAAAAAAAAGGGTGACCCTGCAAAGAATGTCAGTCAAAATTGGTTTGAAGGATGCCCAGAAACCATCTAGTGGGTCAAGTCTCCTGATATCAGGAGATGATTATTCACCTGGCAGCAAATTTCAAGAACTATTTCATATTCCGTAGGTCAATAAGCTTCAGGATCCTGCATTGATTACAATAATTACAATTTTGTTAACCTTTATCGAGGACTTACTCTGTGCCAGAGCAATCACTGAATACAGGTATTATGTCACTGATCCAAAAACAACATCAGGCACTTTAACTTTTCCTTCTGACACATATTAATCTACCCATATCAGTCCGTCCTCACTACAAGCACCAGGCAGCATTGTTTTTCGCCTAGAGTATTTCAGTAGTATCCAGGTGGCTTTCCCTGCCTCTGTTCTCATAGCTTAATTACTTCTCCATACAAGACAGACATGGTCACAATCTATTGTGTGTGATCTGGCCCCTGCCTATCAGATTAGCTTAATTTCATACCACTCTCCCCCTCAGTTTCTTTATTCTATTTGTATCAGTCTTTTGGTAGTTCCTTGAATGTGCTTTTCCTTGTTAGGACTCACAGACACTTTCATCTAGCAAGCATAATTTTCAACTTATTCTCACCCCTGTTACCTAGCATGGTCCTATTTTTCATTTCCCCAAGTCCCAATCTTCTTGTTAGTCACTTCCTTAAATTATATCTCTTTTTTCATAGCATTTACTGTAATTGAATGTAAAAAGTCCATTTTGTAGTTTTGTTTTGTTTTGTTTTTTTCATCTTGTATCCACTAGAATGTAAGTTTCATGAGGGCAGGAACCACATCCTTTTGTGAATTTCTTATATCCTTAGTAAATAAAGAGCTACATGCCGGGCACTAGTGCTAGATATAAGTGAAAGAAATAATGGACTTTTATGCCCATATTATTAGGAGAAATTGATATTTTGAAAGAGAAGCCTCACTTTCACAAAGAAGATATAACATATAAAAAATGGATAAAAGAGAATGCTTGCGAAGCACAACTCCCTAACATTATCGTCATTATTAGTTCATAAAGATGCCCTTAAAAGAGGGTGACTGTGGAAACCAAGAGTCATTCCACATGTATATGCAAGTTCAGTATCAGTTCACTTTAAAAGGAGAACTGTTGGGGCGCCTGGGTGGCGCAGTCGGTTAAGCGTCCGACTTCAGCCAGGTCACGATCTCGCGGTCCGTGAGTTCGAGCCCCGCCTCGGGCTCTGGGCTGATGGCTCAGAGCCTGGAGCCTGTTTCTGATTCTGTGTCTCCCTCTCTCTCTGCCCCTGCCCCGTTCATGCTCTGTCTCTCTCTGTCTCAAAAATAAATAAACGTTGAAAAAAAAAATTTAAAAGGAGAACTGTTTCTTCTTCTCTAATTAGATAGATATATAGACAGATAGATAGATGATAGATAGATAGGACAAAGATTAATGATTGTCCACACCAACTAGACTTTTTTGATGCCTTTGGCTGTGTCACTTGCTCGCTTTTCCTTAATATGTTTTCCTTCGTCAGCTGAATGTGCTACTCTCCTCTGTTGTTCTTGGACTTGCTTCCCTGACCTATCATTCTCAGTTTCTTCTCTAATGTTGTGGGCTTTCCATGTTTTGTCCACAGTCTTTTTTTTTTTTTTTTTTTTTTTTACATATTTTCTACTCATTTTATCCAACATTCTACATTGACTGGGCTTTAATCACTAAAAAGTTAGAGCTAAAATAATTATAGTTTGTTCTTTCTTTTAAGTCAGCATCTCCTCAGATTCATCACATCATATTCAAAGCATCTCTAAATGTTCATTGGGTTGGCAAGTTGGAATAAAATGGAGAAGATCTGTGCCCTCACTGATTTATAAAAGAGCACAAGAAATATTGCAAGCCAATAAATATAAATATCTAATAAAAAGTAATAGATCATGATTATGAAGAGAAATGCATAATATGTTATGAGGAAGGAAAACCCAGGAGACATAAATTTAACTGGGGTCAAAGATAACCTTCATGATAAAGAGGATTTTCAGCTCATTACTGAAGGCAGATACTCTTTAGGCATGCCAAGAACATGAAAAAGAGAAATCTGGCCCAAGGACTATAAAAGGGATGTTGTCTGAGGATGAACAGGAGTTGTTGGGCTAGGAAGACAAATCCTAAAAGGCCTTTGGTTCACAAAATCTCCAGTCATCAGTTAGTTAAACTGGAACATCTGAGATGGCACATAAGGGAGGCAGGATACTTTATGACTAGGAGAGAGGTATGACCCTTTAGGAGTTATGAGATCTCCACAGTCCTAAAGGAAATGTGGAGCTCTGAATGTGGACAAATCTAGTGCCCTTGAGGTGGCAGGAACTCTGATGGGGATAACAGGTGGGGACCTGAATGGACCAGGTACTAATTGCTACAGCCTGTTGTGAAGTTTTCTGTAGTCCAGCTTGACACTGAAAGGTTGAGACTACTAAAAGAATTGTTGAGGTATATTCTAGGAAAAAATCCACTATGATAGTGATTGGTGAGCTACACCATGAGCCATATTCAGCCCATTGTCTATTTTTTAACACATAGTCTTAGTGAACACAACCACATTCCTTTGAATTATGTATAGCTGCTTTCATGCTATAGTAGAAGATTTGAATTGTTGCAACAGATACAGTATGGCACACAAAACTTAAAATACTGTCTGTTTCTGGGGTGCCTGGGTGGCTCAGTTGGTTAAGCATCCGACCTTGGCCCAGGTCATGATCCCTTGCTTTGTGGGTTCGAGCCCTGTGTCAGTCTCTGTGCTGACAGCTCGGAGCCTGGAGTGTGCTTCAGATTCTGTGTCTCCCTCTCTCTCTGCCCCTCCCCTGCTTGCACTCTATCTCTCTGTCTCCCAAAAGTAAATAAATATTTTTTAAAAATATTGTTTCCTTTCAAAAGAAATTTCTGAACACTGCTCTCATCCTTACTTCCTGTGCCTTCTGTCTGGGTTGTCCTTTATGTCATCTTTTTGACCAATAGGACTCCAAATCATCCTTCATGACACAGCCCAAGTGTCACCTTGACTGATACATTCACTTCCCTCACACCCTAGAGTTGATTACTCCTATTATTTATTGCAATGCACTTATCACACAGTATTACAATTATTATATATTTCTGCCTCCAGAAATAATAGGCTCTGAGTATTTTTAGACCAAACCCTTCTGTATATGTCACATATAGTGTATCCAGTAAATAACTGGGACAAGAAATATTTGACTAAGTAAGGGAAAGCATCAATTTTAAATAGTTCAGAGGTCCTTCAGTTGAAATATGTATTTCTCCTCCTTTGATATGTCGGAGTTGAAGTGTAAGTTAACATTCTACTGCACTCCTGGGTCTTTTGCAAAATGTTTTCTAACAGTTTGTTTCAGAGAGCTTGAGCGTCAACTGACTCAATTAACCCAAATGGCCAGGGTGATTTTCAAATAAAAGATTTGTTTTTGTTATTCTGTGAACTAAGTCATTTGGATACTCCTGAATTTCCATAAAATACTGATATATTCACTAATGTAATCCAGCAGTCCCTCTCTAGACATGCAATTAGAGTCCACTCCCATCTCAGCCACCATATATCAGAAACTTATTGGCCCTGAAGGTCATCAGAATTTAGCTTCAACAGAATACAGAGAAAGCAGATGTCTCTTTGTAGAGAATTACCCAAATAAATTTGTCTGAACAACAAATTGACAGAAAGCATTGTGATAATTCACAAATAGTACTCAGTTAGAAGGTGGTTTTCAAGATAACTATTTTTAGAAAAGGATTTTAACCATAAGTGTTCATTAAATTTTCTATTGATTTCAAATAGCAAATTAGTTGGAACTGATATTCATTGATCAGTGTGTGCCAACATCATCAGAATATACTTACCACATTTCCATATTTGGCATAACATAATTTTTCTGCTTAGCCTCAATGAGACATGAGGGATTTCTCATAATAATTGTAGAAAAGTAGTAAAAGAGATAGTCCCCACAGATTTTCCAAAGAAAGGCTATGTCTCCCTAGGTGACAATAGAAACTCTCTTGACAGTGACCTTACTGTGTTAAGTCAAGGACCAAGAAAATGATCAGAAGTTCCTTTGAGGCCATAAATTCTGAATAATGAAGTCAGTTATGTTTCCTTTGAAATGTTTATCATAAATGTTGTGAAATAAAAAAGTAAAAATATTGGGCAAAAGAGATAAGTGAAATAGCCTGGGGGTGGATTCTTTCCAAAAGTTCATGTAGCATGAATATAATAATTCACACATCTTTCAGATGAGTGGTATTGTTTATGTACCCATTTCTCCTCACTCTAGAAACAGATAACCAGAAGCAGGGTCTTGGCCTCAATGCTGGTTATGTTCCTTGTCTAGATTTTTGTCTTCATATCACTAGATTTTCCCAGTTAGCTAGGGGGTCTTTTAGATGCTTTACCCAGACAGAGACTGATCAGGACAGATTGAGAACTTGTTATTTTCATCACAACCTCTTCTTTCCCGCTCTGGCTCTTCTTGCTGTTTCTTCTGCCCTCTGTACCTCTAAACTAAACTTCTTTAGTGGGCTGCCCTGTGAAACTCCTCTCAGGAAAACAGTTCTTCCTTGATTACCAACCTTAAAAAGAAATTTTAGATGTAAAGGACTCCACCCTTAGTGGGATCGTCTCAATGACTTCATTGATGGCATATATCTGTCCTACTGGTGATCACACTGACTGCCTTGTTTGCCCCACCCAAGTTGGATACTGATCTGGTCTATCTTCCCATCAACTACCACATCTATCCTTTTTGACTTTTAATATATGACATACTTAATATTTTCCCTCAGTTGGCACGATCATTCTATGAGGTACAGGTGATTAGCTCCATTTACCCACTGCAGAAACCAAGGCTCAGAGGAGTTAAATGACATGTCTAAAGCCATCAGAAAATAATTAGTTGCCAAAGTTAGCATCCAAACTCAGGTATAATTTGAAAACATCAAAAAGCTAAAACATCAGAAACAAATATCATATGAAAGCCTGGGTTTCCAGCTTTCATTGAATTATCAGAAGTGCATGTCATCTCATGAACTCGTAACAGCCAATTAACCAAACAGAGAGTGCTTGTGGTATCCTTTTATGGTGACCAGGTCTATGACCGTTAGCTTGAGGTTATAGAGAATTTCCATAAGGCATAGACAAGCTTCCCGTGTGAAGCTTAGAATAGTTTTGAGAATAAACAGTGGTATAAGTAACATATGAAAATCTTGTATAAAAATGTAATCAGGTGGGGCACCTGGGTGACTCAATCGGTTACACTTCCAACTTCACTTCAGGTCATGATCTCATGGTTCATGAGTTTGAGCCCCTCTTGGGGCCCTGTGCTGACAGCTCAGAGCCTGAAGCCTGCTTCAGATTCTGCGTCTCCCTCTTTCTCTGCCCCTCCCCCGCTTATGCTCTCTGTGTCTCTCTGTCTCTGTCTCTCTCTCTCTCTCAATAAATAAATAAATAAATAAATAAATAAACAAACATTTAAAAATGTAATCATGTGCTAAAATATTTGGAAGGAAAAAAATAAGTGACTATCAACAATGAGTGGAAGAGGAAATGAACACTAGCCTGAGTATCAGTGAAACTCACTAGAATGAGGTAACCGAAGGGAGGCGTGTCAGCCTGGGTATTAGGAGGTGTTAATCTGGTAGATTAATCTGGGTTCCCTTGGAAGCAGATACTGAGACAAGGAGTTGACTTCAGTAGGTTTACAGAGAAATGGGAAAGTGAAACAGAGAAAGGAAGAGAGTCAGGTAAAGTAAAAACAAACAAAAAAAAAGGTGATAAACCACTCTATAGTGGCAGAATAGAAATTTCCCGCCATGGATAGCTGGGGCTTAATCCTAATGGGAATTGTGACAAACCATGTATGGCGTGCCGCACGGTTACCCAAAGTGAAGGATAAAGAAGTTGAAATATTTATTCCTAAAATCCTCATCTGCTATTAGCTATGGGCTACCCCCAAAAAGTATTAACTCTTTGACTCCGCTGGTGGCCCTTGCACAGTTGGAATTGCTGTCTGAGACCGAAAAAAAACAATGTTCTTGAGTAGCGAGTTCCAGATGTTAAAAACATTAGCCTCTAGTAGTGGAGATGAGTGCTGTGAGGGTGTGGGGGTGTCGCTGAGGGAGTCAGCAGTAAGAGGGGCCAGGAGACAAAGATTTTGGAAAAGAGAAGAGGAAAAGAAAGGAATTTTCATACGACACATGCATAAGTACGCACTTGGAGGTGAAGCTGCTCCAAATAGCCACTCCACTGTCATTTTACAACTGTCATTTTACAATACTTTCACATATGAAATACAACTAGAGAGGTTTATATGGGAAGATGGGAAAACTAATGGGGCTAAATCTCAGGAGGTAAACTGAAGGGTAATGAGAATTGAAGGAGAATAGATCTGTGTTCTAGATGCCCTGAAAGGCAGGCCAAAACATGTGCCTTTCTCACAACAGAGAAAAGGGAGTACTGGTGGATCCGAATATGTAAGTGCTGTGAGAAACGTTACATTTTAGAATGGGGTCTGACAAGCAGGCAACCATTGACTCATTTGTTGCTGGAGGTGTTTATTGATCATCCTTTATATGCCAGATGCTAAGGAAGAAGGATAAAACTAAATAAGATATATTTGTTGACACATAACAGTAATACTGTTGGGATAAATGCAAAAAAAAAAAAGAAAGAAGCAAGTATGATGCAAATAAGGGGGGGGGGATGGATTGGTGGCAGGAGAAACTGGTGTTCAGAACATAGATAGAAAGTATTTCCCATCCCAGTGTGAGTCCTGTGCCTTTCTCAATTAAGAAAGTATCTCTAGGGGCGCCTGGGTGGCTCAGTCGGTTAAGCGTCCGACTTCACCCGGGTCACGATCTCGCGGTCCGTGAGTTCGAGCCCCGCATCAGGCTCTGGGCTGATGGCTCAGAGCCTGGAGCCTGTTTCCGATTCTGTGTCTCCCTCTTTCCCTGCCCTTCCCCCGTTCATGCTCTGTCTCTCTCTGTCTCAAAAATAAATAAACGTTAAAAAAAAATTAAAAAAAAAAAAAAAGAAAGTATCTCTAGGAAGGCAAGAAAAGGAGGGAAGGAGTGGCAGGCATTGCTAGTTGCTCATGCTAGCAGCCTTGCTAAAACGGTCCCTATTTGTTTGGGATCGCACTGTGTCCAGCCCAGAGACGAAAGGGCAGTCAAAACCATTCCAATCCCTTTGCGGATACGTCCAGGCTCCCTTGAAACTAGAGGAGGCTGTATGAGCTAGTTACGTCCAAGAAGATATTTGCAGAAATGTAATAAGGGAGAGTGTAGTTTTCTGCGGTAAAAGTAAAGATGTTTTGTTCTTATGTTCTAAATCTTAAATGGAAAATAACCCTGAAACCTGATTCTTAGAGCTGTTCTTACAGCCATGTGCAATGACTTGGATGAAGAAAAAGAGGCAATATGATCATAACAACTGAGCAGAAGGGTGAGAAGAACCTGGAATCTTACTGACATGAAGGCTACTAAATGAGCCCTATAATCATAGGCCAATAGGAGTTCATGATGATTTGGGTCATTCTCCATAATGCTAATCGATATTTTGTTACATGTAGTCATAATTTTTCCTGTCATAATGAATGAAACACTGTATAAAAATACTGCATAAAAAATAAAATGGAGGAAGGCGATGGGCTTAGTTTCAGACATGCTTTATTTAAGGTTGTGGTGTAAAAGTGAATACGGTATAAATGGCTCAAAAATTCCACACAGGATATTTATTCTAAATTGGCCAATTGGGATTGATTCATGTCTCATTTTTCACAAAAAGGGAGATTTCTAAGAGAATACTCAAGACACATTGTCCTTGACTTTTCTCTGGTCAAAATTTTTTCCAAAGTTATTTGGCTAATGACAAAGAAAGCATACATATCACATGTTCAGATGAATCGAATATTAGATAACTGATGGCTTGCAACAATTAACTGAGAGTCTGAAAAGATTCTAGCTAGAAAAGTAACTAAAATTTTTCAGATAAAATTGAATATCAACAAACATATAAACTTTTATACTTAGGTTTATATGACTCAAACAATGCATCTAGAAGTTATGGCTCAACAACAGTTGATGTAAAAATGGCACATGTTATTTGATTATCTTAAAACTCAACATAAATCAACTGGGTGATAGCTATTCATTCATTCACTAATTTATTCATCCAAGCCTTATACTAGCTAAAAGGCACAGACATATGAAAAAATGAGACAGAAAAGAGCTTAATATGTGCTAAGGAAGATCAATAAACAAATTACTGATTATAATGTGGCTGATGCTTTAAAGATACTATAATTTAAAGGTATACATGACACCTTTCCCTCAGTAGGTATAGTACTTTCTGACAAACTTACTAGCAATCAGAAACATAATAAAAGTTCCCAATTCATGTGAATGATAATTGACTAATATCAAAATTCCTTAATTCATTTATCCCTCCAAATTATTAAACACCTACTATGTGCTATGCATTGTTTTCTTTGGAGCATTTTAATACTTAGAAGTCAAGAATAAGAAGTGTAGCCAGTAAGCTAGGAGTTATGTTCTCAAGAAAGAAAAGTATTTCAGGCCTAAGAAAGAGCAATTCAGAATAGAAAGCTTTATCAACTATGTGTTATGTTGGTGTGAGAGATTGATTTTAAAAAAAAGAATGAGAACTGACCACTGGATTTGGTAAGATGGCAGTAATTGGAAACTGTTGATTCAGTAAACTGGTGGGAATTAAGGAATCAAGAAGAGAATTGGACATAAAAAAGTGAAGGAATCTGGCTTAGGAAAATGGTATTTGAAGTATATGTAGAAAGTAAAAGGTGAAGAGATAGGTAGAGAAGCAGCTGGTCTAGGGAGGGTTTTAAAGATAGACAGTATTATATGTGTATGTACTGGTGGAAGTAATATCAGAGAAGGTGAATTTGATGATGAAAGAGGGAGAAGGGATTACTGCAAGGATAACAAGGCCTGGAGTAAGTTGGAGGGCATGAAATGACAGTCTTTCTTCATGCATATAATGACAGTTCTTCCATTTTAACAGAAAACAATGCAGAGTATATGAGTTCTTCTGAAAGTGGGTTTGTAGAAAAGGTAGAAGGATAAAGAAGTGTTATTTTCTTGGTGGAAACAAAAAGAATTCATCTTCTGAGCTGAGGAGGTAAAGTTGAAATGTTAAAAGTTTGAGGAGAAAGAAAAGGTTTAAAATAGCATTGTATCGGGGCGCCTGGGTGGCTCAGTCGGTTGAGCATCCGAATTTGGCTCAGGTCATAATCTCACAGTTCGTGAGTTCGAGCCCCACATCAGTCTCTGCTGACAGCTCAGAGCTGGAGCCTGCTTTGCATTCTATGTCTCCCTCTCTTTTTTCTCCTCCCCTGCTCACATGCTGTCTTTCTCTCAGAAATAAATAAAGATTAAAAAAATAAAAAAAATTTTAAAAAAATACCGTTGTATCAGTCAGGACATACCATGGGATGCTGAGGTAACAAATAATACCTGAGTTTCAGTGACTTAACACACAATATATTTTTCACTCATGCAAAGTGAACAGCAGGAGTTAGCAGAGAATCGACAGATGATTTATTCATCTTGATCTGTTACTGCAATCACACTGGCACAATGAGAAGGGAGCTGTTCACAGGTATACTGACTTTAAAATGTTCTGCCTGAGCTAATTGTTATGTGGGTTATAAAATAAGTGTAGTTATATATTATAAATGAATATTTAACTTGCACAGATTCAACTAGGTGTTCTTGGATTTGGAAGTCAAGAGTGTTGACTGCATTGTATAACTCTCTTACAATAGATATAACCAATGAATCTTAGTAAACCTAGGACAAATAATTTCATAGCCATTTCCTGTTCATTAATAGTGTTCGTACTTTGTAGATAATCTTGTAAATGGAAATTTTGGATTGATTTTTCACTCTGAACATTGAGTTTATAATCTATTCTTCATTTAGGATGCAACTGAACTGCTTGTTATCTAAATGACAATCGTATTTGTTCAAATACTTGAGTCTGCAAATCTTCAAAATAGCTTTAGTGAGAAATGGTTTTAAAAATTCATCTAGAATTCAACTTCAACAGTCTATTTTGCTCATTTCTACATCCAAATGCTTACCACGATGCAACATGTTCATCATAGATGAACATCTGGGTTCCTCATAGATGTTGAATTCCAGAAAGTAGAAGAACTAAAGTTGTGTGTCTGTCTAATGCAGGGTATATAAAATCTATGTGGTAAAGGATCACTTACCACAGTAAACCAAGGAAGATATAGGGCCCATTATCAGTAGAGAGTATTATAGCTAAAGGAAAGAATAATTTATTGGAGGAATATCAGAAAGAACCCAGAAAAGAAAGAAAATCTTAATCAGTAAGAAACCCAAACTCATCTTCAGTATCTTTAGGAATTGCCTTCCAAATAGAGAAACAGAGCTAAGTGTACATAACCTGTGAGCCAATGAAAAAAGAGAATGGGAAAACCATCTAACATCATCTGAAGCATATGATTTGCAAATATCATGGAGAAAAAGAAAAGGGTGATCCATGTATACAACGCGTACACACACACACACACACACACACACACACATTATAAAAACATTTTTTGCCAGGAAAACCACTGAGGCACAGGACAGAAGTTCATCTCTTACAGGAAGCATTAGAAACTCATTTGCCTGAACAAATTAAAACAGGATTGACCACAATGACATTTATCTCAGCTAGCAAAGAGGGCCCAGGTAGGAAGGAGTGACCAATGGATTATCTCTTTACTCAGGTATTAATGCTTCTATGAAATGAAACTGTAGAGACCAAAGCACTACATTTCCAAATATTATCTATTCATGTATTTCACCTAAAGGATTGTTTCCTTCACCTTCTCAGTGTGGGAAGAGATTCTGTGAAAATAAACAGGAAAAGGGTGGTACTTACAGAGGTAATCGCATTGGTAACAAAATCCAGCATGAGAAAACCCTATGTCTGAACAGACTTTCAAGTAACTGGTAAGAGAAGAATAGTTGGATTAAATGAATGGTGAAAAATAATTAGTAAGAGAAGTAAAAATCCCCAAATTCACTCCAATTGTTCAAAGAATCTCATATTGTAAAGTCAAGATTAAAACCAAATTGAAGAAATGAATACTTTCCATTTACATTTATCAGTAAACACGTCAAACCTGGGCATAGCCATGGGGGAGACCAGACCCATTCAGTCAGAATACCTACTACATTGATCCCCTTGAAGTGTTGGCTTCACTGCCTCGGCTGTATGTTACTAAGAGCAGAAAAACGCCCAAAGAAAGCCTACAGCTTTTCAAACAATGCTGTCATGTAGAGTCACAATATTTATATTGCTCTTCTTGTCCAATAAATGCAATAAGCCACCAAGCCACCTAAGTGCACCGATGAGTATTATATCATACATCTATGTTCTTCCAAACCAGTCAAGCTCTTCATTTTGTTACAAATTGAATATTAATCTATTTAAGAGAGAAATGATGTAAGAAGTTGAGAACAAAGTTTTAAATTCTGAAACTTGAGAGATAATACTTTCAGATGCTACCTTTTGAAACATCTGCTCGGTCTCCACCTGTTTTCTCTGTTGCCACCACATTGGAACAATACAAGATTGTTTTTAAACAAGACAATAAATACATTTAAATAATAAAAATTTAAAAAGTACAAAAATGTTCTTAGCACAACCTAAACCTCCAAGGGAATGGCATCACTGTTATTACTCATACAGGTATCTTCCCACATCTTGAAGCCTACCATGCATTGAGCCTTAGTCTGTTCCGGGTGCTATAACAAAAACACCATACGGTGGCTGGGCTTAACAACAAGTATTTATATTTCACAATTCTGGAGTCTGGCAGGTCTAAGATCAAGGTGCCGGCAAAACCCAGTGTCCGGTGAAAGCTTGCTTCCTGTTCATAGAAGACTGTCTTCTCTCTCTGTCCTCACATGGCAGAAAGCGTAAAGGAGCTGTCTGATCCAAGCTCTGCCTTCAGGATCTAACCAACTCAAAGGTTCCCAACTCTTGATATCATCACATCGGGGGGTTGGATTGCAACATATAACTTTTGGGAAGACACCAACGTTTTGTTCGTAGCACATTGGAAAACACTACTCTGAGCTAAATTATACTGGAAAAATATTAATTTCAAGTATACGGTTTGAAAGCAAACTATAAATGGTACATATGGAAGGTCTTGGGATGGAAGAGAAGCTAAGATGCAGTGTTAGGTATAAAAAGTGTTGTCATGTGGGTGAGAGAAAAGCAGAAGCAAACAGGGGATGTGACTGGCCGTCCACCAAAGCTCAACCCTGGGAGTTTGGCATTTCCAAAAATCTGTTTTGCCATTTCCCAAAGCAATATGAGGTTTGAAAATGAGATGATTGTTCCTGGAGAGGAAATGGGTGTGGGTTAGTGGTTTCCAGACAGCGGAAGGGAAAATCAGTGTGTCTCATGCCAGGGTCATGTTTTCTCAGGCTTGGGGATGTTGATAGTACTTAAGCAAAGGCAAGAAGACAACTAGATGGTTGGCCTTTCATTGTTCCTTGCTCACATTGACCCACAAGCAAGTTGAGATGGAGAAAGGCAGAAGGAAACGTAAAGGTGACCCATCTTTTAACCTCTCAAAGCCTGAATTAACTTGTCATAAAAGCAGCTGCCAGAATGAAGAGAAAGGAAGTCTATCAGAGTCTAAGAGAAGCAGAGAAGGAAGGGAGCCTTCGAAAAGCCACCGTCATAATCAGTAATTCATTTGACATCTGGCGGGGAGGCAACAGGGATGAGTAACTGAACTTTGCTTTTTACGTTTTGACTGAATGTATATGTTTAGCACCTAAGTTTTAAACACAGGACGATTTTAGGAAATGTGCTCTTCTCCAAGCATTTGTTTCATGGGATACAGGAAACATCTGGAGTAAGATCAAGTGGGTTTAATGGCTGCCCGGGTATTGTTTTTTTATGAACCTATAATGTGTGGTTAAAATTAAATCGAGGATTCCCCTACATGTATATGGCTATGCCAGCTTTTCTCAGAATCAAACCTGAAACAAGACAAAAGATATTTAAAACATATGTCAGCCAAGGGAATAGTATCTTTTTTAGTTGTTTTTTTTTTAACGTTTATTTATTATTGGGAGACAGACACAGAGAGTGAGCAGGGGAGGGCAAGAGAGAGACGGAGACACAGAACCTGAAGTAGGTTCCAGGCTCTGAGCTGTCAGCACAGAGCCCGACGCAGGGCTGAACTCACAAACTGCGAGATCATGACCTGAGCCTCGGACGCTTAACCGACTGAGCCACCCAGGTGCCCCAAGGGAATAGTATCTTAAACCGAGGACCTATGAAGGACTAATCTATTTCAAGCTAAAGTGGACTTTCAACATAATATAATTGCTAAAGAAGAAGTCCTTTGTTTCAACAGATCTTGTAATATTATGAGGAATACCTTTGTGAATCAAACTTAATCTTATTTCCTAGTTTCAGATAACCTATAGCAAATCGAGTCCAAAATCACCATAATTTGCCAAAATAGCCTTATAATAGTTTTTTGAGGATCCATCTTTTAACCCACTCTAAGGATAGTTTGCTGGTTTGCCCCCCAAGTTTTGCATCTCTCCCCCCCCCCAAAAAAAAGCCACAATATATATGCAAGAAGGAAATAGGGCAAAAATACAACAAACCAATATTTCTTTAGTACATATTTCAATAATTACTATGTTATTATAGATTTCATTCTTTAAAAATGAATATCTGTTAAAATGGAACCCCAAATAATCATATATAAAGTTATCCATCACAAAATTATTAATAACAAAGAAAAATTGGGATCAACTTAAAAATCTAAATAGAAATTGGCCAAATGATTCTGGGATTCATATGGTGGGGCATTATATTCTAATAAAAATTATAGCCTCAAACACTAATTAATAAACTAATTATAAGCTGATTATATTGTGAGAAGACTAACAATATAATTTTAACAATATTTTTCCCTTCAGATGGATATAAAATTATGTATAGCCTGATTCCTATATCCTGCATGTATGTGTGAATAGAGAGAGAGAGACAGAAGCCAGAGAGGCTTTTACAAAAGCATGAACAGTTCCGCCCATACAATGTTACCAATATAGCATCTTTAGTTTGGCTTGGTGTCTATTACAATAATTGGAGGGGCTCATGGCAGAGAAACAAGACCTTAATGGATAGATAAAGGAAAAATAAAAGATTCAAGAATAGATAACTCAGGAATACATGAATAGATGAGTATATGCAGAATGAAATTTGTGAAAATTTCAGATGAGAGGGTAGCCTGGTTGGCTCAGTCAGTTAAACACTTGACTGACTCAGGTCATGATCGCACTGTTTGTGGGTTCCAGCCCCACATTGGGCTCTTGTGCTGACAGCTCAAAGCCTGGACCCTGCTTTGGATTCTGTGCCTCCCTCTTTCTCTGCCCCTCCCCAGCTCACGCTCTCTCTCTCTCTCTGTCTTTCAAAAATAAAAATAAACATTAAAACTTTTTTTAAAAAAACCTGCAGATGAGGAAAAAGAAAAAAAAAAAGACGGAGTGTTTTATTGCAAAGAATTCCAACTGGAGATGTAGAGTCACAGCCATTAGCAAGGATACTTGAGTAAGAAGGGATTAATTAAAAAAAAAAAAAAAACTATAACAGGGCACCTGGGTGGCTCAGTCATTTCAGCAGCCAACTCTCGATCTCGGCTCAGGTCATGATCTCACAGTTTGTAATATTGAGCCCTGTGAAGGGCTATGCTCTGACAGCTCAGAGCATGCTAGGAATTCTCTGTCCTTCTCTGTCCTTCTCTGTCCTTCTTCCTCTGCCCCTCCCTCCCCCCTTCTTTAATTTCTTTAAATGTTTAAAGAAAAAAGAATATAAGGTTTACATTAATTAGAAACGATAATTCAGGGGAGCCTGGGTGGCTCAGTCAGCTAAGTGTCAGACTCTTGACTATGGCTCAGGTTGTGATCTCACAGTTCGTTAGTTTGAGTCCCACCTCAGGCTCTGAACTGATAGTACAGAACCTACTCAGGATTCTCTCTCTCTCCCTCTGTCTCTGCCCCTTTCCCACTTGCATGCATTCTCTCTCTTTCTCTCTCTCTCTCTCTCCCCCAATCAAAATAAATAAGCATTAAAAAAGAAACCATAATTCATCATTTGGTTTATTATAAATAGTAACAAAATAATAACAGCAGCAAAAATAACAATAGCTAAACTTTATTTCGGGCAGCCAGGCAGCAGTGTGGGTGCTTTGCATGAATTAACTTACTGAAGCCTGTAAGCAAACATGCAGTAAAACAGATGAGGAAATTGATACAGAGTTTAAAATGCATAGATAGATAGATAGATAGATAGATAGATAGATAGATGATAGATAGACTAACAGATAGGGGTGTGTGTGTGTGTGTGTGTGTGTGTGTGTGTGTGTGTTTAGCAAGCACAATTGCTCTTGTGGTGTCACTCAGGTGGTAAAGAAGAGTTGAGATGTAGGTAGTCTGACTTAAGCTTTCCAGCACTTTTATACTTGCCATTATACTATGCTAAATTAAACCCTTTTAGTGGAAAGTATTTTTTTCTAATCAGTGATATAAATAGCATTTTTGGATCTGTGTGAGTAACATTCAATATGCTCAAACCTCTTAAATGAAGAAGGAGGTTTCTCATTGTAGAAAATGTCAAAGAGGACTTAAAAATAATAACAATAGGGAAAAAAGAGATCTGCCGTTGACTTTGGGTATCTTGCTTCATCTACTTCCCAGGCTCCCAAAACTCTGATCCAGATAGGGGTGAGTGACCCACCAGGGCTGGAGAGGCAATGGAGAAAGTAGAGGGGCATAGCAGATAGAAGGGGGCTTAGAACTTTGCAAATCTTTTCAGTAACTAACCTTGGTTGTTTGCATGCTGAAAATAACAATGCCCTGGGGCAAATCTGCATTCACCCCATCCTAGTTGCTAAATTGGTTTGTGAAACTTGGATAGCTACATAGCTTGTTAGTGCTTCTGTTATTCTAGTTCTCCAATCACGCAGAGTATGATGCAATTGGCCATGTTGTGGTTTTAAGGCTTAATTCAGAGTACACGGTTGTGTTCTGCTCTTATTCCTATTAGGGAGAAAAATAAGTCAAGGGCAATAAAGGACTGATTGGGTATAAATGGGAGATTATTCTTTATTCCATGAATTTCTGAGGATTAAACCGCAGTGACTATAAAAGTGTCAAGCACAGGGATAATACCACAGTAGAATTTCAATAAATTAAAGATTCTATTCTTTTCTCTGACCTTCAACAGACCCATTTCAAAATTTGTCCAATTACTCCCCTCAAGCCTGCATATGTACTACTTAATATGATAAAACAATATGTTGATGCTTGGTTGCCTATTCGGTCTCTAAATATTTACAAAGTACCTACTGTGTGCTAGGCACTGTAAAAGCCCTTCGGTATACGGTTGTGAAGCAGGGAGACAGACATGTTCTTTTTTTTTTTTTTTCAACGTTTATTTATTTTTGGGACAGAGAGAGACAGAGCATGAACGGGGGAGGGGCAGAGAGAGAGGGAGACACAGAATCGGAAACAGGCTCCAGGCTCCGAGCCATCAGCCCAGAGCCCGACGCGGGGCTCGAACTCACGGACAGCGAGATCGTGACCTGGCTGAAGTCGGACGCTTAACCGACTGCGCCACCCAGGCGCCCCAGACATGTTCTTATTCTCATGGGACAATAATTTTTCGAGAGTGAAAAGAAGGCAGAAAATGGAGGGGTGGAGCTCAATCTCTGCAAACAGACCCCTTAGTCCAAACCTAATATCCATCTCACAGCAGTAGCCGCACAGGCAGTCTACTTGGTGTTTCCATGAGTCTGCTGTATCCATGAAGTGGTTTGGGGACTATTTGCTAAGTCATATGCTTGCTTAAGAATAAAGCTAGTCAGGGGCGCCTGGATAGTTCATTCGGTTAAGTACCGACTTCGGCTCAGGTCATGATCTTTCAGTTTATGGGTTTGATCCCCGCATCAGGCTCTCTGTTGACAGAGTCTAGAACCTGCTTCAGATTCTGTGTATCCCCATCTCTCTCTGACCCTCCCCTACTCTCTTTCTCTCTCTCTCTTTCAAAAATAAACATTAAAAAAATTAAAACAAAACAAAACAAAGAATAAAGCTAGTTAGCAATGTAACATTCTTAGAGTAGCGGCCTGGTACCCAGGACCTAGTAAATGCTCCTGAAAGTTTAGCATAATAAGTTATTTCAGGGAATGTTTTAATGGAGGCCTTGGGCTTGGTGTAGTCATGAGTTGAGAAAATCTGGATTAAAGAAGACTTCTTCTAAAGGGTCTTCTAAAGAAGACCTCTAGATACCTGGCTTCCTCATAAGAGGCTGCATCCTGTCCTTGGAGGTAAGAAGAAACTTTGGTGTGTGGATTAAAGAAAGACTGGATAGAGATTTCAGAAGATTTTGTGATCTTGTGGTTCCTAGTAGTAACACTAGTCTAGACATTGCAGAATTATGGAAAGAAATACAAATGACAGATGACAGAAAGGGATTTTAGCCAAGGCACTAAATAACAGCTTGCAATTATAGACTGCTTAGTTTGGAGAAGTTACTCTTAAAAACACTTTATGGGAATTAAATTGGTTAATGCTCACAGTATGGCTCTAGTAGTGGGTTTTAAACATTTTATGAATTAGAAATAGCAGGAGAGAGAAATAAAATGATGTAGTTAAGTTTATGAAGATAGAGCCAGAGTCAGGTTTCTCACCAAAACAGACTGAACCAGAGTTTTAACCCTTACACCTAACGCATCTTTTTGTATGCCGATGCAATTAAAATCGATAAAAAGTATCCAAAGAAAAACCAAAGTCTATCATCCTATAGTGGTGATGTTAGATCATGGAAAATGGGAGTCATCTTTCTCACGTACAGAATATAAAACTACTGTTTTGAAAAGAAAGCAAAGACGTTAAAGTGCATGTATGTAATATCCAGAAGAAAAATTTGAGGACAAGAGGAAGACATACTCTAAATAGATATGCTCCATATTGTTAATAGATAAAAGTAATCACTCATGAAAAGTAATGAGAGTAAATGCACACGAGGGTCATTTTGGTTCACTTTGATTCACTAATACTGCATCATCATGAATCACTTAGGTTGTTTCACTGAAAGGAAATGATTTTTGTAACTGACTTGAATTGTTCAGCTGAGCATTTATCAGAAGTAAGAACATAAAGTCTAGATCAAAAGTTGGAAACCCTGGGGCTGAGCTTTATAAGTAAGAACTTTATAAGAACCATACCTATCCAAGTCCTGATTGTATCTGGGGTGTTAATGAACCAAAGCTCATGAGGCTATGCAAGCTAGGCTAGGTAGACCTTTGACAGGAATATAACAAATCCAGAGCTGGGTAGGCTGTTTAGTTAACCGATCTATAGATTGCCTTCTTAACCAAAGTGTCAAGGAAATCATTAATTCCTTCACTTATCTAATCCTTCTGGAGGATCTATATGTTCATTCCTGTGCTAAGAACTAAAAAAATAAGACATGGCCCTTTTTAAACCATCTTATTATCATATCTATAAATATGATATCTTAGTGACACAGATTTTTCTTCCTGATTTGTGCATCCCCTTATAAGTCACACACTTAAACAGCTACTAAAAAAAGAAATTACCGCATTTTGTTACTTTTTTTTTCTAGCAGAGTAGGGTAGGAGGGGAAAGGTTTTTCAGAAAGTGAATGTGTGTCGCTCAAAATAAGAAAGAGCATGAAGAATCCTTAAAGAAATGAACTCTACAACATGTGGAAAAAGAAAGAACGCTTATGAAGAATATGACATCCATATCCATATTTCTGCTGCCCAACACATGTGTGCACAGGCTGGAAGGTGCAAACACAGTCAAACCTGGGCCATGTGCAGAACTTAGACTGGGATCCAATATAGGAACGCATCTGCACATGAGCAATGAGGTCATCACACTGTGTTTTCTGACATTTTATTGACTGTGTAATGGCATTTGATATTGCTAAGACATGGCTGTTCGGGAAGCACTGGTGCGTTAGAGCAGAGAGGTGCATTGTGTAAGATGAGCCATGTTCAACAGATTTGTGCTCGGTCTCTACAAGGGACAAAAAAAAAAAAAAAGAGCAAGATTAAGTAACAGAGACCCGGGGAAGGAGAAAGTTCTCATTGCAGGCAGGAGGGCATCTCCACTTTGTGTAAGTTGGAGAAGGCTTAAGCAGACTCAGTTTTCCACAGAGTTCCAGTAATCTTCAAATAGTTCAACTCCTGGATCAAATATTAGTCTAGTCATACTTCCACCAGAGAAAAAGTACTTCACTTTTCATCTGTGAGTCACTCTGCAGAAGGGATAATGTCTAAACACTGCAGCCTCTTCTCGGTTACCATGAGGTTTGGAAGCCTGCCCAAGAGGAAGTACAAGAAACAACATGACCAAGGCAGAAAGTTCGATGAAAAACCCCTCAGTATTTTTAGAGGGAGGGGAGGAAAAATGATCTGAAACATGAGTATATAGAAGATTAGTTCATTTATGTAACCCGCGGTGACTGGAAGGGATTTTCTGGCTTTCCTGAGACAATCCTCAAATAAGAAAATGGACACACCTCAAGAGAAAAGAATCCGTAGGAGGAAATAAATGCATGTGACCTTCTTCACTGCTTCTTGATTTTTAAAAAGAAGAAGCCATTGCCTGCTACCATTATCATGGCTTGATAAAGCAAAGCTGCTTAACACTCCCCCAAACTCCCTTTATTTCAATAGGGTGAAATGCAAACATCTTGCCTGATACCTGTGGACCCTCCACTATTTGTCCCCAGTTTTATTACCTATATTCTTTTCCTGACACCATTTCTTTCCATTTCCCCACTCTGCACAGTGTTCAAAGGAGCCTTTTTCACACATCAACCTTTGGTACATGTTCATTGCCAACGACAATTCTCTCCACATCTCACCTGTTTGACAAAAATCCTATTCTCTCAAAACACAGCTCAGATCTTCTCTCCTTCTGGAAAGACTTCCTCGGGCAGCCCTCACTCCACCCCAGTTTATCTCTCACTCCAATCTTTGTCACCATTTCATAACAGCAAGCCCTCTTGGCATGTTCTTTGTACCTGACACAATTCTAACACACGTTTTTATAAATTGACCCAGGTAATTGTCACAATAATCTGCACAGAGTAGGTACTAATATCATCTCCGTTTTACAGGTGAGGAAATGGAGGCTCGGAGAGAAGTGATTCGCCCAAGATCTTACCACATGTACACAACAGAGCTGGGACTTGAACTCAGAAAGCAGGCCCTTACCAACCAGCTCTGCTGCCTCTTTACTGGGTTCCTGACCCAATTATATCAAATGTTTGTTAGGTGCAGGGCCTTGAGGGCAGGGTCTAAGCTATATCCATTTATATATTTTTTTAAGTTTATTTATTTATTTGTAGGGAGAGGCTGAGTGTGCGTGCGGGGAAGGGGCAGAGACAGAGAGAAAGAGAGAGAGGGAGAGAATCCCAAGCAATCTCTACACTGTCAGTAGAGAACACAATGCAGGGCTCGAACCCAGGAACTGTGAGATCATGACCTGAGCCAAAATCAAGAGTCAAATGCTTCACCAACTGAGTTACCCAGGCGCCCCTCCATTTGTATGTTGAGCACATTTTGCAGAAACTGCAGGTAGTAATAGGCACTTTGGTATAAATGACTAGTAAAGAAGCAACAAAACAAAAAAAAACAACAAAAAAAAAAGCCTCAAACAAAGCAAACAAACAAGAGTAGAGAAGGAGGAGATGGGTGTAACAGACAAGTTCTGAGATAGAGAAAAAAGCATGAAAGCTCACCCCTGGGGAAAACAAGAATATTGGGATTTGCGTATATTTGTTTGTGATTTTTCCAATTAAAACAGAGGCTGTAGTGAAGATATGGTAGAGAATTAAGGAAGGAGTGAAGCCATGAAGGAGAGCTGGTTCTCATTAGGAGTTAGAAGAGGGTCTGAGGCTCTAAGGAGAGAGCAGAACACCCAGCTGGGGGAAAGCATCCCAGAGCCTCCACCATGGTGGTCTCTACCTGATGCTGGCAAGGGCAAGGGCTGGGGAGCTTCCTGTGCGGGGCGGTGGGAGGTGGGCGCGCGGTGGGGTGGGGCACTGTGGCTGGGAACAAAGAAGGAGAATAAAGATTCTCTTATCTTGGGAGAGGTGGGGGAACCTTGAGGACAAGGTCAGTCCTTTGCCCAGACTGCCTGTGGATGGGAGCACCCTCCTTCATCCTTTCATAAGTGATACTGTGAGATGCAAGTCACAGGTGGCAAAAGGGTCACATGGAACTGAAAAGAGGGTTCTTCCTACTCAGGTGAAGATGGTTTGAGGGCTGTCCAGCAAGACCTGCAGGGAATGTGGCGATGTGGGCATTGGAGGAGCTCATGCTTTCCCTGGAGAAGGAACTTCCGGCAGCGATCGCACCATCTTTAGAAAGGGCTATTCAAGGGGCGCCTGGATGGCTCAGTCGGTTGAGCGTCTGATTTCGGCTCAGGTCATGATCCCACAGTTTGCGAGTTTGAGCCCTTCATCAGGCTCTGTGCTGACAGCTCTGAGCCTGGAACCCACTTACGATTCTGTGTCTCCCTCTCTCTCTCTGCACCTCCCCTACTTGCACTCTGTCTCTCTCTCAAAAATAAATAAAAATTAAAAAAAAGAAGAAAGGACTATTCAAAGAGCATCTCTTTCTCTCTTTCTTTCTCTGTTTCTCTGCCATCCCCTCCAATGCTTTTCTTGTAAGAAGGGCATTGGTGACTGAGAATGGGGAGAGCAGAATGTCCCTTGTTTTGCGTTAAACCATGAGGCATGGTTTCTTACTGAAAGTCAGCGGGGCCATTCTTCCTCTTGTACACATTTTTGCTTTTGGTTGTTGTTGTTTTGTTTTATTTGTACTGCTCAAGCTTAGGGAGGGTGGGGTCCCCTTGAACTCATTTTCCATGTGATAAACAGAACAAATGGCTTGCTGCTCATCTTTGCTCTTTATTTATTTATTTATTTTTTTACTTTTTTTTAAGTTTATTCATTTATTTTTAGAGAGAGACAAAGAGACAGTGCCAGGGAGGGGCAGAGAGAGAGGGAGAGACAATCCCAATCAGGCTCTACACTGTGAGGGCAGAGCCCGATGCAGGGCTGGAACTCACGAATGGTCAGTCATGACCTGAGCTGAAATCAAGAGTTGGATGCTTAACTGACTGAGCCACCCAGCCGCCCCTGGTTTCTGCACTTTAGATTCAGACTTCTCCACTGAAATTGGATGGGTAATAAAGGCACACGCTTCATT
This sequence comes from Leopardus geoffroyi, assembly GCF_018350155.1. NCBI lineage: Eukaryota > Metazoa > Chordata > Mammalia > Carnivora > Felidae > Leopardus > Leopardus geoffroyi. Next base: position 190,277,125 of record NC_059327.1, on the reverse strand, counting down.
GGGCACCTGGTATTTTCAGTATAGGAATGATAGATTAGGTCACCTTTTTCGGCCATGGAAACAAACTGCACTCTCCAATCAAAATGTTAACAAGTTTATAATTTAGTTCCTGTTTGGCCCATTGTGCGTGTTCCCTCTATAGGCTAGAGCTTGGAGAGAGGGAGGGCAGGTCCCTGGCACATGGGAACATCAGACACAGAGTTTGTCTGCATCAGCGGTGCTGGGAATCCCCTTCAGACTACAGAAGGTGTTCACAAGTTTGCTGGGAGTAGATAAGCAAACCTTGAGAGATAATTCAGCTTACAGACACAGGCATGAGCTCATGCATTGGCTTCCAAGCATAAGTAAGAAGACTTTGCTGGGAACTATATGAATAGGCAGGGGCGAAAGTCAGTGAACTGTGGGTTATTATATTATGTTTAGTAGCCTGTGCATAGCCAACGACTGGTCAGGCCTTGGGAAATACAGAAAGTGTTATGTCAAAAGAGAGCTGGCAGTAAAACTCATGGCAGTTACATGGAGCTGGCCTTTTGATTCAAAGGAGTAAATTGTTACATGAAAAACAAAGCCTTATATAAATAGTAACCCTGAGTTCTCTTGGAGAGAGTGAAGTTTGGAGACAGATCTGAGTTCAAATAACAAATCTCCCATCAGGAGATACATGGTTAGATGCTGGCCCCATGACCTCTCTGAGAACCCTTTCCTAAAGAACATGTAAGCTCTGCAATCATCCTCAGCCTTCTCCGACCATGTGGGTAACCATGATACAGGTAAAAATACCTTGAGATTGTGTTCTGTAGGAAATTCTAGTAAACGAAAAATCTGGTATGCAAGAATTTTCATTTTTACTCTTTAAGCAGCTTTTTAGAAATTTTTTAATGTCACATAACATTACTGGATCAGATCATAGATTTCAGAGAAAACCACAGAAGAATCCTAAGCGTAGGAATACTGATTTGCATTTGAATCTCCACCGGGCTGCTTTTAAGTTACGACTGAGGTTAAGTTAGATAAGAAATTCAGTTAGCTCATCTGTAACATGGGACAAATAATACCCAGATTAAAATCCTGAATGCTATGATCTAGCCTCATCTGACCAACTAATGAGCAATAACCTTGTGTAGCTCAAGCTCTCCTTTCTGCTTCTGAACAAAGGAGATAGAAATATCCAAAGGCAACGTCTAGTTATAATGTTTGGTGGGACCAAGGATAAAGATTTTTCTTTTCTGCAAGTGATTTAATCTGGTTTTCCCTGTGGGAAGGCACTAAAGGCTATCATTTTGTTTTCCTTCGTTGAAGCTATTAACCGTAATTGCTTTCGTTAATAATACTTTACTTATTATAATAATCAAAACTCAATTTTTGTACTTATACCCTGGGGCCAGCTTGCAGAGGCACAATTTATAAATGGATGAAAAACAATTAATAACAACTGGAAAAAGCATTAATGATCTTATCAACAAAGTGCTATGTAATCTTGAATTGCAAAAACACACACCACACGCACACAAAAGAACACGTGGGCTGTGGGCTCCCCCAATATTGACCGAACACAGAGTAGTTCAATAGTGGAAAAATAATACCTCTGAGGACATTCTCCTCCTGGGCTTAACAGGGGATGTTTCTATTAATCTACTAAAGGTCAGTGCAGCCTATTACAGTTCCTGTGGGGTGTGAGCCTTCAAAGAGAGAAACCACAATAATTTAAAGAGAAAAATATTCCATCATCTCCCCACACCAGCCGTCCCTCACTGTGACCAGCAAGGTAGTATGTAATAAGGCTACTCCCACTCTGTCATACCAGGCCACCTCCTTGCCCCTGAAACACCCCTTTCCCTCCAGACCCCACTTCTATGACTGAAATTTGTCTCAGTGTTTTCTGCCTAGAGTCTTTCATTTACTCTCTCCTGTGCCTGCAGTAACTTTTCCACGAAAGCCTTCTTCTTGTATTCAGATCTCAGCTCTGAGATACCTGCTGCTGACCCCCTTCCTGATGCCGCTCTCAGAAAGCCAGTCACTCTTTAGTACGGTCTCTCTTACTATCTGAAATTGCTGAACTACTCAGTCAGTGTCTTGTTTACGACAATACCCCTAAGACCTCGATCAGATCAGAATTGTAGTAAGTACTCAACAATATCTGTTGAATAAATGGGCTTAGATAAATTAATGAGTTCCCACTAGCTGTTGGGAACAAACCCAATAATTACTTTCTTCTGCCTTTTCTGTCCAGAGAACAGCAGCTGCCAGTGGTTCTCACCCTTCCACCCCCCTTTCTTTTTCCTCTTACCCATAGTTTTTTGCTGGGAGCAGGCTCAGGTGTCTGGAGCCTGTGTTTGACTTTAGACTACCCTTGGTTGTATGCCCAGGAGGACAAGTGCTTGTAGGCTAGCAGATGCCTGCTGTTTGTTACCAAATGAGAAAAAAAATGAATACATAAACTACTTTTCTACTTCTTAGTTGATGTCAGATGTTACTTAACCTCTCTAACTTCATTTTCCTCAGAAGGAACAATTTAAAAATACCATTTGTCACATGGGGTTATTTCAAGGATCAAATGAGGCCACATTTGCCCAGAGAGAGTAAGCTTTCAATAAATGATCATGGAGTTATTATTAAAATAGCCTCCATTCATAATTAAAATATAATTAGCTTTGGTCTAATCATTCTGTTTGGATATTTCCATCCTTGCTTTAATACAGGGCCTCTCTCCTAAGGAACCAGGCCACCAATAGAAAAACATCTTCCTCTTCTAGCTTTGAAGGTGTATAGATCTCCTCTGGCCTGTGGTTCCAATTTAATGGCCATTTGTAACCTGAAGCTGGAACTTGATGTAACCTTAGACATGGAGTTGGGGCTTGGAATGTCACTCGCTCTCCCTGGCCACTCTAACCAGCTTCTCAAGACCCAAGATGTCCCCCATCAGCAGGACTGCCATTCTGATAATGGACATTCTTACTTTGAGTTTGTGAATTTCCATCCTTATCACATACAACTGCTTCTTTGATGTCAAATTGGAATGAGTTTCATCAAATATCTGACTCAAAAAGAATGTCATTTCTTCATCTACCTGCTCTTGTCATCAATCCAGACAAGAAGCAAACATCTGGACCTCAAATCCAGCATAAAAAGTAGCTGTGCCTTCACACCATCAATATGAATGACAGTCCCTGAGCTGCTTCTGTGTGTGCATACCAGCTTACCGGCCTGGCCTCCTGGATGTCTTAGAAACTCCCTTGCCTTTCTGCACAGGGCTTATGCTTCCATATGCTTCAAGCTTCAGTATAGGCATTATTCCCTTTGTGGAAACCTCAAAGTCTCAAATAAGGCAAGCAGAGCCCTCTTTTGCACACCTAGAGCTCTTTATAAATTCTTTCATTTGACATTTTTGTTTTTTTTAATGTTTATTTATATTTTTTGAGAGAGGTAGAGAGAGAGAGACAGAGACAGACTCAGAGCATGAGCAGGGAAAGGACAGAGAGGAGGGAGACACAGAATCTGAAGCAGGCTCCAGGCTCTGAACTGTGAGCACAGAGCCCCAAGCGGGGCTCGAGCTCATGAGTTGTGAGATCATGACCTGAGCCAAAGTCGGATGCTTAACCGACTGAGCCACCCGGGCTCCCCAACATTTTTGTTGTTAGAACCTACATGTGCTGAGCACTCTTTCTGAAATTGCTATACAGCAGTGAAAAGCTATTTAACGGTAACAAAGAAACTAAACTAAGCAAGCAAAAATTCTCATTTGCATAAACCTTACATAATAATAGGGGAGAAAGACAACAAAGGAGAAAAATAAGTATAATTTAAAAATGGTTACATAGTTTCTGAGAAGAAAGATAAAGCAGATAGGGAGATGGGAGATGTTCAGGGAGATGTAATTGTATATAAAGTGGCCTGGAAAGCCTCACTGCTTAAAGTGGCATTTTAGTAAAGACCAGAAGGAAGGGAAGGGTGAGCCCTGCATATTCCCTTCTTATCACTAAATACCTGTTAGTAATGTCATCTCCTCATATCCCATTTACTACCAGTGCCATCCCAATGTAAGTCCCCCGAAGTGAGGGTCATGTCTACTCATAATTCTATCCCCAGAATTTAGTCCAAGGATAGAGAAAGTATGGACTCCACTGCTGTTCTGTGGATCACAGCCAAGGGCTAGGTCCTGTTTCACCTTGGAGTACTTTCTAGGTATCGTCACCACCTGCCTCTGTTCTTTGTTCTATATATGAGTCTGAATTCCTCGTCATGGGTTTCACCCACCTTGTTGGGAAACCCATCCAGAAGGGGATTGACAATTTGAGCAGTCAGTTTGGGAACAGAGTAGGAAAACATTAATGAAAATATAATTCATTGGACAAAATATATCTCCATGCATCTTCTTTTTGTGTTTGGGAAGACCAATATAATAAGCTATAAAGAAGTGGGAGTTAGACTTTCAAGAATCATGCTTCTTAACACTTGTTCACCATTAATCTATACATTAGTCCCTTCTGGATGCTATAACAGGATACCATAGAATGGGCGGCTCAGACAACAGGTATTTATTTCTCACAATTCTGGAGGCTAGAAAGTCCAAGATCAAAGGGTCAGCAGATTCAGTTCCTCATGAGGTCCTTCTTCCTGGCTTGTGGAAAGCTAATTACTCACGGTGTCCTCACATGGCAGAGAGACAAGGAAAGCTTTGGTCTCTCTTCTTTGTATAAGGGCACTAATCCCATCAAAACTTCACTTAAATCTAATTGCCTCCCAAAGTCCCCCACCTCCAAATACCACCACATTGGAGGTTAGGACTTTAATATATGATTCTGGGAGGATACAAACATTCAGTCCATAACAAAACACCTTGTGAATGTAACTAAAAAATGCATCACTCCTAATCTTTCAGGGTTGTAAAACAATGAGGTAAGATAGAATAAGTAAAGCCCTTAGCATCACTCAGTTGGGCAATATTTACCACCTAACTCTGAGTCTTCGAAGTCAATACTTCATTTATTATCTCCCATAGAAAGTAGACTCTCACATAAGTGGATTCACACAGAAAATAATGTTCATCAGTCACTATTATAATAATGCTACTTAACCAAATCCTACCAGATCTCAAAGGCACTCACAACAAGCAATGATTATTTTCATTCACACATCAGTGGTCAGCGGGGATTCAGCTGATCTAGGCTGGTTTTGAATGCCCTTGACTCTGATTATGGGTTAGACCAGTGGCTACCCTAGGAGTGTTCTCATGGGGAAAGTCAGGAGCACATGAGGGCAAGGCCATTTCCAGCCTCTGTCATCACAACTACTAACATTCAAAACTTTGGATGACCCTTAACTAACCAAAACACATCAAGCCCGAAGTCAAGGTGCAGGAAAGGATATTCCATACACCACAAGACCATGGCAAAAGTGTAGATGTGCAGTAATACTCTAGAATAATGAAGAATTGGGATCACTGATTTAATCTACCACGTAATTCCTATCATTTCAAGGGTTCATCCAATAGTTACAATGGTTGGGGTCAAGTCTTATGATTAAGAACTTTTGAAGACTAAATTCAAGTAATAACACAGTGAACTCTGTCAATTCCCAGGTTCTTGTAATTTACTCATATACAACTACATTATCATTTATTTATTTTTTTTTGTATAGCTACGATTTTTTAGACTTTCCAAAAACTTTTAATCACTTTACCATGGAGACAATATCATACTGTGGAAAGGATGTTAGTGGGAATTCAAATGTGGAGGATCCTTGACCATGAGATAATGATCACCCATGATCCCAAATTTCAAACTGTGTCCAGAACAGAGAGGCTTTGCAGAGCTTGAATAGATACAAAATATGTTTATTTATATGTCCTAGGTTTGCATGGAAATCCAAAGTACATTTGGCAAATGTGATGGTATTTGTCTTTCTGAAATCAACACAAATTGCATGTTTGTTTGGGAAGTTAATAGTATCACATATGCTTCTTACAGTGACGTATCAGCAAACTATTTGTACGAAGCACTGCATGCACTTTTCCCGGGCCACAGCTGAGGTCTGATTCAAGCTGAAGCCCCAAGTGACTATAAATCAAACAATTATTTTTTTTAGCCCTAATGTGTTTGCTTCCTAATGACCCACAGCCTTAAACTCACACTGGGCAGGATGGCAAAAACTTTCTTTTTCATGCTCTGGGCCCCAACAGGGCAAGGCACATTCTGGAAGAGTAGTTGTGGGTGACCAAAATGCAATTTAAAACATCAGCAGCCTTTGATCAGGGCAGCTTGCTTACTTTTAATTGTTTCCAGAATGCTTGTTTGAAAATTTGTTAGATTACACATCACATGCAATGGGAATTGACGGCTGAATTCACTGCCTTAATTCTTGGCTCAAAAAGGCGTTATGCTTATTTCAGTTACACTTAGGAAGCTGAGCTTTTTTGGCCGAGCAACATAAAGGTGATTTCAGTTGCTGTCTCTTTTCACCCATACCCAAAATAACAAGAAATGAACTGAGGGATCTTTTAGGAAAGTGTGAGGTAATTGGTTGCTGACTATTTTTCTCCAGCTGCACTAACTTTAATCAATGTTTTTTTTTCTTTCTTCTTTATGGATGCTAGTTCATATGAATACTATAAAGCTGTCCCTTAACAAATTTGAGCAGTCGGAGCACAATTAACAGCAAAGAAAATGTTCTTAAAACCAGGTATGTCAAAATCCTTCAATGTCTATGGTTGAGAATCCATTGCTCCTGGCCCTAAAGGAAACGAAGAGTCACGGAAAGTGAGAGAAACACTCTCTTAGTGTCTAATGCCCAGCATTCTCTCTTCCATCCCTTAGCATCTACCTGGGTGACCTCACACAAGGCCCACAGATCTAACCATGACTTTTGTGCAGATGACATTTAAAGTTTCATTTCCAACCTCAAGCTGGGTTCTTCGACCGGCACTTAAGACTACCAGCTGGACATCACTGACCAGACACAGGTCACAGGTGCACCCAAGTCCAATGTAGGTTAAGGACAAGTTGATTGCCTTTACCCACCCACCTCCCATTCCCAACCCCATATCTTTCTGTATATCTATTTTGTGAATGACTCCAACATTCTGCTCTTCTAACCATTGCCAGGAACTTAGACATTATCTTCCACCGCTTCGTGTTCCCTGTGTCCTACATTCAATCTTTCACCAAGTCTTATTTTTTCTGTACCTCCTCCCACATAGTTTTTCCTAAATTCAACCTACTATTCTGTTTATAATGCCCTGGAAACATATTTCTAATGGAACCTTGAGGCTTCTAACTTGTCTGATGTCAGTCTGTCTTATATTTTAATGTCAGAATTATCTCCTTTTTTTAAAAAAAATATTTATTTTTGAGAGAGAGTGAAAGAAAACAAGTGGGGGAAGGGCAGAGAGAGATCGTCACAGCTCTGAATCAGACTCCGTGCTGATGGCAGAGAGCCCGAGGACGCAGAGCTGGAACTGACAAACGGCAAGATCATGACCCGAGCCAAAGCCAGACGCTTAACCGACTGAGCCACGCAGATGCCCCAGAATTATCTTCTTTAAACCCACTTGATTATGTCACTTCCAGGTTAAAGTTAGTTAATACTATCTGTAGCCCAATGGGTAAATGCCTATACTCTTAAGCAAGACTTAACAGACCTCCATTTGCCAGCCCTACACTGTATCTGGAAACTTTTTGCCAACTTTGCACCCTGGGTTGCAATGATAAATTATTTGCACACTATTTCGTATGCTCTCTAATCCATGGTGTACCGCACCTGCCTTTCCCTTTGCTGAGAAGCCTGCCTCCTTCAAATCCCTACTTAATCTTTAAAAACTCAGTTCTAATGTAACATCTCTTCTGAATCTTTAAAACCTCACTGGCAAAGTCAAATATACTCCTCTTTTGTGCTCTTACAGAATCTAGTGGAAGTATGTATCATTAAGGTGACCAACAGTCCCTGATTACAAGTGACTTCCCAAGTTTTAGCATAAAAAGTCCTACACCCAGGAAATTTCTCAGTCCTAGGAAAGCAAGGACAGTTCTTCACCCTTTACTCAGTGTGTGGTCACTGTTTTCATGTGTCTCTCGTCCATCAGACTGTGAGATGCTTGAAGTCAATGAAATAGTCTAATTCATCTGTGTAGCCCTAAAAGTTAATCCTGCATCTGCAAAGTAGGTGATTTAATAGTGGATTTAATATTGTAATGTTTTGCTTTTTTTCTGTTTAATCCTCAAAGTCTTTGAAGGGTGTCAATATTAACTCCATGTTTTTATACATTAAAAGAATACATCCAAGAGAAATTTAATGATCTTCCCAAAGTTACACGGGCAGACGACACAGATGTTTTTCTGATTACTAAACTATGCTTATTCCTCCGTGAAAACTGAGTAAATCATTGACGGGGATATTCTGTGATGTGTTAGATTGAGTATTTTCCTACACATAAACTGATTTGGGGAGGAAAATGATTAAAATCAGATAAGCAGTTAATTACCAATCCTTCCACTCAATTAAATTTTGAAGTAGTTATTCGTTTGAATTAGACGTCGTCAAACAAGATTGACTGTCTTGATATAACTAGCACAACCAAAACAACAGAAAATGGAAATAAATGTTATTTTCAGAAGAACTAAATGAGATAATTTAGAAAATGAGCCCACTGAGACTTTCCAATTAACATATTTGTAAGTTTCAGGCACATGCCTATTACTTAATACAGTGGTTTTAACTGAGAGAAATTTTGCCCCAGGAGACAACTGGCCATATTTGGAGACATTTTTAGCATTCATGATGAGGAGAGAGATAGAGACCAGGGATGCTGCAAAACATCCTACAGTACACAGAACAGGTCCCCACAACAAAGAACTTCCCAGCCCCAGTGTCAATAGTGTTAAAGTTGAGAAATCCTAATTTAAACTGCAAGGTAAGTAAAGCAAAGATTATCACATACATATTTTACTGTTTTATAAGAAATGGAATATTTTTTTTCTTTTTCCTTTTTTTTTTTATTTATTAAAAGTTTTTTTTTTCAACGTTTATTTATTTTTGGGACAGAGAGAGACAGAGCATGAACGGGGGAGGAGCAGAGAGAGAGGGAGACACAGAATCGGAAACAGGCTCCAGGCTCTGAGCCATCAGCCCAGAGCCCGACGCGGGGCTCAAACTCACGGACCGCGAGATCGTGACCTGGCTGAAGTCGGACGCTTAACCGACTGCGCCACCCAGGCGCCCCTCTTTTTCCTTTTTAAATTTTTATTTAGATTCTGGTTAACATACAGTGCAATATTGGTTTCAGAAGTATAATTCAGTGATTCATCACTTAACATTAAAACACCCAGTGCTCATCAGAACAGGTGCCTTCCTTAGTACCCATCACACATCTAGCCCATCCCGCAGCCATCTCCCTCCATCAACCCTCAGTTTGTTCTCTATCTTTAAAAGTTTCCCTTATGGTTTGTTTTCCCCTTTCTTTTTTCTTTTCTTTTTTTTTCTCCCTCCTCTCCTATGTTCATCTATGGGTTAAATCATATAGTATTTGTCTTTCTCTGATTGGTTTATTTTGCTTAGCATAATGCCCTCTATCTCCATCCATGTCATTCAAATGGCAAGATTTCATTCTTTTTGATGGCTGAGTAATATTTCATTGTACATATATACCACATTTTCTTTAACCATTCATCAGTTGATGGACATTTGGGCTCTCTCCATAGTTTAGCTATAGTAGATAATGCTGCTACAAACATAAGGGTGCATGCACCCCTTTGAATCAGTATTTTTGTATCCTTTGGGTAAATACCGAGTAGTGCAATTGCTAGATCATAGAGTGGTTCTTTTTTAACTTCCTGAGAAACCTCCATACTGTTCTTGGCAGTGGCTACACCAATTTGCATTCCTACCAACAGTGCGAGAGTGTTCTGCTTTCTCTGCCTCATTGCGGAGGAAACTTGTTGTTTCCTGTATTGTTAATGTTAGCCATTCTGACAGGTGTGAGGTGACATCTCATTGTGGTTTTGATTTGTATTTCCTGGATGATGAGTGATATTGAGCATCTTTTCATGACAAGAAGTGGAATGTTAACAGAAGATTTCACAAATGTATTGAAAATGTGGTCCCTTATTTAACAAATGCTGGTAATAAGTGTTTGCTGAGCTAATACATGTTGAACTAATACAATCATCCCAGGAATAGGTCTTAGGAAGGCTTTTCATGTGACAAATAACTGCATCATTGCATCATCAATTCCATTATTTCTATCCTTTCATCCCATGGGGGTTAATTGCATTGATTTAGCATTAGTGAGTAGTAAGTGAAGAAGGGAATAGATAAATCATTGTGGTAACCAGATTATAGTTATTATATATAATGAAAACTCAATTAAAACTATTTGCAATTATTTATAATTAAAATATTATTAAATATACTATTTTTATATATTCCATATAATATTACATATTAATATAAAATATATAATCATACTAATTCTGAAATTCTGCCTTGCCAGATCCTGCCTTCCTATAATATACTATATATATATATATATATATATATATATATATATATATCTTTACACAAATAGAAAACATTATTTAAGAAATCCTATAATCCAAGCATTGAAAAGAAATGAAAGCATTTGAGCATATTTGCTTTAGTTGGTAATTTGCAAAATTAAAAAAAGAAATGTTTTATTATACTTACAGAGAGTTTTGAATCATGCTTTCTTTACCCAACATTATATCATGAAATCGCCTTCTAAAAATGTCACTTCACTATTGAACGAATTCCATCCTATAAATAGAGCATAATTTATTTAATAAATCTCCTAAAGTTGGATATTTGGGATTTTTCCTCTATGTTTTGCTGTAATAAATAACACCATGATGAACATTCCTGCACATAAATCTTTAGCCCCTTCTCTGATTATTTACTTGGGATAGATTCCATGAACTAAAATGTTGGGGTCAAAATAAAGCCATTTAAGGTGTAGGGTTTCAGTGATATAATCCATAAAACAGAAATAATAAACCATGGCCTCTCTCTAGTCCAGAGTATAAAAGGGTCATGGAACAGCGATTTATTAACATAAACCACAGACTAGGCATCTGACTATGAAGTTATCTCTACATGTGCAAATATAGGTGGGGGGCAGAGAATACACAAAGGCCCTGTTACAGAAGTAGACCTGTTCACGTTTATTTTTGCTCTGGTTCAAAAACTGTGAGTCACATAAGACCCCCTTTTCAGACACAATGTGGCAGGCAGAATCTTCTGAAGAGAGTTATATGTCTGATTCCTGCTTTCCTCAAAGATAAAGCAAAATAAAAATGCATTTCCAGCTTATAATTGCTATAATATGCATACTGTATATCATTCAGTGCTCGTTTAGTGAAAATTTAGCAAAATTAACCTAAACACTACATTATCTTTACATTCTTCACTACACATTTTGTTTCTGACCCTCATAACATCTCTGAAGTAGGTACTATTTTATTTCACAAATAAGGATCCTGAAGATCTGAGGACATTAAGTAAACTGACCATATAAACAGATTAGTAAGTGAAGAATCTTACTAATCTTACTAATCTAAATGCTCACCCCCAAGCAATTATTCTTAAACCCTATACTGGCCTTTATGTTCATAATATTGGTAGCTCTACGTAGGAGTCTCCTAAGTGTAATTAGATAGGTACAGAGAATTAATATCTTCTTTCCCTCTGTTTAATATACTTCTAAGTCTGACTGTCCACCCATCATTGTAGCCCATCGAACTTCACTAGACCTTCTCCATGAGCTTTACAATGCACACGTCACCCAGTCTTGTTTGCAGTGAACTCATCCACCCAAGGAAATACAGCTGAGTTCCCTCTTTGGAGGCTTCACTGCTGGAGCAGGACTTAAAGAATGGTGTTCCTTTTGGGTTACAGCCTTGGAAACATGGTACTGTTCTTCATTTCTCTCAAGGACCCCTGATGTGTTAAGGAAACCATTTTCAATAACCTGGGATCCATTGTCCTGAGAATAAGAAAACACCTTTCTCTGAGAGGGCTTTCAGGTGTAGGTTGTGTACAGCTGCCGAATGTAGATAAACTATGTAGGGTCTGAGCTTTGGATTTTGTTCTTGACTTTTTTTAATGTGTTTACTCTCAAAAATTTTCTTTGTTCTGAGTTTCTCTTTCAGAGTCTTTCTCATGGCCAAATATATAAGAAGGATGCTTTGTTTTCCTTGTTTCTCCATTATTTCTCTTCAATCCAAGATAGAGCTATATTTCCTGGCTCTCTCCCTCCCCCCTATACATCCATTTGTCACTTGGGGTTGGAGGGGTTGTTTTTCTGACTGAGATCTTCAGATTCCCGCCCATGATTCACATTCATATAGGACTTTATGACTATGTTTTCTAGACTCATCTCCTGATTGTGCGCATTATTTCCCTTAGTAAACAATTTTAAACACATCCAGTTCAACTTATCTTGATTTCTTCTCTCATCTTTAGAGTCTTTCCTGTCATTTCTTTTCTTTCCTCTTTGACTCACTCATCCTCCCCATGGAATTTGGGTTCCCAAATTATTGTTTTCTGAATATCATAATATGGTCTATTGTAGATGAAATATGGGCACTTTATAAATGCTGTATTTAAAACTTATTGGATAATTCTAGTTTCTATTAACATGTAATCAGTGAATATAAACATATCTATATATGTAAACATTCTCCTTAACCTTGATAACAGATATTCAGACTGTAATGTTCAATTCCATTGAACACTTCACTAGTGCCTACCATATGACAGAAAATGCTCTAAATATTGGCAATGCAAACATCCAAGGTCTAGGAACCATATCCAAAAAGGTGAAGAGACCTGCCCAAGATCATCAACAGCTATGGCTCTCACATCTATATGTGGCCTTGGACCTCATTTGGGCTTTTAGAAATATCCACTATAATCACTTTCATGCCAGCAGTTCAATGGCCTCCTCCATCTTTTCAACCTGTTCTTCATAGTGAAATACTTGAAAACACAATTTATACATCACCTCTTTTTGCAGCTTCCTCTGCCGTTACCCCTACATCAGAAAGAGCTACCCACATCTTGCTTTCTCTAACAGCATATTGCTCTTGTAGAAAAGTCATGGTATTGCATTCGACAGTCTCTGTGTCAATCTTCCTCATTGTCCTCTTCTTACTCATTTTGTACCCACCTTGTCTGGCAACGTGATGTCTAATAGACATTTTCTTGGGTGAATTACCTGCCATAAAGTGCTCTGAATTTGAAAACTACTGAAGAAATTAGAGTTACAGTTTCTGCCTTTTGGATTCAGCACAAGTCATGTGTCTTAGTCTGTTCAGGCTACTGGAACAAAAATATAGACAAGGTGCCTTTGGTAAAAAAAATAAACAACAACAACAAAAACCATATATTTCTCAGTACTGGAGGCAAGGGATCTAAGATCAGGGATTTAGATTTGGTGTCTGGTGAGAGCCCACTTCCTGGTTCACAGACCGCCATCTTACTGTGTTCTTACATGAAAGGATAAGGTTGTTCTCTGGAGATTCTTTAATAAAAAACTAATCCCATTCATGAAGCCTCCATCCTCATCACTTAATCACCTCCCAAAGGTTCCAGCTCCAAATACTATCATATTTGGGGTTAGATTTCCACATCTGAATTTTGTGAGGGACAGAAACATTCAGCTCATAAAAAGTGTGACAAAACCAAAGAAAAGCCCCTCATACTCCAGATATTAGGAGTTAACCCATATAGTAAATAATCAACTTATCTATTCAGCTGAAACAGTTAATCCACTATGCTTGTTGCTGGTTTTTTTGGATGACTCATGAATGATGCTTCATCAAATCTTCCTTTGCTTTCTAGTTTGGTGAGGTGATGACTTTGGTAAGTGAGGTTGTGAAGTCATCTGTCCTGGGGTAGAAGCTGATGGCATGATCCTAGGCAATTTAAATGGCCTGCTTCAGTTTTGTGAGGTTTTTTTTTCTTAATCTAAAAAACTGAGCTAATATTATCTCCCTCCATCTACATGGTTTTTGAGTGTCATATGAAACAAATTTTAAAACAGTTGATATATGGGGCACCTGGGTGGCTTAGTCAGTTAAGTATCCGGCTTTGGCTCAGGTCATGATCTCACAGTTCTGAGCCCCACGTTGGGCTCTGTGATGACAGCTCAGAACCTGGAGCCTGCTTCAGATTCTGTGTCTCCCTCTCTCTGCCCCTCTCCTGCTTGTGCTTTGTCTCTGTCTCTCTCTCTTTCTCTCTCTCTCAAAAATAAATAAACATCAAAAAATTTTAAATAGTTTATGTCTCAGTTGTAGAAGGTGTAATAATGACCTCTCAAAGAAGTCCATTCAGAATCTTTGAATATGTTGCCTTCACAAAAGGAACTTTGCAGATGTGATTAAAGTTAGTGATCTTAAGATGGGAAGGTTATCCTGGTTATCTGGATAGGACCAATCTAGTTACAGGAGTTCTTGAAAGGGGAGAAGTTCCCAACAGTGTTCAGAAAGAAGGGGCAATTGAAGAATGGCTAGAGAAATATTTCATTGTGGGTTTTGAAGATGGAAGAAGGGTGGCCTCTTGAAGCTGGAGAAGGCAAGAAGACTGAGTCTTCCCTTGAGCTTCCAGAAGGGAAAGTTGCCTGGATGATTCCTTGATTTTAACCTGGTAAAACCCCTATTGGACTTCTCACTAAGGATAATATATTTGTGTTGTTTTAAACCACTAATTGTGGTAATTAAATGTTTTCCCTGGCCTTATTTAAATGCTGTTTCATCATATGGACTTCTAATGAAAACAGGAAGGGCAAGCACTTGAAGCTTATAAAAAGTTCATGAACTATATTTTTATCTAAGCTGACTATTCAAGTGAACAATTGCTAGAGTTAATGGAGTGAAGACTTGCTCATTGACCATTTCAAGTGCTCTCACTCATGGTTTGCACTAGGGATTTGCAAAAATCTGTAGTTCTAAAAGGCTCAATGTTATGCAATTGATTAAGTGATGAATATTAAACTCCAATTATTTGCATTATTCATTCACTTACCATTTTGCAAATATCTGGTGAGAATTTACCCAAGGAAAGAAAGCATTACAAATTGAAAAATGCACTTAATAAACCCCTTCTGCCCTCATGGAACATCCAGACCAGTAAAACACAAATAACCAAAATGTAATAACAGAGTGCCTTACTCACTGTTGCAATTCCAGGTCTCAACACAGTCCCTGGCACATAGTAGATGCACACAAAGTAATTGGGGAACTTTGTTGAATTGATTGTCACATATTCCATAAGATAATAATTTGATAACTTACAAAAGAGACAATAAGCAAAAGCTCCAGAAAAGAGGTATAATTTTAAATATTCCTTGAAAGATGAGTAGCAACTGAGAAAAAAAAAAATAAAGAACTTGGCCAAGGTCTAAGGCCAAGAGGAAGGGAAAATGCTTAAGAATTGCTGAGAACTGAATTTGAAAGTATAGATTGTGTAGGAAAACACAAAAATGAAAAATGGGCTAAAAAGTAAGTTGCAGACAGATCATAAGAATCCAGCTTTCCATAGAGAGTTCCAGGCTAGAAATCTGAACAAAATTGGTGAGCAACAACAAATGCTTATTTAGTCAAATAAATTTGATTGATTTAAACAAAGATAAGCAGGTTTTTTTCAATGCAATATATTTTTAGGTCTTACAAAGCTAATGTATATTAGGCTTTTCTAGCAAAAGAAAACACGTCTGTATCCCTTACCTATTTCTCAATAAGTGCATAACCCAAAACTGTGGCTTTAAATCATGCTTTATTATTTCTCATGACTCTATGGATGGTCTGAGCAGTTCTGTGCTCACTCATGCATCTGTATTCAGCTCGTCATTGGGCTGGGCTCTGGGATCATCTGCATGGCTGGCCCTCAAGCAGATTTTGTTCGATTGTTTTTCTTATACTTCTTGCTTGTTTTTTTTTTTTTTTTCTTTTTTCTTTTTACTATGAAATTTATTGTCAAATTGGTTTCCATACAACACCCAGTGCTCATCCCAACAAATGTGCCCCTCAATGCCCATCACCCACTCTCCCCTCTCCTCCACTCCCCATCAATGCTCAGTTTATTCTCAGTTTTTAAGAGTCTCTTATGGTTTACTCCTTCCCTCTAACTTTTTTTTCCCCTTCGCCTCCAGCATGGTCTTCTGTCAAGTTTCTCAGGATCCACATAAGAGTGAAAACATATGGTATCTGTCATTCTCTGTATGACTTATTTCACTTAGCATAATACTCTCCAGTTCAATCCACGTTGCTACAAAAGGCCATATTTCATTCTTTCTCATTGCCAAGTAGTATTCCATTGTGTATATAAGCCACAATTTCTTTTTTTTTTTTTTTTTTTATAATATATGAAATTTATTGTGGTTTATATACACAATGGAATACTACGTGGCAATGAGAAAAAATGAAATATGGCCTTTTGTAGCAACGTGGATGGAACTGGAGAGTGTGATGCTAAGTGAAATAAGCCATACAGAGAAAGACAGATACCATATGGTTTCACTCTTATGTGGACCCTGAGAAACGTAACAGGAACCCATGGGGGAGGGGGAGGAAAAAAGGAAAAAAAAAAAAAAAAAAGAGGTTAGAGTGGGAGAGAGCCAAAGCATAAGAGACTGTTAAAAACTGAGAACAAACTGAGGGTTGATGGGGGGTGGGAGGGAGGAGAGGGTGGGTGATGGGTATTGAGGAGGGCACCTTTTGGGATGAGCTTGTTTGTTTTTAACTTCAAGCTCCTTCACATGATGGCAGAAGTATTCCAAAAAGGTGAGAGGGAAAAGTTCAAGGTTGCTTGAGATAATGGGCTTTGATAACATATGGCATCATTTTGTCATATTGTAGTAGTCAAAATAAGTCACAAAACTAGCCCCAATTAAGGAAGTGGGGAAATAGACTATACCTTTTAATGGGAAAGTGGTGCATTAAGGCTAGCGTCCCTCACAAAATTCATATATTGAAACCGAATCCCAAATGTGATAACATTTAAGACTGTCCACCCCTTGGCCACTAATTGTAGGAAATTTGCGTATTCTCCTTATATCTTGGTTTTCTAATCTGGAATAAGTAGCTACTCTTGCTTCCCAGAGTTAGGGGAAGTCTTCAGTAATGCAAAAGACTGAATGTTTTTGACCCCCTAAAATTCATGTTGAAATCCTAATCCCCCAATATGATGGTAGTAGGAAGTAGAGCCTTTGGGAAGTAATTAGGTCATGAAGTGGAACCCTCATGGGACTAGTGTCCTTATAAATGAGACTCCAGAAAGCTCTCTCAGTCTTGTGTCCATGTGAGGGCACAGCAAGAAGATGGCCTCATCTATGAACCAAGAAGTTGCTTCTCACCAGACACTGAATCTGCCAGTGCCTGATCTTTCACTTCTAATCTCCAGAACTGTGAGAATAAATTTCTGCTGTTTATAAGCCACTCAGTCTATGGTATTCTGTTTAACAGCCTACACAGACTAAGATGAATAACTGTACATAAAGCACTAAATACAAGGTCTTGACTCTTGTGAGTGTTCAAGATATGGTAGGTTTTATTATTTTCATTGTATTTATGACTATTTATTATTATTATTAAAACCTTATATTCTACTGTAACTCCTGATATAGCTTATTTACCTGTCTATTAAACCTGATAAGTGTTTCTTTCTCCAAGAAGCCTGCCTATATTTCCTTACTTCAGTTTTTACTCATCCTGTCCCTCTGTATCAAATGCTCTCCTTTTCTCATTTATGTACAAAATCTCTCCATAATTGAATTCTCAGTTCAAATGTCAATGCTTTTGTGATGTCTACATTGAGTATCTACTTACCCACTAAATCCAGAAGTGACCTCTCCTTCACATGTTCCCACATGTACTGCCTATACCCTGGCTTGGAGATACATGGTTTTTCTCCCCTAGAAGACTTCAAACCTCTGAAGAGAGGATCCAATCACTCCTACTCTGCATTCTCAGGGATGCTTGGTGAATACACACCTTTACCCGCCTAATTATAACAAGAACTGACTCCAGTTCAAGGAATAATTAATATGAAGGTCACTTCCTCTGAATCTATTCAAATCACAAATCTGATAAGACAAATGTAATAACTTCAGAAGGTATATAAAGTGATGCATTATTAGTTTAATGGAATTAAAAATGGAATAAAAAGAGTTGAGGTTAAAGGCACAAAAGCCTTGATATTATGAGAAGAGAGTATATTATTAGATAACTCAGGTTTTTATAATATAGCAGGAAGCCGGAGGATTTGCATATGGTTAAGCTTAAACACCACTTACATATTGTAACAAAAAGAGAATTAACTGTTTTTATCAAAACACCTCACTTCTTAAGCAATTTGCTTAATATGATTTGCATAATTTTTCAAAATATGCAAAGTGAATTTAATATCCATTATTCATGATGATCTCAAAAAGAGCTTTTGACAATTTGCTACTCTGATATTTTTTCTCATTTGTAATCCATATCTGAAAAAAATTTAACATTCAGAAGCTATAAAATACTAAGACTTGGTGATAGCAAATTCTCAAAGAATATGGGTTTTAGACTAATCAAATATTTTCCTAAAGGAGGTGCACATAATACACTTCATCCTTTAAATCCATCAGGTTAATTAAAATAAAATCATTGAGATGACTTTGATAGAAATAAAATATGTGAAGAAAAGGGTAAAAAAAATGAAGATACTGAGAACCGGGGCAGCTTGGGAAATGGAGAATAAAGATTGGAAGCCAGAGACGTGGGTGCATCATGGATCTATGCTGGTAACTCTCCAGCTTAGTGAACTTGTTTAAGTCACTACTCATTACCCCTGTCTCAACTGTCCCACTTATAATAGAAATCCACTGTGGTTTCTCCCATTTCTAATTTTGAGGACACTGCAGAATATTTTCACCACCTCCTTGTCACAAATTGTATGTGTGTGTGTTTGTGTGTACAAAAGTAAAAGTAAAAAGTAGTATCCTAAATGAGTTAGTTGTGGATGGGTCATAAGTTTTCATTTGATTTATGCGTCCTCCTTAAAAAAAGGTTTGAGGAAACACACGAGTTTTCTCAATGATCTTTCTGCCTAGTGACTTCTAAAAACAATTCAAAGGTGGATTGGCATGGAGGAAAGTGTGTAAAAGACCAAGTTTAAATATCTGGTTAGTTGCTTCTAGACTCTTGGGTCAAGTAACTTATTTCTCCTATAACTTCATTCACTTCTTTGTTAAAATAGAGCTCCACAGAGGCAGACTTATCATAACATTCATGAAGCATGTTTCAAGGCCTCTCGTGCATGAATCCATCTGTAGTGAACTGAATGGCACCCACCTCCACATCCCCAAAGATATGACCAAGTTGTCCTAGTCTCTGGAACCTGTGAATGTAACCTTATTTGGAAAAAGGTCTTTGTAGATGTAATTAAGTTAAGAATTTTGAGATGAGATCATCCTAGATTATCTGGGTGGGCTCCAAATCTGATGATGAGTGTCTTCATAAGAGACACACAAAGGGGAGACACACAGGTAAAGAGAAGATGAAAGCAGATATTGGACTAGAGGATGCCTGGAGCCACGAGAAGCTAGAAGAATAAAGGAAGCATTCTCTCTAGAGCCTTCAGAGAGAGACTGGTCTTGCTAACACCTTGAATTTATACCTCTGGCCTTAAGGGCTATGAGAGAATAACTGTCAATTGTTATAAAGCCACCAAGTTTGTGTTAAATTGCTATAAAAGCCCTGGGAAAGGAATCCACCTCCTAATGGCCTAGCGGGACATGAGCAATATGTTCACAGGTTTTATGTTTTGTAAACACTTTCTACACTACTATTCCTCTCTGTCATACTTTCACTATGTCAGATGATAGTATAGTGGCCACAAGCATCATCTGGATCTAGCTAAAAGTTGACGTGGATGGACCTTTAGCTGGGGGTTGGTGTGATATGTTTATCTTGTTCCACCTTGTTACTATATTACTATTTATCCTGATGTGGAATGGCTTCCAGGAATGCTCCTAAGACCTACTGTGCTGACTTAGGACAGTGACCTAAAGGGCAAGTGCAGAGGTCAAATGTCATAAGGACCATGTGCTACTATATGCTACACTCTATTTGAAAATATTTAGAAATTGGAGGATAAATAAGGTTTGAAATGCACAGAGCCAGAAGCTGGTCTAGGGAAGATTCCCCTAATCATCAGACACTTAAAATTAGATCCAGAGAAGTTATCATCAATGCTCAATTAAAATGGAAGTTCACTGCTGACAGAAATGCTCTCTGTTGATACAGTGCATACAATTATAATTATCTTACTTAATATTCCTTTCATGAAAGTTATCTCATGAAATATAATTGGTCAGAACCCCTTTGTTTTTAGGGCACAACTCTAGAAATACTA
The DNA here is from genome assembly GCF_018350155.1 of Leopardus geoffroyi. NCBI lineage: Eukaryota > Metazoa > Chordata > Mammalia > Carnivora > Felidae > Leopardus > Leopardus geoffroyi. The sequence goes on along the minus strand of NC_059327.1, from coordinate 190,256,725 downwards.
CAAACTGTGAGTATATATCTATGGGTGAATTCATATGTCTTATGCATTCTGACGTCAAGAATAAGAGAAAGCCTATTTGACCAATGATGTTCTAGTAAAGACTGATTGCTTCTATATTATTTTGGAAAAAATATATCACAAAACTATTACATGAAAAGGTGATCAAATAATGTGTTTCCCCAAAATGTAGGAGCAACAGCCTTGTTGAGGTATGTCTGGAAATTATTGATAAAAATATTACCATTCTTGTCTTGATTCACTGATATTTATACTATTTGTCAAATTTTGTGATTTCTTAATATTATAAATATTTTCTTTAATATATAAGTTCATATTTATAATTAAAAAATTATTTTTCTTAAGTTACTGGCATTTTATGTATTTATACATTCATGTGTATATAAGATATATATATACATACATACATATATACATTCAATGTGCATGCATGTGTGTGTGTGTGTGTGTGTGTGTGTTCTGCAAAAGATCTGCCTTGGGTTAACATATATATTCTAAAGTTTATAAATAACATAGATAAAACATCTAGCACAATCATGATTTACTACATGGAAACTATGATTACATCCTTAATTCTAATCTGTACATAGTTAATTCTAATCTATACATATTGCCTCTAGAATAAACAATCCATATGTAACCCTTTTGTACTATAGGATACAGTTGACTTTCTAGAAGATACAGAAAAAGCAAATAAAAACAATGACTAGAATTATGCATGTACTCATTAGGCATTCAGAAAGCATGCACCTTAAAACAATAACCAGTATAATATATAAAAATTATAACTGATCGCAGTTTTCCAAGCAGATAGATAATACTGAAGCATGTTTTAAATTCTACCACACAATCTGGAAGAAATCCAGGTTTCATGAGGCATGCTATTTATATAATTTGGTATACCTAATTTAAGACAAAGAATACAAAGATAGGAATTGATCATTAGATTTGACACTTTGCTAGAGCCCTTCTGAGGTTGTTGGAAAGAATCCTGGAAGAGTGGAGGCCAGATTTTAAACTCCATGAGCTACATAGTAAACCCACTTCTGTTCACAAGACAGGACCAATAAGCCAGCAATGAAATAGGCACTTTCATGCATTTCTGGTTTCTTCTGAAAATTCATCTCAATTAAAAAAAAAAACAATATGCTGAAAATATTTTTATTCCTAAAAATATTTCCATTCATTTCAATGACATTTATATTAGTAAAAATATAGAATCACTTATACAAAATTAAATACTTCTTCATATATATCAACGTCAGCAAGGAACTCCCAAAACTTGAAAATAAGTCTTAAAAAGATTTTATAAAATTCTGGAAAATTTTAGGCAAAAACATAGGGCACAGAACGGCTTATCTGGCATGGCCTGAGCTATTTCACATGCACAGATAGCAAAAGTAGAAGAAACAACAAAATCTTAATAATTGCCCTATTTCAATGTTGTTTTCTCCTTTTATCTATTCTTTTCTAAAATAAGGATGCATTACATTCTCGGTGAAAAATTTATACAATAAACTTTTGAAATTTTTTGAGTGATCACAGGAAAACAATTCATAAATAAAAGTTTGACTTATCACCAGCAGTGTCTTGAAATTCTCAAAAGAAAAATTTAATTTTAACTTACTTTAACATATAAATCAGTTTGCACTACCCAGAATATTTTTTTTTTCTAGGCTGAGGTGTCATCTGACTTTGGAACAAGTAAACTCTGATGAGGTGTCATAATTTCTAGAAGCCCAGATCGACAGAGGAAATGTGTTGAGAGACTGACTAGCAAACCAGAAGCTTCCTTCGGTGCTGGATGTGTCCCGTGTCCTCACTGCAATCTGCACACCTCAGCCCGGAGCTCTGGGGAGCTCTTCCAGCTGTAATACTTTCCCTTTATCAGATCTTGTCATTAAAATAACTCAGTTGTTACTTGAAAATATAAAAACGGACGAGAATAACAATACAACAATTATGCTCATAGCAAATAATTTCTCCAGCCCAAGACTTCAGGTTTGTTTGTTTGTTTGTTTAAACTTATTTAAAACTCTCCTGTGTGAAAGTTTAGTGAAATCCAACCAAGGTGCCCCGATATCAAATACCAGTAGAGTTGTTTTCTGATTGTGTGACCTGAGATGGTTCATTCAACCTCTTTTAAATTAAATTTTTCTTGCTCTAAAAGGAACCTGAATGGGTTCTGCAAAGGTTGATGATGCAGTCTAAATGAGATAAAGTAGTAAAAGTGCTTGATGCAGTAACTTAGTGATAAATTATGTTATTTTTTACCAGCTTTCATAAGATAATAATGAGGTACTCACAACATTTTGCTATATTTACTTTATTTTTTTTTTATTTCCTAAATGAGAACAGGCTGGGAAATATGGTGCTGCTTTTTGGGGACTTTGTTCCTTCCCTATGCTTTCATGTGCTTGTCTTTTTCCTTCCTTCTCTTTTTTTTTTTAAGTCTCTCTATCTTTTCCCATCCTCTGTTTACATCTTTTTGTACAAATATACACAAACACTCATTCTTGGTCTTTTCTACCCCCTTTGACTCAAACATACTCTACTCCCTACCAATCTGCCAATCTGTCTGTCTCCCCCTAACACATATACACATACACACACTCACTCACAGCCACTCACGTTCAAATACGGTGAAGAGAGAAACAAGGATAGAATGACAGTTTCAGTTCAGTCTTCTTAGTCTTAGTCTATTTTTCAGCTTAAAAAAGGAATGTTCTGGTCCCAAGCCTGTGTGTATAAACAAGCCCATATGGGCTTCCAGTGAAAAAGGCATTTAGGCTCTCTGTCTTTGAACTTGGAGCAAGTAAGATGGTCTACTTCCTGGGGCTGGCAGCAACAGAAGCATCACCTGGAAACCTGGAAATGCATAATCTCAGGGGTTACCGCTCTTCTGGGGAATCAGAAACTGCAGGTGGGCCCAGCAATCTGTGTCTTAACCATCCCCCCAGGTGACTGCATGCTAAAGTTTGAGAACTTCTGGGCTAGAAGAGACCCCATTTTCCCATACTCTCTATGGCAGATCATTGCATAGTGGCTCATCTTGCTGAAAAATGGATTTGCCAGAATGGTGACTACAATCAATGACATATTAATTATAGAATAAAGCCCTCTCAGTTGCCAATTTCTATGATAAAAATGATGAAGAGTCACATTTTATTTTACCGAAACATGCAGAAAAATTAGGACAAATCTAATTAGAGGTCTTTATTACATAGATTCCCAGGAAAGAAACAAACATAAAGCAAACAAATGGGTAAAAGTCATTTAACTCTTTTGTCATTCAAACCAGGATAGCAATCAAAGGATGGAAGGAACAAAACATATTATCCTCATATCACACATTCAGTGGACTCCAACATGTACAACCATCTTTGGAAATAAGATTTTGTATAATGAGATTTTTTAAGAGCCTGTTTCTTTTGAATTGAATTCTAGTCATTAGTAATCTTTCAGGAAGAACAGATGGTTCCAATTTTACTTATCCTCAAAGGAAAATAGACTGCAAGCTCCATGAAGACAAATTTTTATTTTCGTCCCTTGTCCGCTGATGTATCCCAAGTCCCTAAGGCAATGCTTGGCATAAGGTGGGTATTTCGTAACTATTTGCTAAGTGAGTGATTGAGTAAAAACTATACTTGTATAAAATGTTCTTGTCTTTCATTTCTCCATTATCCAAAAAGGTGGGTTCATGGGCTTTCCACCAGTGAAGTCACACAAGACCCGGCACTCAGAAGGGCCCCAGTGCTTTGTATACTGTTTTCCTGTTACCATCGTTAAGCTCTGAATAATTTATTTTTGAAAGTTTGTTTTGTAAGTGAATTTCTATGGGATCATGGAGGAAGTGCATGGCAGAGGATATCTGTAATAGGAATGCCCACTGTCACCTGCCATTCCATTTTAATAGTGTTCATCATGTCCCATGGGCACAGAATGATAGGAGTTCAGCAAGACTCAAAGTAAGTATGAAGTGTGTTACCTCTATCACTGAGTAAGCAGGGCCCTGGCAGACCCGAGAGGCCATGTCTTCTATTCAAAAATTCTATCAGGAAGAAGGCAATTGTGTTCTAGAAACACAAATGACCAGGGAATGCTATCATATCCTTTCTTATTGGTATTACTTCCCCATATTAGCCAACCACTCATGATGAAAATCATGGCATAGAGGAAAAGAAAAATAGGATAACCTATAGGTTTTTTTTAAGTTCTTTCCTACTCACCAGTGAGCTATAGACAATGGATATTGGTTGAATGTGCATGTATCAAAAAGTAAAATAAAACCAGTTGTATTAGTTCATGTTGTGCTTCCACTGTTCTGGTATTCTGCATCTATGAGCTATAAAATACTGAATGTATAATTTGGGAGATTCCACATATGACTTAAATGCACTTATATTTTCATTTAAAATTGGCATTGTTCAATACATAGATGACAAAAAAGATTTTTGCTAATCATTTAAAATTGTATTTTTTTTTTCTGCTTAGAACGACATTAAATAGCAAATAAAACCACCATACAAATTGAGAGTGTGTGGAATAAAAGCAAAATTTATATTTTAATACCTTTAACAAAACTTGTTTCTTCTTTTCGAAAAAAAGGACAGTGTATTATTATGTTTCAAATTATATTGCTGGTCCTAACTACTCGTGAGTCCTACACGAACAGATCCAGTCAATCAGTAAAACTCTCTAAACATGCCAGCCCTTTCCCTAGTTTTTAAATTTTACATGTGTGATTTCTGCTGTCTGAAAGGTCTGTGTGGGAAACACCCAGTTTCAGAGCCAAACAGTCTTGAGTTTACATCTTGACTGCTATTTTTAGGTATATGACATAACCTCTACCTCTTTTTAGCTTTTACCTCCTTAACTATGAATGGGGGCTTGCTAATACCTACTTCTAAGAGTTATCAAGAGAATAAAATAAGATATTTTATGGGGAGTTAAAATAAGACAATATGTATAAGACTCCTGCTAAATAATTTCAGGGCCAGGCAGATGGTACAATGGTTTTGGCATCTTGGCATCAGCCAATAGGTAATATTGAAAGAAACTAGAATGGCAAACCTTGCCCAAAGGAATTCCAATTTTATAAAATGTCTTAAAGCATTGTGCTTGACTATATATTTCTGCTACAATGGAAAATGTAAAAGACTGACAAAACCAAGGGTTGGCAACCTTGTGGACCAACTGGGACTCTCACACGCTTCTCATGGAAATGTAAAATTGTATAACCACACTGGAAAACAGCTGGACAGTTTCTTTAAAAAGCTAAGAAATATGTTCATGTAAAATAGATTAAAGCAAATGTCCATACAAAGATCTGTGCACAATGCTCGTAGCAGCCTTATTCACAATAACTAATAACTTTAATCAACTCAAATGAGGTAGTGAAATGTTTCTCAATTAAAAAAGGGGGGGAATACAATCTTGATGGGGGCACAATGTAGATAAATCTTACAATCATCATGCTGACTACAGAGCCATATATAAAAGATTCCTATTATGTGATTGAATTTATGTAGAATTCCAGAAAAAGTCAAACTGATCTGTGGGGACAAAGAGACAGATCCAGAGAGGGTAGCAACAGAGGTTGGGATGGATAGCAAAGGGCATGAGGAAACTGGGGAAAGACGGAAATGATCCACGTATCTTGGTTTTGGGAGTGTTTATGGAGTTACATAGGTCAAAAGTTAACAATTTCTGTATTTCCTATGTATGCAGTTTATCTTATGTAAACTAAATCTCAGTAAAATTGAGTAAAACACAAACAATTGAATGAGGAAACTGACAGCCGGTGGAAGAATTCACGGATTTGCCCAAGGTCACACTGCTGACCAGCACAAGAGCCAGAAAGGACTGCCAACCTCTCTGCATCCTAGAAACCAACAACAAAAACATTTGGGGGGGCAGAAAACAAATTCTACCTGTAGGGGATTTCTGTTTGCAGGCTATTTATAACCTCTGCTGCAGATGGTGAATGGATGCGTGGATCCCTTTTACCACGTTCCTCAGAATTACACTTCTTCTACAGCACCTCAACATGGAAACAGTTTCTTCCTCAAGACCTACCAGAACCGTCTCCTCTTTGGTCAAACCTTCTTCACCTCTTCCGGGTTGTTGGCCTTTCCCTTCTGGGCTCCTGCAGCATTGGGTTCATGCTTTTAGTCTAGCTCCTGTCACATGTACTGAAGTCAAACTTCTTGACTGTGGATTTTTTTTAAATGTTTATTTTTTTTTCAACGTTTATTTATTTTTGGGACAGAGAGAGACAGAGCATGAACGGGGGAGGGGCAGAGAGAGAGGGAGACACAGAATCGGAAACAGGCTCCAGGCTCTGAGCCATCAGCCCAGAGCCCGACGCGGGGCTCGAACTCACAGACCGCGAGATCGTGACCTGGCTGAAGTCGGACGCTTAACCGACTGCGCCACCCAGGCGCCCCATTAAATGTTTATTTTTAAGAGAGTGAGAGCACAAGTGGGGGAGGGGGAGAGAAATAGGGAAACAGGATCCAAGGTAGGCTCCAGGCCCCATGCTGTAAGCAGAGAGCTGGATGTGGGGCTGGAGATCTTGAACCGTGAGAGCATGACCTGAGCCAAAATCGGACGCTTAACCAACTGGGCCACCCAGACGCCCCTTGCCTGTGAATTTTGACTCTATTCCTTGTTACCATGTCACCTTGAACAAGTAATAAACTCTTGGATTTCAACTTCTTTATTCATAAAATGGAGTTGATGATGATGATGATGATAATATCTTTTTCTTAAGGTTGTTGAGAGATGATATAAGCATGCATATCACCTTGTATAGATCCTGGCACATGATAAACAGAATTCAGTGATTGTTACTTTTTTTCATTCTCATTACCAGCATTAATATTTTGGATTTCATGTGTTCATGTCTTCTTTCCCATTTTTCTGGGGGTCCCTCCTGGGCAAAAAGTGCATCTTGCACGTCTCGTCCCCAGCACCTGCACAGAAGTGCTCTGTGAGGGAATAAGGAATCAGTGCGTGGGCGAGTCAGAAGCTTACCACCTATTCTCATTTCCTAGTTACTTGAGAGTGACTAATGGGAACCTGGTTGCGCTGACCTTCACAAGTGCTGAGGAAATATTTTTCTTTTTTTCTACTGAAAAAGTCAAGCTTAACCTTCACTTGTTAGGCTCTCTGCCAAGAGGAAGGCACGAAGAGCAGTTCATCTAATTTATGAAGGCATAGTAAAAGTAAACGTCCCACAGAGGTCCTGAGGGCACGAGGTGACTACGGCTGGTGCAGTAAACAACCTAGTAGACGCTCTGCGATCCGGCTCAATGCATCACATCAAGGCACGAATGCCATCGTAGAGAAGAGAAGCACGGTATGTGTGCATCCTACTTTAGTCCTTTCTGGAGAACAGAAAGATTTACCTGCAGGAAATGAGCTATGCCTCCTGAAATGCCATTTTCAAAACACAGCAAATCGAGGTTAGGTTAGGAAAGTGATGTGCCTTGGAAATAGCAGTAGGTGCTAGGTACCCAGTAGGGGAGTAATTTCGGGTCAGGGTACTTCAGTTTTCATGGGCCATCCCCAGAGAATGTTTAGGGTTTCAGTCTTATTTTACTTAGACATGTGTACCTTTCAAATATTAATTTATTCAACGACTTCATATATTTGTGATTATAAAAGCAACATACGACTCTTGCAAAACATGCAGAAACATATTGCTGAAGACAAGGGGGGGATCCTCATTCAGAAATAGCCACTGTTGAAACTGTGGTGTGTATTCCTAAAGTTTTCTGTAAATGTAGAACTTATGTAGCAAAACAGAAATTGACCCGGGAGAGAATCCTTTCTGGACCTGCCCATTTCTCCTTTCACCACTTTTATTCAGCCCTCAGGGAGTGTCCTATAAATTCTAGAAAAGCCCTTTGGACATTAAGTGTTCCAAATCAGTATAAGTGGTAGGGTCGCAAGGAGTTTTGGCTTAGAGTAGGAGGAAAGTTTGAAGGGAGATTCTGGAAGACGAAGCCAAGGCAAAGCTGGGATATGTGTAGGAAGAGAATGAGAGAGAAACGGAGCTTTTAAAAAAGTGGTATGACTAAGCTTTATGGTGTTTGAGAAAAATATGTAAAATACTTGAGTCATTGAAAAATTATTTTTTTTTGGTTCCCAGACTGTGTTTTCTTGACTTACAATCAGGGTTTATAACAGTTGCTGAGGCAGAACTGAGTGTCAGAGTAATAGCTCATTAAAGATATACAAGTAGATCTCGGTGTGAATTGACAAATAAGCACAAGTCCAGGCATAGACATGAATATAAGCTATCGGGGATATACATGTATTTTTTTCATGTAAGTATCACTATAAACACCAGTAAAGCTTGGATAGAGAGAGGTGGAAAAAGAGAGAGAGGTTAGAAACCAAATCACATTATTTTAAAGGAGATTTTCTCAGTAAACATAAAATGAACATGGTCCTATACCAATAAATCCTTCAGTTAAGATTTTTTTCATTAAAGAAACAGACATCTACACAAAGCAGCACAGTTGAATAGAATTCTATCAAAATACGTGAAGAAATAAGGGAGCAGAAATACAACAATTTTTTGTTGTAGTTGTTGTTAACAGGAGGTCCAAGCCTTGTGGAGATTGAAATTGGAGAATTGTCTGGATTCACAGCAGTCCTGCAATGTTAGCCCTTGGGACTTTGTGAAGTGGCACCAGGGTGGCAGGGTATGAGTTAGCTACAACTAATTCTCTTTTCCTTTTTTATTCCAATCAATCATAAAATATACCGTTGTTTCTCATTTAAAGTTTTAAGGTAGATAGAAGAGAGAGAAGGAGAGAGAGAGAGAGAGAGAGAGAGAGAGAGAAGCTGCACAATCTATGAATCTGATTGGGCTGGATATTAACTATCACCTCAACTTGAGAGAAGAATTTGTCACACAAATTCATGGCATAGATCGCTGGCCGCATAAGTATGAAGTCATTACCCTGGGCTGAAAGGGTGAGGGGAATACGGTCACAAAATACTTGTATTGTTCAGGAAACTTTGCTGCAATTGAAATGAGCCATGAGAAAAGGGATTTACCAGCTCACGTGTCTTAGGAGTTCAGGGATAGTCAGCATGCAGATACGTCTGAATATATATGTTCAAATTATAACATCAGGAATATATTGGTTTTAATTTCCCAATTCTGCTTTTACCTGTCTTTTCATCATTCTTTCAGGCTTTTCCCATGTGGTGACAAAAACAGCCACCAGAAGTATTAGGCTTTCAGTTTATCAGAGGAAAGATAGGCTCAATAGGAAAAGATTGTTTCTTTTACTTTAACTACAGCAGAATTCCGATGCTTGCCTCTGACTTGGCCAGTTTGATAGGTTATACATACAACTCCAAATCAATCGACAGGTCTTGAGGAATGAGGTGATCATATTGGTCAAGCTGAGATTCTAGACATGGATTAGCCTCACATAAGCCAGGTGAGTTCAAAGTCAGGGAACTGCAGTCAATGAATACTGGACAGAGATAATCAACAGGAAGGAAACAGGCACGCTCAAACTGGACAAGTGTGGTATGATCATGAAGTATTAACAAAGGTGTGGACAGTACTTAGGAAAAGTAACAAAACGATGGTATAATGTCTCAGAGTAATCACAGACAGCCATTACTCCTTTTAAGCCAAACAGGCAAGAAAGAAGCAGTTCCAGAACCCAGGAAGAGCTCTAAAATTAGGGTTGCCTGCCTAGCACAGTGCCCTTTAATAGAGGGACACTGCTAATCCGTGATAACCTAACAGGACAGAAAACATTGGAACCAATATTCTGAACTCGGTCTCTCCATATATTTCTTCTAGGTAACTTGGTTGCCTCACAACCCAACTGCAAGCCAGAAGGTAAGGATGCTGGCTGTCATTTGCTTTTATTTATATTTTGTATAAAGTTAAATAAAATGATCTCCCAGAGATAAACAACCCTAAGAGTTTGATACACAGAACTTCAAACTTCTCTGTTTTTACAAAGTACACATGTACAAACACACACTCGTGTACATAAGTACATTTATTTGTGTAAATAAACACATGTACATATAAAACATATCCAAAATCATATTTATGAACCCATGTGTGTATGTTTCTTGCAAAATAAGGTTATTTCATATGTATCGTTCTCTAGATTTGTATTCATGTTATACATTTTGGATATCTTTCCCAGTCCATATATTTATATTTCTGTAATTATTTTATTAGATATATAAACACTTTATAACCTCACCATATTTTTTATGCCACTTTCTTGCTAAGAGATTTTAGTTTCTTTCTGACTTTCTGCTGTCATACACGTTGTAACAATATATTCCCATGCACATATCTTTACGAACTCCTTGGGCAGTGGAGTCATGGTTACACAGATTTTCATGGCACTATGTTTCCTAATTATCTTCCAATATTCAATTTTGTACATTTTTCAAAGTTTATTTTATTTATTTTGAGAGAGAAAGAAAGGAAAAGAGAGAGAGAGCATGATTGGGGGAGGAGCAGAGAGAGACAAATAAAGTGAATCCCAAGCAGTCTCCACGTTCTCAGCACAGAGACCCACATGGGGCTCTATCTCACAAACCATGAGATCATGACAGAAGCCAAAACTGAGTCGGACACTTAACCAACTGAGCCACCCAGGTGCCACTCAGTTTTGTACATTTAAAAGTGGAAGAGAGAGCTTTCCCTACTTCTTTGGAAAATTGAAATGTTACCCATCTGAATTAGTTTCCTAGGGTAGCCGTAATGAATTACCACAAACTTCATGGCTTGAAACAAGTTCTTCACAGTTCTGAAGGCCAGAATCTGAAATTGAAATGTGAGCAGAGTTGAGTCCTTCCAGATAGAGGTTCTAAAGGAGAGTCTGTTCCATGGTAGCTTCTAGTGGCTATGGGTGATCCTTGGCCTTTCTTGGCTTGGAGTTGAGTTGTTCCAAATTCTGCCCCAATTTCACATGGCCTTTTTTCTCTGTATCTCTGTGCCTTGTCTCTTTCTAATTTTGTAAGGATACCCCTCACTGAATTCACTGTGGGCCATAAATCCAGGATGAGCTCAACTCGAGATTCTTAATTTTATGTGCAGAGACCCTATTCCCAAATTCACAGGCAACAGGGATTAAAATTTGGACACGTCTTTTGGGGAACACAATTCCACTTACTACACAATCTTTCACATCTTCTTTAGCCAGTATGAGACAAAAAACTACCTCTTTTGATTATTGCTTGCCAGTTTATTTTGTCTTTATAATTATTAAATGTCAAATTCTTTTTGTGTTGTTTTTTGTACATTTACGTTATTCTTATGTGAATTGCCTTGGCTTCTGTTTATATGTATGTATGTATGTATTAGTTTTATTTTATTGTGGTCTGAATACTTACAATGAGATTTACTCTTTTAATAAATTTTTAAATGTAATATTATTGTTCATTCCAGGTAAAGTGTTTACAGCAGATCTCTAGAGCTTACTCATCTTGCCTAACTAAAGTGCTATGCCCATTGGTTACCAGCCCACCATTTCTCACTCCCCTGCCCCCCGGCAACTACCATCCTATTCTTTGATTCTATGAATTTGACTATTTTAGATACTTCGTATAAACACAATCATTCAGTATTTGTCTTTCCATCATGGGCTTATGCCATTGGGCTTTTTAAATGATTATTTCTTATTATTAATTAGTATAAGGTTTAAAGTCTATTATAAATAGTAGATCTATGTTGTAAATTTCATTCAAAGCAATTCCAATCCTTTAGATCTTTTTGAAATGTATATTGTCTTTTCCCCCACAAAATTTCAATTTTTTGGATAATCAGACTTGTCAATTTTTTTGATAAACTTTGGAGTTCACTTCATACTTCAAAAAACTCAAGGTTGTAAAAATACTATCCTGTAGCTCATATGAATGTTTTTTAGCCTTTCAAATAAACCTTGAGAGCACTCATTTATTTTGAATTTAAGTGTATGCTGTGTAGAAAAGAGTTGACACTTTCTTCAGTAGGGACAGCATTTTGTACCAAAATTATCTATTATTTTATTATTTTCTCACTATTTTAAAGAATTTTTTAAATGTTTATTTGTGTATTTTGAGAGAGAGAGAGAGAGAGAGAGAGAGAGAGCAGGGGAGGGGCAGACAGAGAATCCCAAACAGCCTCCACACTGTCAGAACAGAACTTGACGTGGGACTTGATCTCATGAACCTGAGCTGAAATCCAGAGTCAGAAGCTTAACCAACTGAACCACCCAAGCATCCCTGAAATGTTTTTATCTCACAAAATTTTCATTATAGATTATTCTATTTCTGGGTTATTAAATTGGTTGCTAAGATTCATTTATCTATATCTGTGTACACTCATTTAATATTATTTTCTCTACAATATATCATATTTTCTCTACAATATATAATATCATACATATGATACAATATATCATATCATATCATATATCTCTACAATATATATACAATATATCATAATTCTAGCAGTATAGGTGCACCTTGATTGGTCATAATTTTTCAGTATTTTCTTGGCCTCTCTCTTACATTTACTCCTCTGGCTGACATTTGAAATTTCTTACCAAATCATCAAATGATGGAATTCTTATTTAAATTGAGTTAAATATACAAATTATTTGAGATGGAGAGATATCATCCCATTCCAGAGGACAATATATTTCACCAAATCTTAAAATCTTATTTAAAATCTTTTAGCAGCAATTGTAGTTTTCTTAACATTGGTCTCACATTGATTTATATTAAATATGTCTCTTCATATTTTATAATTTTAGCTTAGATTTTTGTGATGTTTTGCATTTTACTTTTGAATTTGGATTGTTCCTCAATGTATATTCTAATGTATTAATAAAACATTCTAATACATAAATAAAACATTCTAATACATAAGTAAAACAGCTTGAATTTTTTTTTTTTCTATTCGGTCACTTGATTGAATTTCTTACATTGTGGTTAAAATATGAGGTAATGATAATAATTATGATGGGTATAATAATAATAATAATAATGGCTAATATGGTTCATAGCCCTATCATTAATTAATACTGAAATATCAGACATTTTGGTAATCACTTTACAAGTGTTATTAGATTGAATCCTTACAGTACTCCTAAGTGAGGGAGATCAATGTCCTTTTCCCAAGTGAAAACTTGAAGCTTATGAGGGTTAATGGATTATTCCAAATCTTCCAGGTAATAACTGGCTGTCCCAGAATCAGAATTAGAGTCTTCCTGTGACCTCTGAGATCATATGAGTAAACATAAAGCTATATATATTGCTCTTTCTTTAGCTAGAGGCTCGAAACCAATGCCAAATAACAGTGGTGTAGTGGTGAGAATAGCATTCCTACTTGATCTTGAATTTAATGGAAAGTACCAGAACACTTCTGATGGCATTTGTTGTTGTCAAACATATATTTCTCATTTTTTTAAAGATTTATTTTATTTTTAGAGAGAGAGAGGGAGAGAGAGAGAGAGAGAGCAAATGAGTAGCGGAGGGGGAAGAGGGAGAGCGAGAGAGAGAGAGAGAGAGAGAGAATCTGAAGCAGGCTCCATGCCCAGCACAGAACCCGACACAGGGCTCCATTCCACAACCCTGGCATCGTGACCTAAGCCAAAATCAAGAACACCAAGGTGCCCCCTTTCTCAGTTTTTAAAGACAGTTTTGTTCTATTTCTATTTTATTTAATATTAAAGAAAACAGTAACAAAAATAGAATGCTTTTAACTTATTTATCTATTGACACAATCATAGATAAAAACACTAAAAATATCAGGGAGTTTCCTAAAATTTACCACCTTGCATTTTTGAAATAAACTCTACTTCCACTTGATATGTTATATTAATATTTCCCTGAATGCTATTTGCATCATCATTATTTTCTTCATTTATGTTTTCAGAATAACTCTTCCATTGTTCAGTTTTTCAGTGCCATCTTTGTTGCATTTTGATATGAGGTCTACAAGTTTATTTTGTTTTTGAGTGGTTTTATGTATTTTGAGAGAGAGAGAGAGAGAGAGAGAGAAAACAGGAGCAAGGGAGGGGCAGAGAGAGAAAGAGGGAGAGAGAGAATCCCAAGCAGGCTTCACGCATCAGCGCAGAGCCCTATGTGGGGCTTGAACTCACAAACTGTGAGATCACGACCTGAGCCAAAACCAACAGTTAGACGTTTAACTGATGGTGCCACCCAGGTGCTCCAGGTTGTTCAAGTTTAGTAAGATATCCATATTTGTGCTCTGAAATAATTGTATCACATATATATTTTCTAGTCTCAAAAGGTTTCATAAAATTTACCTGTAGATTCATCTTGGTTGGTAGGTATTTTAAGGTTAGACCTCAAAAGTCTCCATAATTTTTCTATAAAAATTCTTTTCATGCTTTCTAGCTCTGAACGTATTTTGGAAATTTATAGTATCCCAAAATATTATTCTCTTCACTAGATTATTTGCATTTACTTTCATAAAGTCTTAAATAAAATTGTTTAGAATATTTATTGGAATTTGTGTTGTATCACATTGATTATTATTTTAATGTTTATTTATTTTTGAGAGAGAGACAGACAGAGCATGAGTGGGGGAAGGGCAAAGACACAGAATCCTAAACAGACTCCAGGATCTGAGCTGTGAGCACAAAGCCCGATGTGGGGCTCAAACCCACAAACTGTGAAATTATGGCCTGAGCCAAAATCGGATGCTTAACCAACTGAGCCACCCAGGCGCCTCTCACTTTGATTATTTTTAATGTCATAAATATTTCTTTAGTTTTTCAAAATTATAATTATCTGCTTTATTTGGCTACCTTTTAATTTTACTATTATTTCCTTCTTGGTATTTTTGGTCATAAGAGTTGTTTTAAATTTCCCTGTTAATTCTTTTCCTTCCTTACTTAAACAATTTCATAAGTTTAATATTAACCCATTCCTTCATAGTCTTTTTTATTTATTAATAAAATGATTCAAAGCTTTAAGTTTTCTCCTGAGTATGGTTTTAGATATATTCCATATGCTTTTATATGGGGTTATCTACTTTTTGTTAATCTTTAAATGATTTTGAATTATAGTTTTATTTATGTATTTTTATTTATTTAAAATATTTTTTGTAGACAATTTAAAATGTGTTTTACTATTTTGTATAAGACTTTATGCTTTTTGGCTTTCAGCCAAAAAATGTGGTTTCTACATTTTCCATCTTTGGGAATTTATTAAGATTTATTTTATAGACAGTTGATGCTTTTCTTGTTTGTTTGTTAATACACCTGACTGGTTCTTGGTCACAAGAGTAGAGTATGCATTTTGTAGGGTATAAAATACCATGAATAGGAATTAAGTAACCCTTGTCAATTTTGTGATGTAATCTTATATATGCTCGTGGTTTTAAAATCTACCTGATCTGTTCAATTCTGACTCTCACTGTAAGTTTTACTTTGCTAATTGTCTTTGTCCTGGTTTTATGTACCAAATGTTTATAGATGACATATCCTTCATGAACTATCCTCCTTTTTGTTTTTTTTTTTAATTTTTTTTTCTCAATGTTTATTTATTTTTGGGACAGAGAGAGACAGAGCATGAACGGGGGAGGGGAAGAGAGAGAGGGAGACACAGAATCGGAAACAGGCTCCAGGCTCCGGGCCATCAGCCCAGAGCCTGACGCGGGGCTCGAACTCCCGGACCGCGAGATCGTGACCTGGCTGAAGTCGGACGCTTAACCGACTGCGCCACCCAGGCGCCCCGCCTCCTTTTTGTTTTTTAATGCAAAATATGCCTCTCTATCTTGATTAAGGCTTTAATCCTTAAATTTTGCTTTATTGATATGCTCATTACCTCTGGTATTTTATTTCTCTGTTTCTATTTGCCTAACATATCAATTGTGTGTCTATCTATCTATCATCATCTACCTATTATCTGTCAATCAATCTAACTGTCTATCATCTACCTTATTTATCTTTTTACTTATAAGCATTATGTGGCATATTATTTTGGATGTGTCTCTCGTAAACCATATATAGCTAGATTTTTATCCTAATTTAAGTGAACACACCAATTTTAGTCCCAACTGTTCAATTCTGGAATGTTTACTGTATAATTTAATTCTAAGCAAATCATAAAGCATGAGGAAGCTTTGTTGACACTCTATAAAAAAAACCTTTTTATAGATGTTTGAATGTTTTCCTCCCTGTTTTTATATTTTGATTACTTTGGGCAATCTTGCATCAAATGGATTAAGACCCATAAGGTAATACAAAGCAGTCTATGCATCCCTATAATCTTTTTGTGTCATCAGTATGTCACCATAGAAATATTTGTTTTCTAGTAGGAAAAAAGGCAGCATAATATTTGGATGTCTTCCTATAATGAACTACGTAAATATAGTCACTTTCAAAATTGCACTATGATTGTAAACATTAAGAAAGATTTCCACACAGAAATAAATGCCACCCTGTTTTCAGTCTTTCCCTTCAGCTTTATTTCCTGGTAAACTGAAATGTCCTTCAGGGAAATTTTCACTTTCTTTAATTTTGTCAGGATCAGATTGGGAGAGGAAAACAAAACGATGTGAATGGGAGAGAAAAACTTGCCAATACAGCAGGAAAATAAAAGTGTTCCGGGCTCAGAGTAATCCTTGGCAACATCTATTGCAACTCTGTAATTTTACTGATGTGGAAATTAGGTCTGGAAAAGGTCGGCCAGCATGCCTCAAGTTACATTGTTTCAGTAAGATTACTAAGGCCAGAGCCAAGAATTTCCTTCAGAGATAGACGAAACTGGCATAGAAAAAAGATTCAGATTTTTAATCAGTCTGGCTGGTATTATGTCTTGATAGCACACATGCTAACCCAAAGACAGACACACCTGGCATTAAATTCCACCTCTTCCTTTATTAGAGGTGAAAACCTGATAGAGACACTTAACTCCTAAGCCCTGAATTTTATCCAAAAATGAGCATTCTATTATCGAGCATGAACATCTTTCTAAGGAACACACTAGGCTGCATGTATGAAGTGTCCAGCACTGTGTCTATCACCTAATTACTCCCCAACAAATGCTCATTTCCTTCCCTCTCTTCTTAACAAAATCGGTCCATACTGGCTTTCTAGAGGTCGGATTAATTATAGGAACACTGCCTGTGTGCCAGCGTTGGAATCCGAGGCACCACTGGTTGGGAGAGCTGAAATCCTGCAATAATGACAACATAATCTTGGAAAGTGGACTGACCGGGATCAGGTGAGCATTATAAAGTTTGAGGATTCTATTCTCCTCCTTAACCAATTTCTAGGCAACACTTCAGTTTTCCTCCTCAGGCATGTAGCTCAAAGCTAACTTTCCATTTTTCATAACTCCCAGAAAAGCTTAGGGGTACCAGTGGGAACCATCAAAAAGAATTAAATTGTTATGTTTCCCAGGGTTAGAAAAAATGAAAGAAAAAGTATATACA
The DNA here is from genome assembly GCF_018350155.1 of Leopardus geoffroyi. Taxonomy (NCBI): domain Eukaryota; kingdom Metazoa; phylum Chordata; class Mammalia; order Carnivora; family Felidae; genus Leopardus; species Leopardus geoffroyi. The sequence continues at coordinate 190,239,249 of NC_059327.1, read as the reverse complement.
AAAGTCTATTTCATGTAATCCTGCCATAGCACCATTTTCAAACAATCACTTAAGATCTCATTAGTACGACCTGGGAATAGATTTCTCTCATTCCAGCATTGCCCGAGCCTAACCCTCAGGTTAGACATCCATTGATTTTAGCTTCCATTGCTCTGTAAAACACATCTGGGTTCTTAATTAATAATTCGCTAAGTTGGAGACAAATTTGCTATTGCTTGAACATGTCTGATTGAAAGCACAGACATAATGCTCGTAAAATGTTGGGGGAAGAAAAGTAATTGAAAGTAAGATTATAAATTATTCTTGGCTTTAGGCTTCCCTCAAGCTATGGAAAGCAAAAAGCAATTATTTATATTTGGAGGTGGAATTAGCCTTTTTTCTGTTATCTAATCAATGCTTGTTACTCTTCCCTGTCTGGCTGTCTCTTGGTTAGAGAACTTAAAAGGAGATCCCAGTTTGCTTGTGCACTCAATCAGTTCCACATTTCTTCATTTCTTTCTTTTTAAAAATTCTTCTAAAAATGACAGTTGTTTAGTGCACTAGGGCTTGAACATGTCAGGCAAAACAGTTCAATACCTATAATTAGTGACCTTGTTTTAAGTCTGCATCACAAGCGAGATATGATTTACTAACATTCTTGTGCCATTCATTCACTGCTGACTAAGTGAATTAAACACTTAGTCACTGCATTAAACATTCTAAATTTTTTTTCAACGTTTATTTATTTTTGGGACACAGAGAGACAGAGCATGAACGGGGGAGGGGCAGAGAGAGAGGGAGACACAGAATCGGAAACAGGCTCCAGGCTCCGAGCCATCAGCCCAGAGCCCGACGCGGGGCTCGAACTCACGGACCGCGAGATCGTGACCTGGCTGAAGTCGGACGCTTAACCGACTGCGCCACCCAGGCGCCCCTAAACATTTTAAACAACATACTGAAAAATCCAGCCGGGTCTATAGAAGCAGTTGTACTTAACCACACATACAGTTGGCATCGCTTATTTTCCAGTGCTGTTTGAGGTTTTACTTCTGTGGCATGGGCACGTATTTGTGGACCTAATCCTGTTTAACCTAAGGCTAGACAAGCAGAGTAAGCAGGTAAGCACTTCCCAAAAAGAAAGCTTTTTAGTAGAGTATCATTAGTGTGTGTCAGAGTTTGGCAGGAAACAGAATCTACCCCAGATGGCTCAAACAAACAGAAGGAACTTTTACAGGGGACTTCAGTGACAGGACTATTTTTAGAAGTGAGGTCAGATTTTCTGAAACAAAGGAGGGAGAGACACCAAGAGACCAGCAACAGGTAGGAGCTGGTAACCACCATTAGGACTTACAAGATAGGGAAGAAAGACATGTATCTGGAGCCTAATGAAAACTAGACCCTTGGGGAAAGTGCCACCAGTAGAAAACATAGCTACTTCGACAGAAAAAAATGTGACCGAGGCAGGGAGGAATTTGGAAAGAGGAAAGAAATATCCTGACTTTTCTCACCTCTTGCCCTCCGATCTCCTGCTAGTGAACTCCATTGGTCAAACCCAACAAGAAGCCAGAGGGTGATGCAGTCCATAGCAGTCAGTCCCCCCACCCCAACTACCAACACTGGCACATAGCAGCCTGAGGAGGGTGGAGAATAGATCTAAAGGGAAAAATAATGGCTAGTCAGAACACTGATCAGGAAAAAATATATTTCCCACTGGAAGGAATGGAATAGGGTAAGGAGAATGAAGACTGAGGAGGGCAGATATTCAAATGGATTTTTATTTTTCTCATTTTTAGAGACAATTCACAGGTAAGAGCATACAACCACTGCTTTAATCTTCTCCAGTCAACCCAGCTCGCACAGCCAATCACACCATCTAGGGCCTTCACTGGTCCAAGCTGTTCTGGAGATCTTTCTGTGTCCCTGGGCCTTTGAACCACTCAGCTTCTCCTTATGCCATTCCTTCTCCTTATAACATTTCAAGCAGCACCCACTGCTAAGTGTCACCAGGACCCTCACCCTTTCCTTCTGGCTCAGACAAGACTGGTCCCTCCAGAGCTGCTTCTTCCAAGCTGATCTCAAAATTAACCATTTTCATCATTAAGCAGTATGATGCAGTGGTGAGGAAAACGGACCGAGTTTCAGAGGTAGACGCTCTCTATAAATATATCTATATCATCTACAGTAATCTACTCCTTCAGAGACATTTACCTATTAGCCATGGACAATCTCTCTGTGATGAGGTTGCTATATGGGCTAAACGAGATAATTTTGAGATAATGTGTCACATTCTTAGCCTGGGAGCTGGCGCAGAGTAAGCCCTCAGTAACCAGTAGTTATTATCACTCATCAACCTGTGCCTGTTCTCCTGCAGCCAAACCTTCTTCTCTTCATTGTCAAGCCATCCCCGAGGAGAGGGGTGTAGGATTGAGAGGTTGACTGCAGTAGCCGTGGCTCAGTCAAAATGCTCGATTACTTTTTTTTTTTAATATAAAGACAGATGGTAGTATTAGAAGTACTATGTTAATATTTTATATCTTTACATAGGAAACCAGCTTAAAGTTTAAAAAAAACTCACTTTCCTTCATTCTCCATTAACCTTTGACAAATTGCAAACCCCACAGTTTCTATAGGCGTGAACGTGGCCATTCAGGCCATTACCCAGGCCTGTTAAAATATGGCCTTACAGGCAGCTTCCTGTGTGCACTCACCACAGCCAGAAATTCTTTTGATAGAACTTATCATGCATTATTTATGTTTCTCTGAACCTCTAATGCAAATTTATGGAATATAATGGAAACATCCTGTACATCACCGTGTTCCCCTATCATTCTGTGTCTGCCACAAGAGACTTACAAAATTACTTCTGTGGACTAATCCTATATAAACTATTATAGCTCAGCTGTAATTCCTGGGAACATTTCAATTCTTAGCTTTTCCTTCATCGTGCAGATTTTATTTCCTCTTTCAGTGTCCAAAGTATTTATTGCCCATCTCATCACAGCACACGTATAAGAACATATCTCCCTCGGAGCAGGAAGAGTGTGGCACATTACCATTTTCCTTTCATTTGGTGAAGGCTGTTGGGGGAGGGAGGTTCAAAAAATTTTGTCTATGTGCTACATAGTTATACAGATCTGTAAATTCCCTTGAAAGCTTATGTGGGTTGGGAACCTTTTCATTCTAACCACTATAGCGATGTGACGTGAAGGAACAGTTGGGGGAAAAACTTGACTGACAGTGTATCCAGCCCAACCATCCTAAAATTTCTATTCACCAATATCGGGATCATTCCAGACAATTAAAGGCTTATCTCAATCTCTAAATGTGTGATTGAGAGAAGGACTTAGGCAGGAGATAATCTAAGTGACACTTTATTTATAATTTTTTCCAGTATCTTTTAGCCATCGACCACCAGTCTGACCTTCATGAAGACCAGCAAAAAGCATTGAAATTGTCAAAAACAAGAAGTACTTTATACACGAAGGACAAGGCAGGCAGTCAAAGAGACCCGTGAAGAACAATCTGTTGGTGCTTCACCAAGGTAGAAGTCATTTTGGACAATCAGGCATTCTGTTATGTGTACACAGAGCATGTGAATTATTGATGGTTCTATTCATCATTTCATTTCTTTGTGACAGCCAAGTACGTCTTCCTTGTTCCATGCTTTTGTTGGCTTTAAATTGAAATGCATTTCTCTGACTGAGGACACATAAGAGCAAGTAGAAGTTAATATGCTTTCTAAAGTATACAGCAAGGCACCATGTGTTGCAGGCAAAAGTCAAGAAAGGAAATCTTACAAAGAATAGCCATTTATAGGCCCAACTGAAGTGATTCTTCAGGATCAAACTCCATATGGCATGAAAGACACAGTTCTGTTGTTTTTTTTTTTTTTCTTCCCACACACTTCAAGGATTTTATTCTCTGCACCTTTCTCTTTTTTTAAAAAAGTGTAACTTTATTGTTCTCTGTTTATTTCTTCAGACTTCTCAACTATTATTGGTCTTACAGGTAAATTGTAATGTCTGGAAAATTAGCTGAGTTACCTTCCACCTTGCACAGACTCATTTACAGCTCTTGGGTAGCTTTTCTTCTATATATACAAACTCTCATGTTCTCTTGTGTCCTTTGCCTGCTCATGTCTGCTTATGAGATACACAAAAAAATGGACTTGCATCCATTTATTCTAACTATAACAAGGTACATCACAATTTCTCATGGGTTTTTTTTTTATTTTTTATTTTTTTTAAATTTTTTTTTTCAATGTTTATTTATTTTTGGGACAGAGAGGGACAGAGCATGAACGGGGGAGGGGCAGAGAGAGAGGGAGACACAGAATCGGAAACAGGCTCCAGGCTCTGAGCCATCAGCCCAGAGACTGATGCGGGGCTCGAACTCCCAGACCGCGAGATCGTGACCTGGCTAAAGTCGGACGCTTAACCGACTGCGCCACCCAGGCGCCCCCCTCTCATGGGTTTTTAATACCAACCCTATGAATTAGATACAACAAAATGTTATCACCATGATTTTCAAATAAGAAAATTGAGATTATTTTTTCAAAACCAGAGAAATCCCCCTCCTCTCTCTCTCTCTCGGTCTCTCTGTCTCTCTCTCTCTCTCTTTTCCCCCACTTTGGTTAAAGTTGCCAGCTCTTGATGTAATCCTGATCTAATGTCATTAAATACCAACTGGAGATGTAGCAAAGACCTAGTGTTAAAACTCTGCTGATGGAGAAATTGGGGAAAAGGTCACATTCTAGGCTTAAGAATGCTTTTAATTTCCTCTTCTATTGAAAATTCTATCTCTAACCTAATTCTTCAAGATGTAATGATGAAAATCACATTTAAAACATTGGATTTTAGTCAGAACGCTTCTTCTAGATTTTTGTTTGTTTAATCTTTGAAAGGACCTGTCATTCCAAGTCACTTCAAAATGGATTTGTTGGACATATATTAAATGCTAGATCTTGTGTTAACCACCAAGGACAATAAAGGTGATTAAATAATGACCTGGTCCTAGAGACTTCTCTGTCATGATGAGAGGCAGAGTGACCAACCCTTGGACTGGATTGTTAAGACTGAGGAGGACCTCACTGGTGAATGTGGAAGAGATGGTGTTTTGGGGCAGAAGGAAGACATTCCAGGCAAAGGAGAAAGTTTGGGCAAAATATATGAAGCATAAAACAGTATGACAGCTTTAAGGAATTGAACTAATTCCGTATAGCAGGAGTGTAAAGTCCAAAATAGAAACGGTTGAAGAAGTGACCAGGTTTCCCACTGTGCTTGGCCTTGCCAATAGTGGTGCAACTAGATGTATGGGACCTTGGTGAATGGACTGAAATAGGTGGAGGGGGAGGGGAAGAAGGAAGTAAAGCCAAAGATGACAAAACAAAAGACATCGATGTTCTGAAAGGGGAGGTAGTCGATTACATATCTTATTTTCGTGACAGGAATATATCGCTCTTCTTCCTTTGCCGACTCAAACCCATCCTTTTTCAACTAATTTTATTCCAAGATGGACATTCCGAATTTCATCTGACATTCCATAGAACATTTTAATAGTCGATGTTCAAAACACTGTCCTGCATAGCAAATGACTCCAAAATCTTAGGGGCTCTCAACAACAAATATCTTTTTCTTATTTACACATCAGCAGGTGGTGCCTGAGTCTCTGCTTCAAGTTGACAGCCAGGTTCGGGCCTGCTGCATATGTCTTCGTTCTGAAGGTGCAACTCTGCTCTGAAACAGGCACATTATCATGGCAGAGGGATGAGTGAGAGATGCGAGTTTCCATTGGGATGTGACATAAGCCACAAGAGCTCACGTGATATTGGACCTAATATATGACCAAAGTCAACAACGGGGTGGGGATATAGAATCATTTTCTTCTGAACGTGAAAGCGTCACATTTATTCTAATAAATAAATGGCATTTACTGAACACTTATATACCCCTTGTCCCTGTGTGGTATACTTTACTTATTTCACACTTAATAATCAGGGGAATTCTCTGAGAAAATGATTATTTAACATTATTTTACAAATGAAAAAGCTGAGGGTCTGGAAAAGCCCAAGACTGCACAGCTAAGAATTGAGACCTTGACTAATCTGATCACTCATTCATTCACTCATGCATTCATCTGCTATGTGCTATGAACTATTCCGGGCTTTAGAGATACTCTAGTGAAAAATACAAACGAAGCCCTCGCTCTCATGGAGCTTTTACATTAGTAGAAGAAGAGAGACCGTAAGTTAATATACAAAGACAAAGTCAAATTATTATGAGTATCATCCAAGGAATTAGAATAGGTTACTATTCTAGACAAGGTTCATGCAGAAGGAATTTTCGGAACCATATTGAGGTCTCTTTCATGCCACAGTCTGTGTTGTTTTGAATATGATGCAGCCAGGCCTACCTTGTAGCACGTCCACGCAACTTTTCAGAACTATTATTTTTATTAGTCATTATTATTTAACATTTGCAGTTTTCATGTTTTGTTTCCCCAACTGATTGCAATCAAAATATAGAAATATCCCATTTAATTTAGATATTTGTAATACAATAGTCCCCCTTATCCTCAATTTTGCTTTCCGTGGTTTTAGTTATCCATGGTCAACTGCTGTCTGGAATCAGATGATCTTCCTCCTGCAGCATCATCAGAAGGTTGACAGTAGCCTGACACTGTATGACATGCCTGTGTCATTCACCTCCTGCGCCATTCATCTCAGATTATGCAGGCATTTTACAGCTCACATAATCACAAGAAGACGGGTAAGTTCAGCATAATAATACTTGAGAGAGAGAGAAAACTCACATTCACAAAGATTTTATTTAAGTATATTGCTCTAATTTTATTAGAGTTGTTAATCTCTTACTGTGCCTGATTTGCAAATTAAGTCTTATCAGAGGTCTGTATGTATAGGAAAAAACAGAGTATATATCAGGTTTGATATTAATATGAAGTTCCAGGCATCCACTTGGGATCTTGGAATGAACCCCCTAAATAAAGGGGGGATTGCTGGACTCCATTTTGTTTAATGTATTGCAATTACCTAATTTGTTTTAAGGTAATTTCCTAGATAATCCTTAAATAAGCCCCTCATCTCATAAATAATTAAGATATTAAGATAAAACAGCATGCTTTTAACTTGCTTTTATTCGCTGGCAACAGCGTATTAACTGGGGTGACGAAACAGAATAGCTTTCTTAATTTAGTATGTGCTTCCCTACGTCTAGAATTCTGATCTTGTTTTTTTGAGGAGAGAGCATCTTTGAAAACGAGTGGATACAGTAAGTGTTCTTAATTAATTTTTACAATTTTCAAACTTGTATTAAAACATGTGAATGTGCCAATTTCTCATCTACGCAATAGCGAAATGGTGCAAACATAAAGGAGTGGAGGGAAAAGATTCGCTTTTTGTGTTATATGACATAGTTTCTGACCAAGATTTCCATTTCTGATGTTGTCCATTTATATGACAGAGGATAAATTACTTAATCTCCCTGAATCTTTGTTTATAAAATAGCAGTAAGATTGGCTAGATGTTCATAGTTTAAAGGGCTTCTGAGTTAAGAGAATTTAAAAGAGTAACAGATATATAACAAGCTCATTAGATAATTGTAGTAATAGCAGCAGCAAGAATAGTAACAACAGTAATCCAAGTTAATATAAAACTAATAACACATGTGTAAGTGCCAGACAGCTAAATCTTTCTCAGGCATTGTAAAGATACACATATGGTATGTTTATTAAAGTGGAAATAATGTAGACACATGAATAAATGTACAAAACCAAGCTCACAGTATGTACCGTATGCATTCTGGTATCTTAATTGTTTTATAAATAATAAAAGTGAATATTGAAGCTTCTTAAAGTTGGTATTAATTTTTCATAAATAAAACTTGGGTTAGAACAGAAATAATATATAAATCAATAGACAAAAAATTCAATGTTGAGGTAATTTATTTTATAGTTCCTTTAGGCTTGCAATTATTTGAATAGATTGCCAATTCTTATCATGTGATTAACTTTTGTGTATGTTTTTCACTTTTTATTATTTTTATCTTTCTGGCTACCTTCTCTCATCCTTTCTCCATAAAATAAAAAGATATAAGTAGACAATAATATATATAATATAATATTATTAATATAATTATAATATTATATTATATTTATTAGTATATATATAAATATAAGTAGACAGTCATATATATGTATATACATATATATATCTATAGATATGTCACATATCTATCTATCTATCTATCTATCTATCTATCTATATGTACATGACATATCTATATATATATTTAGGGGCGCCTGGGTGGCACAGTGAGTTGAGCATCCATTTTTGGCTCAGGTCATGGTCTCATGGTTGGTGAGTTCTAGGCTCGCATCAGGCTCTCTGCAGTCAGTGCAGAGCCCTCTTGGATCCTCTGTTCCCATCTTTCTCTGCCCTTCCCCCGCTTGCATTCATGCTCTCTCTCTCTCTCTCTCTCAAAAATAAAATTGAAAAAAATTACAAAAATAAAAAACTATAGATACATAATATATATTATATATTAGCTATATCTATATAATTACTAGTATCACTGCTTGTGAGGCTCCAAAATAACCACCTGAATAATAATTGAAGACAGCCCCTGACTTGTTCACCTCAGAAAAGTGATTCTTTTCAGATTTGATAAGTATGGACATGGGTATATCCCTCTGGGGCCACACAGCATACATATATCACATGAAGAAAGATTTATTTTTTCAAAAACACACCTTTACCTTTTCTCACATCCCTTTCCCCATGGAGGATGTCCCCACAGCCTGGGTGTCAGAGTAAATACTGCCAGTGATGGAGAATGTTGCATACCCATCTAAGAAGCACTATTCTAGAATTGGGCTAAGAGGTCTGTGGTGTAGATAGTAATGAACCTCATGAAAGAGATAGAATTGCCACAGGATGTCCATTTGCTCATTGTTTATCCAAAATCTGAAGTTAAGCGGGTATCATATTTTCATTTGTTAAGTCTGGCTACCCTAAGATTAGGAGAAAGGAGACATATATTATCATATCGGGCTTACCTTGCTATTCTCGGCTTCTCTCAGGTCCTTATAATACTTGACATCATTGAATAGATAAAGGAGCTATTCTCTATTACCAAACACAGCTGAAAGGAGCTATATGTGTAATTACAGAGGGTCATGTATGTCATGGATTTTTCCCATTGCAACACTCAGCAATCCTCTCTTGGGTTAGTCTTGCTACTATCACTATAACCCATCTCACCCCATTATGAGCAGCACTGACATTTCCAAAGCAATGGGAGAAGTAGACCTGCAATGAAGACTTTTATCCTTCATTCATAAATGTATAGTCACTCATTGCCTCAGAACAAACTTAGTAAATCTTATATCAGACATTAATATTTCCTTCTTTTCTCACTTCTATTCCTGACGCCTGTTGGATCTATGGCAAATATGTGCTAAATGAATGAGTGATTGAACAATATGTCTTTAGCATATGAACTAGGAAAATGGTAAAAGCAGAGCACTTGAAAACAAAGGGCATGCAGATATTATCACCATATCTCGGTTCAGTTGCAATACAACTCACACGGTTATTTTTAGTAATTTAAGATTCCCTTGACCAATAAAATTATAATTTTCTCAGGAGAATTTACTAGTTTATAATGGACTCAATATCAAAAAAAACAGTAAGTAATGTAATATTAAATATAACAATAACATGAAACATATCCTCAGTTGGAATCTCTTTTCTTTTTACATTTATTTATTTATTTATTTATTTTTATTTTTTTTAATATATGAGATATATTGTCAAAATGGTTTCCATACAACACCCAGTGCTCATCCCGAAAGATGCCCTCTTCAAAACCCATCACCCACCCTTCCCTCTTTCCCACCACCCATCAACCTTCAGTTTGTTCTCAGTTTTTAAGAGTCTCTTATACTTTGGCTCTCTCCCACTCTAACCTCTATTTTTTCCCCCTTCCCCTCCCAATGGGTGTCTGTTAAGTTTCTCAGGATCCACATAAGAGTGAAAACATATGGTATCTGTCTTTCTCTGTATGGCTTATTTCACTTAGCATCACACTCTCCAGTTCCATCCACGTTACTAAAAATGACCATATTTCATTCTTTCTCATTGCCACGTAGTACTCCATTGTGTATATAAACCACAATTTCTTTATCCATTCATCAGTTGATGGACATTTAGGCTCTTTCCATAGTTTGGCTATTGTTGAGAGTGCTGTTATAAACATTGGGGTACAAGTGCCCCTATGCATCAGTACTCCTGTATCCCTTGGGTAAATTCCTAGCAGTGCTATTGCTGGGTCATAGGGTAGGTCTATTTTTAATTTTTTGAGGAACCTCCACACTGTTTTCCAGAGTGGCTGCACCAGTTTGCATTCCCACCAACAGTGCAAGAGGGTTCCCATTTCTCCACATCCTCTCCAGCATCTATAGTCTCCTGATTTGTTCATTTTGGCCACTATGACTGGCGTGAGGTGATACCTGAGTGTGGTTTTGATTTGTATTTCCCTGATGAGGAGTGACGCTGAACATCTTTTCATGTGCCTGTTGGCCATCCGGATGTCTTCTTTAGAGAAGTGTCTATTCATGTTTTCTGCCCATTTCTTCACTGGATTATTTGTTTTTCAGGTGCGGAGTTTGGTGAGTTCTTTATAGATTTTGGATACTAGCCCTTTGTCCGATATGTCATTTGCAAATATCTTTTCCCATTCCGTTGGTTGCCTTTTAGTTTTGTTGATTGTTTCCTTTGTTGTGCAGAAGCTTTTTATCTTGATGAGGTCCCAATAGTTCATTTTTGCTTTTAATTCCCTTGCCTTTGGGGATGTGTCAAGTGAGAAATTGCTATGGCTGAGGTCAGAGAGGTCTTTTCCTGCCTCCTCCTCTAGTGTTTTGATGGTTTCCTGTCTCGCATTCAGGTCCTTTATCCATTTTGAGTTTATTTTTGTGAATGGTGTAAGAAAGTGGTCTAGTTTCATTCTTCTGCATGTTGCTGTCCAGTTCTCCCAGCACCATTTGTTAAAGAGACTGTCTTTTAAGAGACTGTCTTTTTTTCATTGGATATTCTTTTTTGCTTTGTCAAAGATTAGTTGGCCATACCTTTGTGGGTCTAGTTCTGGGGTTTCTACTCTATTCCGTTGGTCTATGTGTCTGTTTTTGTGCCAATACCATGCTGATGATTACAGCTTTGTAGTAGAGGCTAAAGTCTGGGATTGTGATGCCTCCTGCTTTGGTCTTCTTCAAAATTACTTTGGCTATTCTGGGCCTTTTGTGGTTCCATATGAATTTTAGGATTGCTTGTTCTAGCTTTGAGAAGAATGCTGGTGCAATTTTGATTGGGATTGCATTGAATGTATAGATAGATTTGGGTAGTATTGACATTTTGACAATATTTATTCTTCCAATCCATGAGCATGGAATGTTTTTCCATTTCTTTATATCTTCTTCAATTTCCTTCATAAGCTTTCTATAGTTTTTAGCATACAGATCTTTTACATCTTTGGTTAGATTTATTCCTAGGTATTTTATGCTTCTTGGTGCAATTGTGAATGGGATCAGTTTCTTTATTTGTCTTTCTGTTGCTTCATTATTAGTGTGTAAGAATGCAACTGATTTCTGTACATTGATTTTGTATCCTGCGACTTTGCTGAATTCATGTATCAGTTCTAGCAGACTTTTGGTGGAGTCTATCAGATTTTCCACGTATAATATCATGTCATCTGCAAAAAGTGAAAGCTTAACTTCATCTTTGCCAATTTTGATGCCTTTGATTTCCTTTTGTTGTCTGATTGCTGATGCTAGCACTTCCAACACTATGTTAAACAACAGTGGTGAGAGTGGACGCCCCTGTTGTGTTCCTGATCTCAGGGAAAAAGCTCTCAGTTTTTCCCCATTGAGGATGATGTTAGCTGTGGGCTTTTCATAAATGGCTTTTATGATCTTTAAGTATGTTCCTTCTATCCCGACTTTCTCGAGGGTTTTTATTAAGAAAGTTGCTGAATTTTGTCAAATGCTTTTTCTGCATCGATTGACAGGATCATATGGTTCTTATCTTTTCTTTTATTAATGTGATGTATCACGTTGATTGATTTGTGAATGTTGAACCAGCCCTGCATGCCAGGAATGAATCCCACTTGATCATGGTGAATAATTCTTTTTATATGCTGTTGAATTCGATTTGCTAGTATCTTATTGAGAATTGTTGCATCCATATTCATCAGGGATATTGGCCTGTAGTTCTCTTTTTTTACTGGGTCTCTGTCTGGTTTAGGAATCAAAGTAATACTGGCTTCATAGAATGAGTCTGGAAGTTTTCCTTCCCTTTCTATTTTTTGGAAGAGCTTGAGAAGGATAGGTATTATCTCTGCTTTAAACGTCTGGTAGAACTCCCCTGGGAAGCCATCTGGTCCTGGACTCTTATTGGTTGGGAGGTTTTTGATAACCGATTCAATTTCTTCACTGGTTATGGGTCTGTTCAAGCTTTCTATTTTCTCCTGATTGAGCTTTGGAAGAGTGTGGGTGTTTAGGAATTTGTCCATTTCTTCCAGGTTGTCCAGTTTGTTGGCCTATAATTTTTCATAGTATTACCTGATAATTGTTTGTATTTCTGAGGGATTGGTTGTAATAATTCCATTTTCATTCATGATTTTATCTATTTGGGTCATCTCCCTTTTCTTTCTGAGAAGCCTGGCTAGAGGTTTATCAATTTTGTTTATTTTTTCAAAAAACCAACTCTTGGTTTCATTGATCTGCTCTACAGTTTTTTTAGATTCTATATTGTTTATTTCTGCTCTGATCTTTATTATTTCTCTTCTTCTGCTGGGTTTGGGGTGTCTTTGCTGTTCTGCTTCTATTTCCTTTAGGTGTGCTGTTAGATTTTGTATTTGGGAGTTTTCTTGTTTCTTGAGATAGGCCTGGATTGCAATGTATTTTCCTCTCAGGACTGCCTTTGCTGCATCCCAAAGAGTTTGCATTGTTGTATTTTCATTTTCGTTTGTTTCCATATACTTTTTAATTTCTTCTCTAATTGCCTGGTTGACCCATTCATTCTTTAGTGGGGTGTTCTTTAACCTCCATGCTTTTGGAGGTTTTCCAGACTTTTTCCTGTGGTTGATTTCAAGCTTCATAGCATCGTGGTCTGAAAGTATGCATGGTATGATCTCAGTTCTTGTATACTTATTAAGGGCTGTTTTGTGACCCAGTATGTGATCTATCTTGGAGAATGTTCCATGTGCACTCGAGAAGAAAGTATATTTTGTTGCTTTGGTATGCAAAGTTCTAAATGTATCTGTTAAGTCCATCTGATCCAATGTATCATTCAGGTCCCTTGTTTCTTTATTGACCATGTGTCTAGATGATCTATCCATTGTTGTAAGTGCGGTATTAAAGTCCCCTGCAGTTACCACACTCTTATCAATAAGGTTGCTTATGTTTGTGAGTAATTGTTTTATATATTTTGGGGCTCCCGTATTCGGCTCATAAACATTTATAATTGTTAGCTCTTCCTGATGGAAAGACCCTGTAATTATTATATAATGCCTTTCTTCATCTCTTGTTACAGCTTTTAATTTAAAGTCTAGTTTGTCTGATATAAGTATGGCTACTCCAGATTTCTTTTGACTTCCAGTAGCATGATAAATAGTTCTCCATCCCCTCACTTTCAATCTGAAGGTGTCCTCAGGTCTAAAGTGAGTCTCTTGTAGACAGCAAATAGATGGGTCTTGTTTTTTTATCCATGCTGATACCCTATGTCTTTTGGTTGGCACATTTAGTTCATTTACATTCAGTGTTATTATAGAAAGATATGGGTTTAGAGTCATTGTGATGTCTGTAGATTTCATGCTTGTAGCAATGTCTCTGGTACTTTGTCTCAGAGGATCCCCCTTAGGATCTCTTGTAGGGCTGGTTTAGTGGTGACAAATTCCTTCAGTTTTTGTTTCTTTGGGAAGACCTTTATCTCTCCTTCTATTCTAGATGACAGATTCGCTGGATAAAGGATTCTCAGCTGCATATTTTTTCTGTTCATCACATTGAAGATTTCCTGCCATTCCTTTCTGGCCTGCCAAGTTTCAGTAGAGAGATCCGTCACGAGTATTATCAGTCTCCCTTTATATGTTAGAGCACATTTATCCCTAGCTGCTTTCAGAATTTTCTCTTTATCCTTGTATTTTGCCAGTTTCACTATGATATGTTGTGCAGAGGATCGATTCAAGTTACGTCTGAAGGGAGTTCTCTGTGCCTCTTAGATTTCAATGCCTTTTTCCTTCCCCAGATCAGGGAAGTTCTCAGCTATTATTTCTTCAAGTACACCTTCAGCACCTTTCCCTCTCTCTTCCTCCTCTGGGATACCAATTATGCGTATATTATTTCTTTTTAGTGTATCACTTAGTTCTCTAATTTTCCCCTCATACTCCTGGATTTTTTTTATCTCTCTTCTTCTCAGCTTCTTCTTTTTCCATAATTTTATCTTCTAGTTCATCTATTCTCTCCTCTGCCTCTTCAATCTGAGCTGTGGTCATCTCCATTTTATTTTGCAGATCATTAATAGCATTTTTTAGCTCCTCCTGGCTGTTCCTTACTCCCTTGATCTCTGTAGCAATAGATTCTCTGCTGTCCTTTATACTGTTTTCAAACCCAACAATTAATTTTATGACTATTATCCTAAATTCACTTTCTGTTATATTGTTTAAATCGTTTCTGATCAGTTTGTTAGCTGTCGCTATTTCCTGGAGATTCTTTTGAGGGGAATTCTTCCATTTAGTCATTTTGGATAGTCCCTGGAGTGGTGCAGAACTGCAGGGCTCTTCCTCTGTGCTGTCTGGAGTAACTTGCGTTGGTGGGCAGGGCCGCAGTTAGACCTGATGTCTACCCCAGCCCACCGCTGGGGCCACAGTCAGACTGGTGTGTACCTTCTTTTCCCCTCTCCTAGGGGTGGAATTCACTGTGGGGTGGCGTGGCCCGTCTGGGCTACTTGCACACTGCCAGGCTTGTGGTGCTGGGGATCTGGCGTATTAGCTGGGGTGGATCAGCAAGGTGCCCAGGGGCAGAGGGGCAGGCTCAGCTCGCTTTTCCTTTGGAGGTCCACTTTGGGAGGGGTCCTGAGGCACCTAGAGGGAATCAGACCCACCGCCAGAGGGATGGATCTGCAGAAGCACAACATTGGGTGTTTGCGAGGTGCAAGCAACTTCCCTGACAGGAACTGGTTCCCTTTGGGATTTTGGCTAGGGGATGGGCGAGGGAGATGGCGCTGGCGAGCACCTTTGTTCTCCGCCAAGCTGAGCTCTGTCGTCAGTCCTGGGCTCAACAACTCTCCCTCCCATTGTCCTCCAGCCCTCCCGCTCTCTGAGCAGAGCTGTTAGCTAATAACCTTCCAGATATTAAGTCCCGCTTGCTGTCCGAACACAATCCTTCCAGCCCCTCCACTTTTGCAAGCCAGACTCGGGGGCTCTGCTTTGCCTGTGAGCTGCCCCTCTGCCCCGGCTCCCTCCCGCCAGTCCGTGTAGTGTGCACCGCCTCTCCACCCTTCCTACCCTCTTCCGTGGGCCTCTCGTCTACGCTTGGCTCTGGAGAATCCCTCCTGCTAGTCTTCTGGCTGTTTTCTGGGTTATTTAGGCAGGTATGGGTGGAATCTAAGTAATCCGCAGGATGTGGTGACCCCAGCGTCCTCCTACTCCGCCATCCTCCTGAAGAAGCAAGCCTCAGTTGGAATCTCAAACCTTTTGGGTAACATTAACTCAAAGATTAGTTTTTACAAAAATCCTCCTTTCCCTTAAAAACCAAACCCATTTCCTTGACGCTTCACCCTATTGTGGGAAACTCTCCCGAGAAGATGGATCACCTAAAATTGTCAAGAGCATCCTATGTCCCACACACCAGGTCAAACTACCCTGGTCCAGGAAGTCTACATTAATCCCACTTACATGGAGCCTCCAATTTCCATAGCCATGGCCACTCTCATCAGTGAATAGTGAACATCCCAATTGACCAGATATTTTTCCAAGTCATGTTCTCCATTCTAGCTGCTAGACCTTCCTCACATTACTGAAGTCCGTTCTTCTCAGCAGCCAGGTATGGTCAAGGGACCTCACTATAGAAAATCCATCACTGATGTGCCTGGGTGGCTCAGTCAGTTAAGCATCCGATTGGCTCAAGTCATGATTTCACTGCTCATGAGTTTGAGTCCCACGTTGGGCACTGTGCTGACAGCTGAGAGCCTGGAGCCTGCTTCAGATGCTGTGTCTCCCTCTCTCTCTGCCCCTCACCCTCACCGTGTTCTGTCTCTCTCTCCTTCAAAAATAAACACTAAAAAAAAAAAAAAAGAAAATAAAAGAAAATCCATCACTACGTGATTGATCTAGGTGCAACACTAGTGATTTTTATTTCCTACTCTCATTTCTACAGCTAAAATGTCCATGAACTTACAAATTTTGGTATCTCCATTATTTTTTCCTATGCTACCTCTAGTCTTAAATTTATTAGTAAATAAATATAAAGGCTGTAGTCTTATCCTGATGCATGGACTGTCTTCATGAACTGTTTCCATCATCACCAGTGGAATTTATTAACAAATTGTCCCATTGATCCACATCATATAATTAATTAGCCACATGTATTGTCCTCAGACACAATATTAATTTTTGAAAAAACCCAACACTGTAGTATAATGCTAATTATCTTGCTTGATGGATAAAATCAAAGAATACTTAAAGAAGTACTTGTAAAACCTCTCTCTATGCAAAATAAAATAACATGTGCAAATCATCCTAAAGAACTTGGGGTTCAAAATATTAAGAATATTGTAATTCAATGGTACTTAGAAAAAACTTCCAAAAATAACTTTAAAATAAAGGGGACACTTGTCACTAGTTAACTTTATTCACCTCATAAATGCTACACATTGTATGCATACCCAAAAGTGTAAAGTAATAAATATTATACTTAACATATACATTTGAGCTTAAAATGGATCTAGTTCTGCATAAAACTGCAAAACAAGCAATGATATGCTGTCCTCACTATGAGAATGTCAGTTGCTTTCATTTCCTGGTGTACTTTTGAGACAATAACTTTACAACTTCTAGCTGCAGTGCCATGAGTACTGTTAAAGGTGGAGAGGGGTCACATAAAGAAACAATCTCTTTTTTAAAGTTTTCCAATTCAAATGCATGAACTTATTTATTTCCAGAAATCATTTGTTGGTAACTGACTCACATTTTCCCCAGACATTTTAAAATATGATTATTTCAAACTGAAATCCATAAGCTGACTCAATTTTAACTGTTCTTTGATCCCCTTTAACTGTTGGTACTGGGCACAGCACACAGTAGGCATTTAATTATTTATTGTATTGGTAACACAAAGGCTGCATTCTTAGCTTAATCACAGATTGTGGAGGAGAAAAGGACTCATTCATATCTATTTATTTTAGTTTGCTTGGGCTGTCATAACAAAATACCACAGACTGAGTGGCTTAAACAACAGAAATTTATTGTCGGAGAGTCTTAGTGGCAAAGCCTCTTATCAAGGTATCCTCAGGGTTGCTTCTTCCTGAGGGCTGTGAAGGAAAGTTCTATTCCAGGTCTCTCTCCTAGGCTCATAGATGGTCACCTTCTCCTTATTTCTCTTCACATCATATTCCCTATTTGCATGTCTGTCTCTGATTTCCAATTTTTATAAGGACACCAGTCCTGGTAGATTAGGGCCTACCCTAATGACCTCTCTAATGTCTCTGTCTTCAAATATGGCAACATGATGAGGCACTAGGGATTAGAATATCAACTTATAAATTTTAGGGGGACACAACCGAATCCATAACAGTCTGACTTTTGACTTCCCCCCAAATTCATATCCTTTTCACATGCGAAGTGTATTCATTTTGTTTATCCCCATAGTTTTAATCCATTCCAGTATCAATTCCAAGCCCAAAACCTTATCCAAACATCATCTAAGTCAGTTATGGGTGAGACTTAGGGTATGATTCATTCTGCGGAAAAATTCCTCTCCATCTCTAAACCCGTAAGAACAGACAAGTTATGTGCTTCCAAAATACAAGGTGGGATAGGCACAAGACAGACTTCACGTTCCAAAAGAGAGAATTGGAAGGAAAATAATGGGTCATGGTCTCTAGGAAAATCTGAAACTTGGCAGAACAAACTCCATTAGATTTTAAGATTCGAAATTCATCTATCTGAATGGACGTTGGGTCCTCTGGACTCATTGGGGTGGTAGTTCCACTTCCTCAATGGTAGATCCACCCTCTGAACCCACAGAGATCTCTGCCCTCCAGAATCCAGGAGAAGATGGCCCTGTTCCTTGGGTCTGTGCCCTCTGGGTCCACCTTGCCAACATCTGCACTGTGGCTTTGCCCCCAAAGTCATGCTTCCCTCACCATATCCCATATCAGTCCCTTTGAATCCAGGCTGATAATGTTTCTACTGATAACAAATTTCTGAAAGTCATAGCTGGCCTTGGTTACACTTCATGTGAGTCCATGCCATCAGGAAAAAAGGGTGCTCTACAGATATTTTCTGTATAAATGATCTATTCCTAGCTTCCTTGAGATGGTTGATTGGATCCATGAGTCACAGACCTAATCTCTTTTGATTCAACTGTTTGCTAAACAGTTGTCCAATCACACACTTGGTCCCTTTTCCAGAACACCCTATCTAGATAGGCTGAGAATCTTCCAAATCATCAAGTCCTGGTTCCTCTTTGCTTAACAATCCCTTTTGCAATCTCTCTGCACTCTAGTGTTGCACACCAGTGTTACTCAGCAAGGAGAAAGCAGGCTGTGTGTTTAACACTTTGCATAGAAATCTCCTCAGCGAAGTATCCAGGTTAATCATTTACAAGCTTTACTTTCCACAAAGCACTAGAACATGATTGGACTGAGTTGTCTGCCAGTCTTCCTTCTTATAAGCTTTCAAATTTATTTTTAATGTATTTCAATATTTTCTTTCCCCTCAAGGTTCTGTGAGGTCAATGGACTATTGTACTATGAGAGTCGAAGGACAAGAGTATCAAAAAAGAATCTTCTCAGGCTGCTGCAGGGGGCTGGGGAGAGAGAGTCCCTTGTCACATACCCACACGGGTCTCTGGGGCAAGAGGGTGCCCCATGCCTAGTCTTTGCCAGCCAGACTCAGTCTTAAGGCAAAAGGGCATTGGCAAGAGTGATGCTCAGCTCAGCCCAGCTACTTCAGGCCAGAGCAGCCTAAGGACGTCGTCACTACTTTTTTCTAATTAATCCCAATTTGACCATGGAGTACACACCCAAATCAAGAAATGATTGTTTTCCACAGGGCACAGTGGATGTATTTGTCTGTGTAAGTTGCATGGCATGGCTCAGCTCTCTCTGAATTCTTCACCCCATCTGTCAAGTGGGCTTCTTAGGGAGAAACCCCCAACAAAATCCAGTTTGTCAGTGGGTCCTTTAATTTCTGCTCAATACAGCACTAACGTATCCTGATTTTCTGAAATTGTTGCTTTATGTGCA
Organism: Leopardus geoffroyi; assembly: GCF_018350155.1. Lineage (NCBI taxonomy): Eukaryota > Metazoa > Chordata > Mammalia > Carnivora > Felidae > Leopardus > Leopardus geoffroyi. Next base: position 190,219,736 of record NC_059327.1, on the reverse strand, counting down.
GTGCAGTTTCTTATAAAGAAGGACAGCTGGGAGCTGTGTTGTGTGTTCTGTGTTCACCTGGGATCACACCTGGTCTCTATTCCTCTCCTCAAATTGTTAGGTGACATTTTTATCTGCATTAATCAAACATGGACAGGTTACACATTAAGCTTTCTCTAGCAGTTGGCTTAAAAATAAATTTGGTATATTAAAACAGCTCAGCATTCTGGTCTTCAGCTGAAAGAATATACTTTGTTGTAAAATCAGAAAATTGTTTTCTAGCATATTGGAAAAACAGGGGTGCCTACCTAAGTATGGAGTTAGGAGATGGGAAATTGAGGGTACAGGTGGCAAATGTCACCAAGCTAAGTGTGTCTCCCCCATCAATCATCACAGTGTAATATCCCAAAATCTACTCTAAGCCCTCCAAGATGTCCTAAGGAAACATGCTAAGGGGAGGGGAAAAATCTATTTGGAAAACGATAGGACAGGGAAGATGGTCATACTCATACTAGATGCATTCATCTTGAAATAAACAGTATGTGTTACACTATAAAAATAAAGGCAAAGAAAATGTGAGTCATCTTTTTCTCCATAACTAGGATATCACCAAATCATCCTTCTCCCAAATATTTGTGTTCCTTTGTTTGCTTTTTACTCTGTCTGTATGTATAGGTATCAGACACCAGAAATTTGTGTTTAGAAGAAATTAATTGGTCTGGAGTTCTGTGTAGTTTCTCTTTGGTCTTCCTCATAATTTCTATAAAGGAATTAAATATTAATTACAAGCATATTAAACTTCTTTGAAGAGGCCCTGTTGGTAGAGACTGATTTTGCTTATTACTTTATAAAATAGTAGGCTACACTGTAAGTACTAAATTCACCTAATATATATTTCCAGACAAGATAATATATAGCAAATATTATCTTAAGGACTGAGGAAGATTCAAGATGTTTAGAGATTTCGGCTTTAGCATCTGTCCAATTGTGCAATGGAAAGCTTGTATGGGAGACAATCCACCACAAATGTGGCAGCCTGGAATGGACCGCCTCTAAACTGCAATTGCTTAAATAAAGAAATAACTTCATTTAATCCACTGCCAGTCAGAATGAGGGGTAAGTTATACTTCCCACCCTGGGAAAGTAATATAGTCTTATCAGTTAAACCCAGTTTCCACAAAGGACTGTACTTGCTTGCCCTTGTGCTTGGAATGCTCCTCCCTAATGCCTGGCTCCTTCTGGGCATTCACCCTCAGCTCCAATACCACTCCTTGAAAGAGATTTTGTCTGTGTCTTTCTAGAGACCTATGATATTTGCTGCAGTATTGTTTCAATAGCCAACCAAAACAAAAGCAGGAAGAGAGAGAGTGAGGAGGAGAGAGAGAGAGAGAGACGCCCAAAATATTCAATAATAGTTTGTTAGAAGAATTATGGTATAGCCATGCAATACAATATTATACAATGACTATAATAATATTTTGGGAAAATATTAATATACATAAAGAACCATGAATTCATTAGAAAAGAATATACAGAAAGAAGAATACAAATGGAATGAATACACATATGATCTCAGTTTGTAAAATTTGACATGATACCTGTCTAAATATCTTTACCTATATATATGTATTCATGAGCAAAGAAAAATAAACATTGAAAGGACATTTAAAAAATAACCATATTTTTTTTTTCAGTTCTCCGTATTTAAAAACATTATCTATATGTATAGGTAATACTTCTTGATTGGGGAAAAAAGGGCATGGGAGAAATATTCATATTAGGGCTTTCTCGCTGTTAGAGGATCACATACTTCGATCTTAACAATACTTTTTTTTTTAATCATTGCTTTTCAGTTAGCTGTTCTGTTGTCACAGAGATGCCCTTCGGTTGCTGTGGTAACAAATGAATAATAACCCACACTTGTGTAGCACTTCACAGCTCGCACATTCCTTTCTCATGCGGCACCACATTTATGATCAACAAAAACTCAGAAAAGGTTCCAAGGGAGGCAGACCTGGTTTGCTCCCCAGTGTACAGATGAGAAATTAGAGACTCAAAGAGGGTAACTAAGTGGCCTCTGGTCACACCACTAATAACTTAAAGAGCTAGTAGAAAATCCAAGTTCTCCCATATTCTTAATGCATTTCAAAGTGGGTTTCATTCATCTGTCTACATGTCCGTTTTTCTAGTGACTTGTATATTTATATGTATCAAATAAAAGCTTTTATAAAATCCAGTATATAATAAAGTGGATTGGTCACCTTTCATCAGAAGTGAGATCCTAAAGGGTAATCCATTTGTTTGCCATTTGTAGGTTTTCTAAATCCTGGCATATTTTGAAAACCACTGCTCCCTCTTTGGGTGCCCATACTTATTATCCTTCTCACAGAGGCATGTAGCTGCATCAGCTTCATATTCAAACACTGATATTCTAAACTTAATCAAGATGTGTGTGTGTGTGTGTGTGTGTGTGTGTGTGCTTTCAAATGCTCAAGAAATGTGAAATCTCACTAGAGCTACAGCAATTGTCTAACACATCTCATGACCAATAGAAATTTGGGAACAGTGGGCAGATGAAGCTGTCTAGAGCATGGCTGCCCAATATAGCAGCTACTTTCCATATGTAGCTATTTAAATCTAAATTAATTTAGATGAATATAATTAAAATTTACTTCTTCCATCACACTAGCCACATTTCAAGCGCACTCAAAAGCCACATGTATCTTGTAGATATCATATTGGATAGCTCACATAAAGAATATTACTATTATAGCAAAAAATTCTTTTGAATGATACCGAATTCTAACCACTAAAGCTTAGATGTTAGATTTAAACAAACCTGGCCAAATCCCAGTTTTTGAGGGGTTCCCTGAAACCTCAGAAACTTTATCTGTAGCAGAAGGGTGGAGGATATCTATCATAGAGGGTCGCTATAGGGATTAAATGAGATACATGCAGTGAATGTAACCAAGATAAATTTGACAAAAATGCAAATAAAAACGACTACCTTTTTTCATCATGCTGCTCAACAATACTGTGTGGACCTCTGTCTTATACCCCTATACTATAATTTAGAATGACATCTGGGCTCACATCATGTTGCCTACCAAAAACCAAAAAACAACCAGTGTTCACAGTCATGACTCCCTTTCAGATTTTACAATTTAGGTTAAGATTTTGACCTCATCTCAATGCTTCAATTCACATATAATTAATTATTTCTCCAAGTATGACAACTGAGGCATAATCTTTCTTAATGGTGAAATGCACTTGCAGAGGAGATGTGTTTTTTGTCACTGTTTTTCCATCTTCAAGTACCTCCAGAGACAGAGTCCATGGAGGGGACTGTCTTAAAAGAAAATGAACATATCTCACATCCAGGTATTACTACTGCCATTTTTTTTCTTGGCCATTATACATGCATTACAGAAGTTTTGGCTCTATTACAAGTTTTCAGAGCCATTGCATATTTCAGTGTGTCCCTTATGAAACCCGCCCCCCTTCCCCTCAGATTCTGTTTTCTGGCCAATGCAGCATGCTCCTAAAAGCTGCTTGTTTTCAAAATTATATAGTTGAGAAGCAAGATGTCAATTTTTACAGTCACATGTATCCCAAAATTCAGGGTACATCTGTCAAGTTCTCTCAAGAACTTTGTCACACTTGCTCTGGTCTCTTAGCAGAACAAGGGTCCTAAGTTCCATAAGCCCAGAAATATTTAATCAGTACCCACCAGATCTTCAGGAACACATCTCTCAGAACATCCTTCCCTGCTTGGAGGTAAGTTGGAATGACATTTTGTCTTCCTCCATGGGAAAAAATGCAGACTCCTCTCATAGGTAAAATAATCTCCTACTTTCTTCACTTTTCGCTTGTAATTTTAAACTTCTTAACTTCTCTCATAAAACCTGGCAGTAAGTAACAGGGGCTTATAATGTCTGGATCAAGTTTTACTATCTTGGGAAGCACAGCATGGATGTGTTTACAACCTCTCTGTTGCCCTTTGTCTTCAACTGGCAGGCCTTAGCCAAAATCGAGAGACAATGAGAAACATCCCATTTGATGTCTAGTAAGAGACATACTAAATGCTACAATTGGAATATAGCTCACACTATGAACACAGTAGCTATTATTATATCCAAAATTATCAAGAAATGCTTTGTTAGTAGCATCACTGGTAAATAAATAGCTAGTCTCAGAAACATACATGGGATTACTATGATGTGAAATGTATATAGATAGATGTGATTTCCTAAACGTGTGGTTGCATGTTCAAAAAGGAAAGCGAATGATCTTCTGTTTCTGAAGCCTTTCCTGGTTGCTTAAGACTGAACCAACTTTAAAGAAGATGAGAGTCTGGAGTATAATACCAAATAGCATTGCCTTTCCAATGATCTGACTAAAAACCTGGCTGTGGAATCATGCAACGGGAGGGTCCCTCGTGCCCCAGCTCTGTAACCTCACACATTATCTCTTACTCTCCATTGGCCTCTGAGAAAATGGATGACTTGAACAAGATCCGCGTTCTGACAAGCTCATTCAAAGTATCAAGCATCACGTGTACGCAATTTGTTCAGAATATAAGGGGTATTGGCAAAGAAGAGAAAAAGGTCACAGAAAAATAACTTGTTTCATTTATGTGACGTCTAATATTTCAGCCAGCATCCCACTAAATGCAGCCAGTTTTGTCCAGCTATGATAGATGGTCATTTAATAGTTTCACAACATATATGGCTATTTTCTTTGCCATATAAATGGAAAACTCCTATTAATATTCATGGGATTATTAATAATAGACTTTTCTAGGTGAGAAATACTGCCAGTTACTGCACTCTTGTGAGGCCAGTTGCTTATTGCTGCTCTTGCTAACCTATATACTTATTTCTGTAAGATGTCAATTTTTGAGTAGCTGTATTACTAACATGTTCTTACTTTTCTAAAAATGTAAGAACTCTTTGATCCAGACGTACTATTATTTCTACACTTCTTAAAATATGCAATAGCATTAGAAGAAAATACAGACCACATTCAGCTTGAACACAGAATGACTTATTTGGGTGGCAGAAGAAGCATCCCCAGAGAAAACGGTTATTAATAATTGTAATTAATTTTGGTGTAGCAATATCCACAAAGATATGCAACAGTGAGCTCACTAATTTCTTTCCAGATAATTCTTTCTGACAAATAATTCATTTGGTTTCCTAAGATATGTAAATGAGCAAAATAAGTGCCCTACATAGATTTCCCGACTGGTATGGAAAATTAAAAATGGCTGCCCCTACCTAATCCCTGTGTTTACCTCTACAAAATTTTAATCACAATCAGTTCTCTTATGCTAGTTAGTTCTTACTATTCCTTCCAAAAGTTTTTGCGTGTTTTGAAAAATGCCTTAACTGATCTAAAGGCTAAGATTCTGGCTTTAAATTTGGTGCAGTTTTTTTTTTTTTTTAATATATACATATGTATTTATTTCCCTCAGTGTGGCTCTTCTTCTCTTCTTTTTGGATTTGTATACAACATGGCAAGTGATTCATGGGAAATATACCTGCAGTGTTGACAAGTACTGGCAAAGAAAAGTCAAATGTTTCCTTTGTGTGTAGGGGGGGTGGGGTGGGATTTGTGCTGCGTCTTGAAGGATGGATTTCATGAAAGGATTCAGAAAGCCTGTGTTTGACTTTAACCTTCTTTATTGACTAAAGATAATCCTTTGGGTAAATTAATGTGACCTCAAAAATTTTATGGTGTAACTTCCATAAAATGAAGATGATTATCCTCATTCTAACTACTTACAAAATTTCTGTGAGGCTAGAATGAGTTTATAGATATAAAGCATTATGTAAAATATTAAAAAGTAGTTTTATTTTTCTAATATACAACCCAGAAAGGCATAATACTTAAAAAAATATGTTTCTATTGCATGGCTGTAATATGAAGTTGGTAGCAGGCCCTTCCATTGTTTCCCAGTGTTGGGCAAAACATACAATGATTAATGTTTCACAATGAATGACATCCACAAATTTTTGCAGATTCAGTTAACATTAGCATTGGTTGACTCAAATGTGTATTTATATGTGTTGCATAGATTTCAAGATGCTTCCTAAACAATTCCATAATCTGGCTTCTGTAATATTATACATTAGGTATGCTTTAACTCAAAAAAATCATTATCTGGGTATTATTAGAATTAGAGAAATACAAAGAAATATACCACATTCATAGCATCAACCTTCCATCTCAACACAAAGGTCAGTTGTACTCATATAGATTATATCTTCAGTCTCTTTGAACCTGGTTGTGATTCTTCTTCCTTTGACGTTATTTTCAGTGCCCTCTTAGAATCTTTTGGCAGACTAGGGAATCCGAAGGCCAACATGAACTTGAAATTTCAGTTTGTGCATGAAGTTAAGAATCCAGAAACTATCTTATTCTCCATTGGCAACTAGTAATAGATTTAAACACTTGACTTCATTTTTGCAAGTTATTGGCACCCAAAGTATCCTACACAGTACTTCACAAGACCTAGCACATAGCTATCACTCACTGTAGATAGAGCTCTCTCATTCTGATGTGCTGGATCTTTAGGGTATCCATTTTCTGCTTATTTGATTTGGAAATAGCTTTCTCTTGAATTCTTTTCCCTAACTCCTCAGTTTCTTGAGGATTACAAAATCAATTTTTCTCCCACATCATCCACTTTGCTGGAATTATGGTGTATTTTAATATTCAAAGTCAGAGTATAAGGTCATTTACATGTCATATTCAGTCTGAACATGGATTCTCTTAAAATCTATACATTTTTCTTTCCCTGATAACACCTCAATCATCAAACAACTCCCTTTTGTGCTCTACTTGTCATGTACTTATTTCATCTTTGAATATAAACACTATTTCTTGGCAGAAGACTACACATTTTTAATGTTTTATATAAAAGTCTATTTATCCTTTCAGAGAACAATAATTGACAGCCTACGCGTACTTGAATTTTTCTATGCTTTCATTATCTTGGACAGAGAAATTGACCTTGTAGAGACATACTGGTAACAGCATGGAAGGGTAATTCTTAATAAATTCTCAATCTCACTAGTCAAAATAATTTCCTGCTTGAGTATTGACCTTTATAATGTTACCCATTATTTTCCAAGACCATTTGAGTGATGATAGTCATTTGGACATGGATCTCATAGTTTGTTACAAGATAATTTACAAATAAGTAAATAAGATATCATATGCATTGCGACTGTCAGATCAGGCCAAACAGTGGAATTGCAATTAATGTGAAGAGATTCACTAATGGAGAAATGCCAAACAAAATTAGAAAGAAACCAAATAAAATAAAGTCATCTCTACTATACAAATGAATACCGCTTCAATAATTGTCCACCTGTCAAAAGAATAATGCAGTAACTATCAGTACATGCAGTGTTGAATTTTATTCTATTCCACATTTTACCCATTCTGTATTCTCAAACCATAATAGAGTCATAATTAAATACCAATTTGTGATTGATGGCAGTGTTCTAGGAAAGCTGCCATCTTACCTTTACTTTTCTGAAGCCACGGATCTGCTTGATCATTATGGCCAATTTTATGCTGTTCTCCCACCCATGTCTTAAATTGAGTCAAGGTGATATAACCAAACTTTCTTCTACTTACCTTTATGACTCCTTGGAGACCACTACCAGCTTTTTTCCCCCAGAATCCATGCATAAACTGATTTTAAACTTGTACTATACAAATTTTAAGATCATGCATTAAGTTTGGCATCTGGCTAGTGGTCAGGAAAAATTCCAATTATAATTGTGACTTTATACTTTAAAATATTAATTCCATAACAAATTCATACTAATGATGGATTTTATACATGTATATAGATTATATATATATACACACATATGTCATATTTTGGGATAAATGCAAAAGTCTCCATGCACCAGAATCAGAACACAAATGTTGCATGAAACTAAAACACACATTTGATGAGCTCTATGTCCATAAGTGAGAAGAATGGAGAGGTAAAATTGCCTCATGTGAGCAAATTACCTCATTTAGGTTTATTGCTAGAAATCAGAGACTGAAGAAAGGTTCATAAGATGCAATGGAAGAAACCACTTCACTGCTTGATTGTTGGCCATAGGTAGCAGGCTGAAGTTGTAAAAAATCAGAAAAATTTAGACAACTGTATCCACTGGCTTGAAGTCTCCAATATCACTTTTAGGCAGGACTTTTGACCCAACATTAGAGACTTTGTAAAACTAACAGAAAATTGTGGTAGCCATCTCTGAGGAGCTCCCTGTCCCTATCTTCTGATTTTTAAGCCTTTTTTACCCTCATATATTGAATAGGGCTGGATTCTATAACAATAAGATATTGTGGAAATAATTCGGCATGATTTTTTAGGCTAGATCATACAAAACATATTATTTTTATCTTGCTTTTTACATCACTCTGGTGAAGCCAGATGCTATGTTAGAGATTTCCCAAGCAGCCTTATAGAGATATCTCAATGTTGAAAGATAGAATATTCTACCAATAGCAATATAAGTGAACTATCCTGCAGTTCCAGTAAAGACTTCAGAGTACCACAACTCTAGGTGATACCTAAAATACAAGCTCATGGAAGACCTCAAACAAGAACCAACCAGCTAAGCTTTTCCTGCATTTTGGACTCAAGAAACTGAGAGATAATAAATGTTTATTGTTTTAAGTCTCTGTTTTGAATGGTTTCATAAGGAAATTGTTAGGAAAACAAACAACAAAAAAAATTATTGGGTTATAAATGTACCTTAGTGAAACTCATCTTTTAGAACATATTGACAAGGTTTTTTTAATGTTTATTTATTTATTTTGAGTGTGTGAGAGAGAGATACCACAAGAGAGACAGAGAGAGAGGGGCAGAAAGAGAAGGAGAGAGAATCCCAAGCAGCTGAAATCAAAAGTTGGATGCTCAACTTACTGAGCCACCTAGGTGCTCCTTGACAAGGGTTTTAAAATAAGTATATTTAGGAATGTGAAAGAGATACATTAAGGAAAAATACCTATTTTGAGAAATGTAGTTTATTAAAGGAAAACAAAGAAACAAACAAAAGGTAGACAAGAAAAATAACTAGTTAGCTTAAAAATACTAACTATAATTATTTATTATAGTTTCTTATTCAACATAAATCAAAGAACACAGACAAAGAGTTATTTAATGAATTGGAAAATAGCATCCATTTAACAAAATATATCAGTTACACACCTAATATGTTCCACACACTATTCCACACATTGAGAATACAAAAGCAAACTATGCAGCCTTCTTAGAGTGCATATGTTAGTAGGAGAAATCAGCCAAAAAACAAATTACATGAAGCACAGTTAGTGATGTGAAGAAAATATAGTAAAGGAATGGTCAATTATCTTGGTGATTGACATTTTAGATGGGAATATCAAGGAAGTTCTCCACGAAGAGGTTGCATTTGAGTAGATATTTAAATAAAGTGTATGATCAGCCATGCAGAAAAGGAAAACCCAGCAAGCAAGTACAAAGGCCATGCATTATGAGCAGAGTTAGTGTGTTATAAGAACAAGAAGAAGAGACACTTGTGTGGCAGTTGTGTAGTAGGCTAAAAGGAGAGTGGTAGAAATTAATTTATACAGGTAGCCAGGGGCCAAATCATGTAAGGTCTTATAAGATATGATAAGGATTTCAGATTCTATTCTATATTTAATGTAAAGCAATTAGAAGTTTGAGGAAAACTGTTATTTGATTGTTCTTTGAAAGATTCACTCTAGTTGCTTTGTAGGGAATAAACTTTGAAGTAGCACTCAAGGAAAAAGTGGAAGAAAGGTGATCACTTAGGAAGTATTTTCAGTAGTCAAGATGAGAAAAGGTATTAGTTTTGATAAGGATGATAGGAGTGGAGGTGATGAGAAGTAGCCAGATTTGCTATATCTGCATGAGATAAGCTCCACAGACTAGAAACAGAATATGAGGAAAAGAGAGGAGTCAAGGGTGATGTTAATGTGTGGCATACTAGGAACAAGATAGATACATAACTAATATACTGAGATGAGGAATTGCTGGGTCAGGAACACATATGGAGACTTAAAATCTGGGACATATTAATCTTGAGATGCCCTAGACATCCAAAGAGAGGAGTTGAGTAAGCTTTGCATATATGTGATGGCATTCATGCAGATGGCTAGAGCTGCTGCCTTAAATTAGATAGCCATCTACAGTAGATGTATTATATTAAGACATGAGATAAAATAAAGCCACATAGAGGTTAAGAGTAGATAAAGAAACAACAACATCCAAGAATGGTGCTTTGGGGCATATCACTATTTAGAGGTTAAGAATATGAGAAAGAGGCTCCAGAGGAAATAGCTGAAGAGTAAACTGTAATTAGGAACAGCACCAAGAGAAGACAAGTAAAGAAGATACTCTTAGGAAGAAGCGATTAACTAAGATGAATCCTCCTGAAAGGTAAAGTGAGATAAGAACTGAGAACTGGGGTGCCCGAGTGGCTTTGTCAGTTAAGCATGCAACTCTTGATTTTGGCTCAGGTCATGGTCTCACAGTTTGCAAGACAGAGCCCCATGTGGGGCTCTACACAGACAGCGTGGAGCCTGTTTGAGATTCTCTCTCTCCCTCTCTCTCTCTACCCCTCCCCACTTGCTCACTGTCTCTGTTTCAAAAGAAATTAATTAAAAAAAAGAACTGAGAATTGATTATTGGTTATGGCAATATGGAAGTCAATAGTGACTTTAATAAGGATGATTGAGGAATTAATTCCAAAAGGATCACGGAAAGAAAATGAAATTACAAATATACATTACCGTGGTAAAAAGATATGAAAGAAAGATTGTGGAGCTAAAATATATATTTATAAGATGTATAGAGATTGGACAAGAAAGAACAGTAGGAAGCATCAATGAATATATTATTGCTGAAATACAAATTGATTGGCAATGCTAAGTACTAAGACAAAAACCCAACAATTATAAGTCCACACATAGAAAAACCATAACCAAATTGGAAAACACCTAAGATAAAGATAAAAAAAAAAATCTCAAAAACTATCAGGGAGAAAGTACAGATTACCTACAAAGGAAGAGTGATCAGACTGACAGCAAACCTCCTTTTCCAGAAAAATTGATGAATATCATCAAAATTAGAGATAAAATAAAAGTAAAACTAGAATTTTATACCCTTCTAAAATACTATGCAAATGTTAGGGCAAAAGCAATACATTTTCAGACACAAAGTGGTGATGTACATAAGTAAGAAGAGTACAAACCTAGTGAGAAATTATAGAAAATAAGAGGGAAAACCCTTGCTAATGAGAAATTTTAAATTATGATAAATGTACTTATCTAGTATAAAATAGTTTTGTAGAGAGCCTAATACCTCATGTGTCTAGGAGAAATTGTAGTTCATTTTGTATCTTAAAATTTTAATAACTAAAATGAGAAATACCAATAATAGCTTTCAAACTAGCAGAGGAAATTATGAGTGAATTGGTTAAACCTTCCTCAATTTAATTGAAGGTATAAAAAGAGGGGATAACAGTAAAATACATTGTGATCAGGAAAATTAAAAAAAAAAAAATGAACCAGTAGTGTTTGGCTAATCTCAAAACAAAGTATTGAGCAAAACAACCCAGTTGTTTAGTATGTACTTTATGACAGCATTTAAATAAAGCTTTAGAACATAAAAAACAAAATGATATACTTTGTTGATATAGATATATGTGATAAAAGAATAGAAACTACGAGAAAAAAATGCCAAATACACATTTATGGAGATAAAATGCCATCACAAAGAAATGCACAGAAGGGCTTCACTTCTATTTACAAATTGTTAATACTTAAAATAAAAGGGTAAGTTAGGTGGATGTTAAATAATTATATTACGTATCATTATATAATTCTCTTTTATATAGTTTCATGTAATTTGTATTTTTATAATTCCAGTTACCTGGAAGGTTTCATAATAAGGCAAAACATGCTATAGAAAGAAATGCCACTATAAAATATATGTTCAAGAAAAAGGTAAACCCAAGGAAAAAACATGTCATTCATCTTCTCTTAGTGTCTGATGACTTCCTCTAGCGCTCTATCCATCAGACTTACTCTGCTTCTCTAGGTTATAGATTATTTACCCTTTAAAGCTAATGCTGGAGTGCATTTGGGTTCTACCTGAAACTACATGGCAGTGATAAAAATGTGAAAGACACCAAAATCTCTTTTCCCTTGGAGACCTTACAGTTTAGTAGGCCATATAGAAGAGAAAACAGTCAGTAGTGAGATAAATGCATTTTTGGAGGAAGTACAATGCATGATAAGGCAACTGATGTAGGTACATAAAGATAGGGGAAGGGTTTGAGAAGGAGATCATTTCAGAGTCAAGATCTGAAAGAACAGGAGTTGGCTGGCCATGCAAGGAAGGGCTCATATTAAGATACGCAACTGGAACTCAGAAAATGAATTAATGAATAAAAGCCATCAAGGTGAAAGGAGCACTGAAGGCACTCACTGAATGAGAAAGAAAGGATACAGAGGGTGAAAAGATATCTACAGAAAAATTTGGTAGGGATGTCATCAGTCACTTACTGAATGAGAAAGAAAGGATACAGAGGGTAAAAAGATATCTACAGAAAAATTTAGGTAGGGATGTCATCAGTCAAAAAGAAAACTATAGGAAGATCACTATAGGAAGGAGAGACCCATGAGAGAGCATGGGCACACTGAAATGCTTATAGTCTTACTTATCACCAGAATAAGTGGAATGTCTGGCAAGATGGCTTTAGAAAGAGTTCCCGAACTTTCCTAGTGGGCAACTTCAATAGAATTGGCTTCACTGCAGCCAATATCATCTGACTTTAACTTAGAAAGGAGTCATAGTCTCTACAGATAGATGGTCTGACTCTTACCCCCATCAGTCAGTTGTAGTCTGGATTGTTTAGCATCATAGCAGATGTGTCTACGGTTCAGCAATTGTTACAATTCACATTCTTTCTCCATTTTTATGTTTAAAAGTGAATCTTAGTGAGATCAATGCATATAACAATTGGCTGTACTTAAATGTACATACTTGGGATATGTTCACAGATCATAAATCCATTCATAAATTTTAAACACTTTTAAGGGATGCAATGTGTGAGTGAATGTAAAGGAATCATGGAGAAGTCCAGAGGCATCAGAAATCTAGGAACGATAAACATTTGGCTCTCAAAAAATAGCTTAACCTTGATCCCATGAAAATTCTTAGAAGAAATTATTTAACATGTGGGTGGTCCTGAAATATTTAGAAAATCAAAGTGTATGGGGACCCAGCAAGCCACTACTGAGAAAAGTATGTGGTTAGAGGCATGGTATTGGGTCGTAAGACACAGAGGTGAAACCTGATAATATCATATACTTCCCCTGTAATATAAGATCCAGGGAGCATAAGAGTAGAAAGAGATGGAGGCAGAGAAGTGACCAGGATCTGGTCATGAAGAGCTTTGTAAGCCATGAACAAGATTTGGATATTGTTGTGAAAGACATGCCAAGCCAATGGTGGACTTTGAGCAAAATAGTAATGACATCAGCTGTATTTTACAATCAAACTACAGAGATTCCTGTTTCTATCTACACATCTTTCTGCATTTAGTGTCACCCATCCCCAAACTAGGGGATTTATTGTGTTTAAGAACTTGTAGCTCCTTCGAGACTTTTAAGAGCAAGTTGAAAATGTTCTTATTTGTCTAGGCTTAGCTGCCAGCTAATATGCTAAGAGTGTATTTTATATTGTATTTTAATCATAGCCCTTTGATTGCTTTGCATAAAAATAAGTTAGTCCTCAGTGAGGGTGTCAACCATAGGATTCAGACATTAGGTCTGTACACTTGTTGCACTCGCACTGACATTTAGCTCTACAGACCCTGGGATCAGCGAGTGTCTTCTCTGGAACCCAGCTGTATTTACTGTCTGCATTTAATGGAGTGGTCTTTCTTTTCTCTCGGACCCCTGGCTCATCTATAGACTTCATCTCTGATTTTCAGAGATTTCTACAACCAAGACCTCAATTCCTTTTAGAGAATCTCCTGCTTATATACCATCTATCTTTGGGGATTTGCTTTCGAGTCGTGGCCCCTGTTCCGCTTGATTCAATAAGGGCAAGGATATTTTCTTCAGGCTGCATTCAAACTCACCTTTTTTTTTTTTCCTGCAGCTGTAACAACTTCCAGCTCCTTCGAGACTTTTAAGAGCAAATTGAAAATACTCTTATTTGTCTAGGCTTAGCTGTCAGCTAATATGCTAAGAGTGTATTTTATATTGTATTTTCATCATAGCCCTTTGATTGCTTTGCATAAAAGGCCCTTTATAACTGTCTCTGCCATTCCCCTCTTGCCTATAGAAGTGAGGTCTGTGCTGGCGAGAAGGACTATTTATTTCACCTCCTCCTGTTATCACCACCCCCCGTCCCCCTTCCTGGTTCTCCATTGTTGCTAACAGGCACTTGATTTAGGCAGACTTGTCAGCAGCAGTCTCTCTTAACTCCTTCACCACTGTCTTCTGCCAGCCGTCTCGATTTTAGGAAGAGCTAGCCAAGATGAATTTCCTACTTGTTTATAAAGATGCCATGTGAGTATACAGTCTTTGAGCACATAATTCTTTCACCTATGTTAAGATAACCATCACTAAAAACCAGTGTCACATATAAAGACTTTCACAGGGCCAAGAAAATAGATTCTACCTCATTGCTGAACTTGCTTATTTTGTCATTATGAAGCTTGTGTAGGGAATATGTACATCCTATTACCCTTGCCATATCCTATAGGTTCCATCTACGCTCGAAATGGAAGGATCACAAAAAAGGCATGAACACCATGAGGCAGGGGTCATGGGAGCTACCTTAAGAGACTGTCAGCCGCATAGTAAAAAAAGAATATTAGCAATTCATTAGATTGTAGTGACAGTTATTGTGACTTTGTCAGACTCACAGTGAATCAGTAAATATGAGCTATCTTTCTATTAGGGCTAAGACATTTTTACTAAAAGTATAATCGAGAGTTCAAAATGCAGGGATGCCTGAGTAGCTCGGTAAGTTAAGTGTCAGACTTTTGATTTCAGCTCAGATCATGATCTCACAGTTTGTGGGATGGAGCCCCACGTTGGCTTTGCACTGACAATGTGGAACCTGCTTGGGATTCTCTCTGCCCTCCCCTGCTCACTTGCTCTCTCTCTCTCTCTCTCTCTCAAAATAAAAAAATAAACTTAAAAATGAAAGTTCTAAGTTCAATAAGAAATACACAAAGAATCACCTCTTCATTGCAAAATAATAATAGAACAGTCTGTTTTCACCATTGCCTCCTCTACAAACAATGGCTTATTTCTTTATAATCAACCTTCTTGAAACCATTTCTTCATATGTCACTCAACAAGATGCAGTCTGATTTTTTTCCCTTCCATCCAGGGATACCAGTAAAACCTCAAATGCCAAACCCAACAGCCTCCATTCTGGCCTATAATATTGAATAACTGCATATCTTTGAACATTGATTGCCAGTCACTCTCTGTTCTGCTGCCATGTTTTGTTTTTTTCTTTTCCGCATAATTCTTGGACTTAAATTGTCTATTCTCTGTCCTTCCATATTATAATTTATGTTCCATTTGAATAAGAAGCCTGTTTGTTTTTTTTTTTTTTTCAACGTTTATTTATTTTTGGGACAGAGAGAGACAGAGCATGAACGGGGGAGGGGCAGAGAGAGAGGGAGACACAGAATCGGAAACAGAAGCCTGTTTGTTTTATATACTTCTATTTTGCAGAGTTAGTGCAAAGCATGCCATATTGTAAGCATTCGATAATTGATTTGGGAATGAATGAATGAGTGAAAGAAAAAATAGCTACTTTACAAAACTATTAGTAAGGCTAGTGGGTGGGAGTGAGTAACACCCTCCATCATGACTCATCATAGCCTTTCATTCATCCTCACATGGATATGAACACTTCCTGCTACAACATGATAGAATATATGAAGTCTACATTTTTATCTTTATTTAGCATGAGCTCTTTTGCCCATTAAATAATGTGGATAAGACTCATTCATTTTCACTGGATCCATCAATTAATATTCTGGAATCTTATAGAAGGAAGGAATCTTATGGATGGAAAAAAAAGAGAGAGATAGCTTTGGTTAATGTTTAAATTTTTCAGCTACAAAAAAAAAAAAGTGCTAAAGACAGAAATGTACTCTTTTTAAGATATATCACACAGTGAGTTCTTTTCTTCCCCCACTTTTTTCTCAGGAATCAACTAGTACAAACAACGTGTGGTACCATTTATCCTAAAACTTTCGCTGAAGAAGTGAAAACTATATTACTGGCAAATCGGCACACGTCATGAAAATTTATCCTTAGTCTCAAGGATTCGATTAGGTTAATTTATTTCCAAACAAGCTTTGTTGGTTGGTGTAGCAAAGGCATTTTTTGGTCAATAAATATCTATCTGCTCCCTCACATTTCCTAATGTTCCTTTCGGTGTTTTGGGGAGTGATGTGACTAATTCTAGCCAAAGAGCCAAAGACATGTGAGCAGAATCAACAAACGTCACTTTAAGGATGAGGCATTTGAAAACGGGAGACCAGCTCCATGCTGTCCCTTTCATTGTATTCCAGCCCAGAGCCTTCATGCTCCAGATGGTGTGGCTCCAACATTCCATAGCTTCCAGCCGTCTTAGTCACTGCGTGATTATGTCTAGCAGATTCCACTTTCTACCTCAAGTTCTACTCCAAGAAATGGTCCACTTTAGATACATGACAGAAACAAAGAATATACTTTTTGTTGCTGCTAGAATAAAGATTCATGGACTTATTTGTTCCTATAGCATAACATAGCTTGACTAATGTATGTACTCATGGAAAAATATAACTTTGGATGATATTTATTCTGTCTTTGTGGCTAAAAATGCTCTGCAATATTTCAATCTGAATATTCCCATTCAAAATAATAGAGAGATCTATTGCCAGAAAGCAAGCTTCGAATACATTACTGGGATATTTTTCTTAAACTTAGGTTTAAATTTTTGTTAAAATTTTGAAAAGAAACCCCTGAAAGTATAAATGTAAAAGAATCCTTGTTGATTGAATGTAGAATTAAAAGGGAATGCAGTGAATAGTTGAATGAACACACCTTTTTAAAAAACATTTATTTATTTATTTTTTTTTCTTTTTTTTTCTTTTTTTATTTTATTTTTTTTATTTATTTTTTTTTGTTATTATATGAAATTTATTGTCAAATTGGTTTCCATACAACACCCAGTGCTCATCCCAAAAGGTGCCCTCCTCAATACCCATCCCCCACCCTCTCCTCCCTCCCACCCCCCATCAACCCTCAGTTTGTTCTCAGTTTTTAACAGTCTCTTATGCTTTGGCTCTCTCCCACTCTAACCTCTTTTTTTTTTTTTTTCTTTTTTCCTCCCCCTCCCCCATGGGTTCCTGTTAAGTTTCTCAGGATCCACATAAGAGTGAAACCATATGTTATCTGTCTTTCTCTGTATGGCTTATTTCACTTAGCATCACACTCTCCAGTTCCATCCATGTTGCTACAAAAGGCCATATTTCATTCTTTCTCATTGCCACGTAGTATTCCATTGTGTATATAAACCACAATTTCTTTATCCATTCATCAATTGATGGACATTTAGGCTCTTTCCATAATTTGGCTATTGTTGAGAGTGCTGCTATGAACATTGGGGTACAAGTGCCCCTATGCATCAGTACTCCTGTATCCCTTGGATAAATTCCTAGCAGTGCTATTGCTTGGTCATAGGGTAGGTCTATTTTTAATTTTCTGAGGAACCTCCACACTGCCTTCCAGAGCATTCCCACCAACAGTGGGAATTTGCATTCCCACCAACAGTGCAAGAGGGTTCCCGTTTCTCCACATCCTCTCCAGCATCTATAGTCTCCTGATTTGTTCATTTTGGCCACTATGACTGGCGTTA
Organism: Leopardus geoffroyi; assembly: GCF_018350155.1. Classification (NCBI taxonomy): domain Eukaryota; kingdom Metazoa; phylum Chordata; class Mammalia; order Carnivora; family Felidae; genus Leopardus; species Leopardus geoffroyi. The sequence goes on along the minus strand of NC_059327.1, from coordinate 190,201,786 downwards.
GGTGATACCTGAGTGTGGTTTTGATTTGTATTTCCCTGATAAGGAGCGACGCTGAACATCTTTTCATGTGCCTGTTGGCCATCCGGATGTCTTCTTTAGAGAAGTGTCTATTCATGTTTTCTGCCCATTTCTTCACTGGGTTATTTGTTTTTCAGGTGTGGAGTTTGGTGAGCTCTTTATAGATTTTGGATACTAGCCCTTTGTCCGATATGTCATTTGCAAATATCTTTTCCCATTCCGTTGGTTGCCTTTTAGTTTTGTTGGTTGTTTCCTTTGCTGTGCAGAAGCTTTTTATCTTCATAAGATCCCAGTAATTCACTTTTGCTTTTAATTCCCTTGCCTTTGGGGATGTGTCAAGTAAGAGATTGCTATGGCTGAGGTCAGAGAGGTCTTTTCCTGCTTTCTCCTCTAAGGTTTTGATGGTTTCCTGTCTCACATTCAGGTCCTTTATCCATTTTGAGTTTATTTTTGTGAATGGTGTGAGAAAGTGGTCTAGTTTCAACCTTCTGCATGTTGCTGTCCAGTTCTCCCAGCACCATTTGTTAAAGAGGCTTTTTTCCATTGGATGTTCTTTCCTGCTTTGTCAAAGATGAGTTGGAAAAAAACATTTATTTATTTTTGAGAGAGAGAGAGCACAAGTGGGGAAGGAGCAGAGAGAGAGGGGGACAGCAGATCTGGAGCAGGCTCTGTGCTGACAGCAGTGAGGCTGATGTGGGGCTTGAACTCACAAGCTGTGAGATCATGACCTGAGCAGAAGCTAGATGCTCAACTGAGTGAGCCACCCAGCCGCCCCGCAATTTTTAACTATAAACATAGTAGAGAGTCTAGAAAGTACATGCTCATAGCAAAACCACAGTAAGAAACTATCATTTGTACTCTCTGTAGACTGAATTCTCTGATTCCATGAGCCTACAAAGACTTCATATGCAGTGCCTTTTGTTAGGTTACTGCTGTATGGCCAATAGAAGAAATAAGTAAATAAATAACCACCATACGCAAAAAAGGTAACCATGTGATAAATATGTTAATTAACTTGTGTGGTAATCATTTCAGCCTGTATATATAGCAAAACACCACGTTGTACACCCTAAAGATATGCAACTTATATCTCAATAAAGCTGGGGTGGGGTAGAAAATGAAATAACCAGATTCATGGTTAGGGTAGGATTTCAGACTCTTGAAACTAAAAAGTGCATCCAGGACCAAAAGGAAGAAGATACTTCACGGTATCTTCTGTGAAATATCAAATACAAAGATAAGCAACAAAACAATTTTAGTATGGTTGCCTTAACTGGGATTGATCGGCAACTGGAAATAACCTCATGGAGAATGCACATACTTGGACACAGAAGATCTTATTTAGAATTTCAGCTTTGCCACTAATTATTTGTGATGCTCTGGGAAAGTTATGTAAATGTTTTACGAGAAACAGATGGAAAAGGGCCCTCACAGGTTGGAAGTCAGGCACTGACTGCTTTGTACCATGCAGTGTTCTGGGCACTAGGGATGCAGCACCAAACCAGACAAACCAGGTCCCTCAGGAAGATTAAATATAAATGGAAGCTGTTTGCATAGGAATGAGAATCTCAGTGTTCCAAAGTTTCCTCTTAAATAAAGAACCTTTCCCCTTGGAGAACAGAATTTATAGACCCACTCTGTGATTAACAATGGGAGCAGTGAACAATGGACATACCTAGTGAAAATAATTTCCCTTTACATGATGGTTGATTCTATTTACCTGCTTTGGACAATCTCACCTTATTAATTTCTTTATTCATTTATTCAGTAAATATTTATTAAGCAAATGCTTTGTGCTTGGCACTGTGGTAGGGCTTATTTGTTCCTAAAGCATAACTGGGGATGTTTGCTTCTTGTACTTAATCTAACATGGTCCAACATCTGTAAATGTATGGAGTAATATAGCACAGATTACTGTGCTAATAAAAACGATCATAAGATGTTAATGGAACACCAAAGAAGAAATATTTAAAGTTCTGATGTTAATACGATGGGGTGATTAGTGATACAGGGGAAAGATTTCACAAACCTTTTATTATCATCATCATTATTATTATTATTATTACAAATCTTTGAATAAAGCTATTTTTGAGGATGATGTACAAGTTTTTCAGATTGATGTCAGCTTCTGGTTAGCAAGTTTAGTCTAAGGAGAGTGAGAGATCTTTCAGGACAAGGGACTATTAGGTGTGAATATACAGGGACATATTTGGAGAATTTTATGTAATTAGATTTTTATTATATTTTTTGTGGAGTATGAAGTATAGGGTGGGAGGATTATTTCTTGGAACTCAGCCATTCATTTGCCAGGGTTTAAAAATGTCCTTAAAACAGCTAACCTAAAAATGTTAGCAAAGGAAGGAAGAGGTGTCTTTCCTTTCACCATCTTATTTAAAATTCAATTTGAAAGTTGGTTTTCTAGGTTACATTTAGACATTTTAGTGTAATGGAGAGAGAAGCCTTATCATCTCAGCACATCGGCATGCACCTTGGGCTTGTACTTTTTAAAGTAATTACAGGGAAATGTGTGTATTTATAGTTGACTTTGACTTTCTTACAATTATTTAATAAGGCAGGCTCGCAATACTGCTCTCATGATCTAAGAGCCTGTAATCTCTCTGGGGTCTAATTATCTCCCGATAACCTTGCCCCTTGACGACATCTGTATTGCTATTATAAAACATGTTTATTTTGGGAAAGAACATATATTTTGTAGTGTAATAGCATTAAACTGTCAGACCTGAGTGTTAGCAATTTGCCCAAAGAGCTTTCAGAAAAGATTAGCTCAGGCATTATACATGGCTTATCAGACAATCTAAGAGATCAGAAGTCATTTTTATAACAACTACATTTTTTTTTTCTTGGAAAAAGGAAGCCTTGCAGCACTAAAACCTGGCTGCAATATCCATGGTTAGGGCTATATACATTTTTACTGAATGATGGAGCCAATTAGGATGATACACAAAAGAAATATAACTGGCATGAAAAAAGAATAGAAATCATGTCCAAAGCAATGGTACTGAAATTTAAGAGTATGGTTATAGAATCAGAAATGTCTTGAATCAAGTCCCAGCTCTGTGCTTATTACCTGTGTAAGTTTATGAAACATATTATTTCATTTCTTTCAGCTTCAGTTTTCTTGGTTGAAAAATAGGGGTAACAATTGAAAAATAGGGCAGATAATAACAGTATTCAACTCACATTATTACATGAGAAATTACAATGGTGTTAGTTCAAATGTTTATCAGAATTATAAGAACATAATGACCTCTTAAGAAAGCTACTAATTTATGATTATTGTTATTATTATTAATTCATTATTCAACAAATAGGTAATCTCCTGCTTTGTGCTAATGACTGACTGCCTTGATGTAGGTGTGCAATGGTGAGCAAAATAGACATGTTCCCTGCCATCAAAAGCTAATAATAAATATGATTGTATTCCATTATTATTCCAAAGCATTAAGTCTTTGAATCTTTAATAGAAATTGTCCTCCAAGACTGGCATTTAGTGTTGAAATAGGAGAGACTCTCAAGGAGCCATACATCTGGGGATCCTATCAAGATACATTATATCCAGAGCCTCGTTGACCACGCCTTCTTTAAAAGTAAAGAAAGAGGAGAAGAAAGAGAAGTTAGTATACTGGGCTATATGAGTCATTTCAAAATATGTCATACCATTACTTTTTTATGGAACTGTGTTGAAGTAGATATTCATTAAAATTTACCCAAGCATTTACCCATATGGTTTGGGTATAAAGCAGTCAATATGGAACTACATTCTAGTAGAAGGATATAGAAAACAAACAGCAACAAAATATATCTAGCATGTCAGGTTATGGAGAATCTTGTGGAGCAAAATAAAGTGGGAAAGGTGGGGATAGTGTGGGTGCTAACTTTTAAAGGGTTATCAAAAAATGCTTGAATAATCAGAGATAGGTAGGGGGGCAGGGATGCCTCAAGTGAAGAAACAGAAGCTAAGAAAAATGGTTTTAGTCATCTATATGCTTCAATATTTATTTATGCCCTTTCTTTGTATATTCTTTTCAAGTAGCTTAAAACCAGATGTAAAATACAGCAAGAGAAGATAAAAAGGGAGTAAGAAAATCCAGGCCAAGGAAAGATAATGGAGGGAAATAAAACAACAACAAAAGACTTGGGTTTACATACAACATTATTTTCCAAATGCAAAATATTGTCTTTGAACTTTCTAGTAGTGAATGAAAAGAGAAACTAATCAATTAGAAAATTCAGGTAAATCCCTAACACAACAACCCAACCAATAATTCAGGAGCTGTTGAACTATTGGCTGGTATTGAAATCACAGATGGAGGTTTCATCAAGACACTCAACCATACCATTACAGTAAATACAGCCATGAAACTCCTAGTGTCATTTCTTATAATATTTCTCCAAAGTAAACAAAAAAAGCCAAATGCCAAAGGGCAATTCCTTCAATAGTATTCCACAAAAGCAAAAATAATGCAGTCTAGCTACTTCTGTCTAAGAGGACCTAGCTGAGACCCAACAAAGATTTTAGATTGTCTCAGGAAATGATGAAAGAAATTTCCTTCAGAAAACACCAGTGTACTCAACTAAAGGAACTCCACCATGTGCTATTAATGCGACTAATCTATGGGGAATATAACAATGTAATTTACGAAATCTGAGGAACATAACATTTCTGGGAAAGAAAAGACATTTTATGGGAAGTCAACTAGAACCCTGATACAAAGATAAATCCACCTATAAAAGACTACACAGGGAGAGCAAGGAAAAGGTAAGGTTCAAATCTTAGTATATCTGACTGTTACTTTTACATCCCAATTGAATGTACTTTTCCATCTGTATTTAAAAGTTTGCTTAAACAGCATTCACTTTTATTATGTCAGTAGTAGATGCACATGGAACAAAAACAATATGTAATACAACATGATAAATAATAAATGAAATAATACATAAATACATAAGAAGAAATAATTCTACATCAAAATTGTATGTTGCAATTTAATAAGAATCTTCTTTTACCTGTTTGGTAAAATAATTCTAAATGTATTTAGGATATTCCATATCTGAAATTAGCCAATAGAAGTATGAAGCAAAAAAATTGTCAGGAGGCATATGCTAAATATGAGAATTTACTCCAAAGCTGTTATGATCAAAATACAATGCCATTGGTACAAAAAGGAGAAAAAGATCAGAGGAAGAGAACGGAGTCTAAGAATAGATTGAAATATATCTTGGAACTCGATAAAGGCCAAATATTTTATTCAATGGGAAAATAATGGTTTAATTAATACATGGTGATAGAATATTGTGATATACATTAATAGCAAATAGGTGATAGTGATTAAGGAGGTCACTTGTGATGAGCACTGAGTGTTGTGCGAAAGTGTTGAATCACTAAATTGTATGCCTGAAACTAATATTACACTGTATGTTAACTAACTGGAATTTAAAGCAAAAACTTTTTTTTTTTTTTTTAATTTTTTTTTTTTCAACGTTTATTTATTTTTGGGACAGAGAGAGACAGAGCATGAACGGGGGAGGGGCAAAGAGAGAGGGAGACACAGAATCGGAAACAGGCTCCAGGCTCTGAGCCATCAGCCCAGAGCCTGACGCGGGGCTCGAACTCACGGACCGCGAGATCGTGACCTGGCTGAAGTCGGACGCTTAACCGACTGCGCCACCCAGGCGCCCCTAAAGCAAAAACTTTTAAAAAAATTTAAAAAATAGAACAAAAAATCCTTACATCATACAATATACAAAGATGGGTTAGTAACTTTTTTAAATGAGAGAAATTTGTTTTCAAAAATCCTGTTAACTTTAAGTCTACTGGAAAGTCTCTTTGTCTTACTGTATTTGACTGAATGAGGTAAGGATCCGGTAAGAGATCCTCTCCCTCCAAAAATGTCCCTCATTCTTATTGCTCCTGAATGTATTCTGTTTGTAATTCTTTAATGCAGACTCAGAGGGATATGGTAGGGAGAGATGTAAACACACATATTCAGTCTCCCATTTGTAACTGGAATCTTCTCATTGTACCTCCCTGTTGGAGGGCCCATGGACATAGGTTATATTGTATTATGGATCCATTGAATTGTAAGGGGATAATCTAGCACAAGGATTCCCTCCCTAGAATTCCTGGATGGTATTAGTCCAGTCTCTTACTCAATATTTCAAATAATGTTTTGCTCATAATATTTGGTAAAAAACCTGTTACGTTGTTGAAAAACTCCACGAGTCAGATATCCTTTCTTACACTGGCTCTCTGAGACTTCTCCCCATTTCTCTGAAATATTTTTTTCCATTTTGTATTCATTTTTTATACTTACATATTTAATCCTTTTCAAATTATATATGGCATAAAGATTGAGAGAGGAATCTTATTTATTCATTTTGTTTTATTTTCTAAGTGGTTACTCTGTTTATTTTCTCACATTTTCTAGGAATAAATTACATGATCTCTATATCAATAATTATATCTCCTCCATTCCAATTCTTTTTTTTTTTTAATTTTTTTTCAATGTTTATTTATTTTTGGGACAGAGAGAGACAGAGCATGAACGGGGGAGGGGCAGAGAGAGAGAGGGAGACACAGAATCGGAAACAGGCTCCAGGCTCTGAGCCATCAGCCCAGAGCCCGACACGGGGCTCGAACTCAGGGACCGCGAGATCGTGACCTGGCTGAAGTCGGATGCTTAACCGACTGCGCCACCCAGGCGCCCCCCCTCCATTCCAATTCTTATACCTGGTATATTTGTCTTGCCAAATTGCCTTGGCTGGTAATATGGCAAATTACGCATCATCAGTGCAAAACACAAGATTTCTTCAATTATGGGCCACTATTGATTTTTAAATATCCTATGAATTTACCTAGTACTAAGTTAGGAAAAAGTTGTGTTGGTAAAACTCTGACACATTGCTAAACATCATTTGTTTAAAAGCATATCTCACTTTCAGAAATGTTAATAGACTTAAAATGCTCATGTTAGAATAGAATAGAATTAATTCTCGTCATGATGGGCTTAACTTAGTTATTATTTTTCTGGACTTTGAAGGGGTTGTGTATAGTGTTTCATCATTTAGTACAACTTTTGCTTTGGACTGCTTTTTTGTTGTGTTTATTTACATATGTTTTTAAAAATAATATATATTTTTATATTTAAAATATTTTTAAAAATAATCTATCAATGACTACTATGCTATTATACTTTCTATCTATGATATTTTTCTTTTATTTATGTTAGTGGTAATATTGTGTTTTTTTTTCCTAGAATCTCTACTTGGTTCTTATACAAAAAAGTGTCAATTCCTTTCTTTTAAAAATTATATATTGCTCTGATTTTAGAAGTATGAATTATGGCTTTATCTTCTTTTATAATCCTAATGTACTTATTTTAAAATTTCTTTCAGAGAGCCCATCATCTTTAATTCTGCCATCTCCTTTAGTTCCCATCCAGAATCAGATGACAATCTCGGGTTGTGGGTTTTCTTGAGTACATAGTTATTTTGTCCGTTATTTCATTCGGTGGAGGTTTTCCCTCATGAGAATCCCATTTTTTCTCAGCTTCTGGAGACATCCTTAAGAAGTGCTTTTATATTTGTCTCTGTGAAGTCTCTACAGGGATTTCTGTTTTCATGCCAGTTTTAGATTAGTTTCACGGTTTGAGGTTTTCACACTGCACAAGTGATTTGAGGTTCCACACACACGTGTGGTTTTTCTGGGTGATTTCTGACTTCTCCTCGGGATGGTTTCCATTAGTGACTCAGGGGTAGAGGGCTTACCACCAGACCAGAATCCTAGGCTGGTAAGTGTAGATCTTTGGACTTCAGTGAGGGAAGAAATAGTATCCTCCTAGATAGGAGGGCTATGTAAAAATTCCACATCAAATTCCATACATACATACGAATCAATCAACATTCTGGCTTACTTTGTTGTGAACGCTGAAGAAGGTATACCTGAGATTGGCCACTGGCCAGTACACAGTACCAGTTGTTACAATATTAAAATGTCCCTGTATCATTAGCCATGCCAATCATCCCCATCCCTTCATTTTAACACCTCTTTGGGTCTCCACACTCTGTTCTAGCGAATAAACCATTCTCCAAGACTTAACTCTCAGACTAAAGCCCAGCATCCAGTACGGTGCTATAGCAGTTGGTAAGTATTTGTAATATTCTCAGTTCATATCAACCATAAATCCACACAAATATTATGATTTCTATCCCATTCCTATTCTGACTATAGATTCTTTTTGTTTCTAGCCTCTAATCTATCTTCAGAACTCCATGATTATCTTTATATCTTTTCAAATACACGTGGCATTGTGTTTATGACTTATTTGAGATATCCATAGTCAGCATTGCAAATGAGGCTTAAAGATTCTAATCAAAATACAAATGTTTTCATCTTTTTGTTCTTTAGCCAGAGATAATATCACAATTTGAGGAAGCAATTTGGATATTTTTTTAAATCTCATTTTCTAAAAACAAGAAAGTTTCGTTAGTTTAGCATCTCCTAGCATCAGATCTCAAAGGGCTGATGTGACTCTGAAGTTTCATCAATGACAGATCCCAGTCAGACAATTTTCATGGAAAGTCTGTTCAATTCACTTTACATTCACAATATAAATGCTTGATTTGTATGTTTCCTCATTCCAGTTTAAGAATTACAGAAAGAATTAAATTATTCCTTCCCTTACATTACTTATTTCTCTGCTCATTTGTGTATGTTCTTATAATTCCTTATTAATTAAGTGTACATCAACTGTGCCAAACCACAGGAAGTAATTAAGTTGAGTTTAAGTTTACTGTCTTGGAGACTCCTGGGTTCTCTTACTTTCTGTGGGAATGGTGAAAAGAACTGGCAACATTTTCTTCAGTTTCCTATGACTTTCTCGTAACTGCTGAGTTTCCCTCATGTTGTCTGAGGAACATCAAATCATATCTTTTCATTTTGCCTACATTTCCAGGAAAAGCCTTTGTTTAGGGCACCTGTTACAAGTTAATGTTTATTTCGGTCATATATATGTGTGTGTGTGTGTGTGTGTATATATATATATATATGTTTCTGTTGTTGTCCTTGTGTGTGTGTGTGTGTGTGCACGCAAGTGCACACATGCAGGTGTGTGTGTTAAGGACGAACAGTACAAAGTCACAGAATCCTATGTGTTGACTATAACAACTGCCTTAACATTCCTTTATGCCATAGAATAAAATGACAGTGTTAAATAAAGTTTGTTTGCTTTTTTTAATAACTTGGGAAAATACACCTTTTTAAAATACATAACGACTAGAATAAACAGCAAACTAGTACTGCTATCTCCACATTCCTCTGAGGCTACCTTTTGTAGAGCTATGGTCATGAATCAGAAATATCAGGTTTTATTGAGCACCTAATATCCTGGCACTACCAATGCACTTAATCCTTAGAACTACCTGAAAGGTTAGGAAATATTTTGCTACTTTTATAAATGAGAAAACTGAGACTTTAAGAGATTAAATTACTTACTTAAGGTCATACCATTTGTATCTGACTAGAATGAGATTTGAACCCAGGTTAGTAGGACTCCAAAATATGCCCTCTTTCCATTACACACAACTGCCTATAAACTAAGTATCAAGTTTACTAATTTCCAAGCACATTCCATTTTTATGAGAAATTTTGGCCTTTATGTTGCTTTTTCTGGGAGGAATATTCTCATCTCCTTCACTACCTGCTTGGTATTCTATTGAGAATAGTAAATCGAGCCCTTTGACTTTGGACATAATAACCCCGTGTTATTCCCATGATTCACTAATTTCAATAGGGTGTGGATCAGGTTTTCAAATTTTCCACATAAATCATTCTATCCTGGCACATATCTCCTGCCTAAACTGATTGGACAGCCTCTTTCTGGCAAGATTGTTATTACGACATTTTCCCTATGGCCTGTGGTTTCCAACTTATTTGACATGTTTTCTTTAATTTGATCAGAATGTCTTGGAATCTACACTGGCTCATTGTGACTGCCACTATTTCTTCCATGGACTGCTTTTCTTCTGCACTTTGAAACTTGCCACCTATTTAAGAGCTCTTAACCCAAGCTCAGGGTTACTTAGGTTTAGATCACCTACATGAACGTAATCTATTGCAATGACTATGACACATATACTCCCCTCACCAGACATCACTGGCTATATCTGAATTCACCAGGCTTGAATTTTTTCAATTCTTTGTTCCTTCAAAAAATAACAGAGTAAGAAAATCACCTCTATGGTTAAATGCTGTGTTTTTTTTCCCCATTCAACATACATGTACTGAGCATCTACTGAGTGCTGGATACTGTGCTAGAATCAAAACCTACAAAGGCATGGTCCTTGTACTCAAGAAATTGAGTTCTAGTGGAGGAGACAAGTAAATTCATACAGAACTATAATAAATATTATATGTCAAAAGCCTTCCCCGACATCATTCTCCTTCAGGTTTCCTTGTACCTCTTTGCCCATTCCTTCTCAATCAGTTTCCTTTGCTGGCTCCTGCTCTTTTGTCTCTCCTGGAACTTTTGCTCTAAACTTTTGGTGTATTTCCACCCAGCTTCTCTCTTCACCTTCACATGCTCTCTGAGTGCTCGTTTCCACCGTTGTCTCTTAACAGATGAATTCAAAATGACGTTTTCTTGGAGTCCATCATCCTTCCATAGATGATGTAGGGTCTCCAGCAATATGCTCTACAGAAGCATGCCCAGTTTTGTTGAGTGCTGCCATCCTTCCTGGTTTCATCCCTCTTAGTGATGATGTTATCATCTAACTTGGAGACCAACTCAGGAGCCATTTTTGATGTTTTCCTGTCTCTAGCTGCCAATATCCAGTTACCAGATCCAGCCAAATGTACTTCTTAAATCTTGACAATCCATCCTCATTTCCCTAGTTTAGGGTAGCCACCATCACGTCATGATCATATCCTTACAACAACCAAAATAGGTTTTTTTCTTCTAAATATTTTCCCTCTCTAGTCTATAATCTATATTATTCACAGAGTATACTTAAAACCTTAAATAGCTTCTCTGCTTCAAAACTTTCCAGTGTCTCCTCATCACTCTTAGCCTATCTCCAACCCCCTGAGCAGAGATTTGACTAGGTTTTGAATGATATGGCCCTATATTGCCTCTCCAGAGTTTGTTTGGCAGTCTCAATCTTTCTATCCTACAAAAATGTGGAACTGATTTTAATTCCCTTTGTATTTTTTTTCCCTTCAAGGGAAAAGCCATATTCATGCTATTTTTTTGTGCTGAGACATTCTCTCTACGCCTCTCATTTTGCACCCTTTTCTATTAGACAATTCTTATTCTAAAGTTCCATTTGAATGCCTCTGATATCCTCCAGGAAACATTGTTTGGCGTCCCAATCCTATTTAAATTGCCCCCCTCCACCAAAAGTGCTCTGATAGCACTCCATTCTTACAATCTACGCATAGCACTAAAAATAGTGAATTACAATTGCCACTTCTCTCTTTTCCCCAACAGACTTTAAAATGATGTAAGACAGCAATTGTGTTCTTATTCACTCTTAAATTCTGGAAGATTATTGTGAACATAGCAAACATTCTGATAATAGATGTTGAAGAAACAAATGGATGGACAGATGGATGGGTGGATGGATGGATGTATGGATGGATGACAAGTGGACAGATAGATGCATGGTGAATCTTCTTCCTGAGAGATAGAGTTAGCTGCTAAAGGGGAGGAAATATCAGAGGAACCAACTATTAAGCTATGCCTTGAAGAATGAGATTTCCAGAGTAAGAGAGGGACAGGGTTTACCATCAAGAAATTAGCAGGTAATCTGACAATGAATGAAGAATGAAGAATAAAATGTCTGTGCTACTAAAGTTTTTATTTTACTCTTTTAAGTGAAAGAAAAAGCTGTGTGAGCAGTCCATGGATGGTCATAAATATGCTACTAAGATTAGATTTTGTCTTTACATGGTAAAGATAACACAGGGAGACATCATAGTTATTTAATTTTAATAATATACATTGGACATTTACCATAAGCCAGCCCCTCTTCTAAGTACTGTAGATGTGAATTCATTTTAACCCTTCCGTAATCCCCAGTGAAAGTATACAATAAGAAAGGCACTGGGGCTAGTCTGCCTCTTGCTAGGCAATAAAGAGATGCATTGTCTATGGGGTATTTAAAACAATTATAGAACAAGCTATGATTTTCACCATGAGTTGAATATCATCATAAAGTCAGTGATAAAATACTCTTTCCTAAAAATCATAATTTAAAGCCTATAATTGCTGATTACTGTTATTTTAACTGGCTTGTTATGGCATTTTATGTGATCACTTTAAATTTAATATAATTATAAATTGAAAATAATCAGACAATGCAAAATGCACTTTTTTGCCTAGTAGGTGCAAGTTTTAGTTCACACATAAAATATTTTCCTTATTTGAATAACAGTCTTAGAACTAAAATTTCTTGATCCTGTTAATTATTCAGCTTTTCACTAAAAATTATTTCTCTTTTATCAAAAATTGTTTCAATTTTGTCAGAAATATATATTTATAAAATATTATATAATTAAAATTACAAAGCCACTACTTTTTTGTATTGTGCTGTTTATTTCATTTTTTGGTATTTAATTCACTGGCACAACTATATAAAGTTCAATGAAAAAAATTATCACTGTGTTCCTTTTCTAGCCATTATTATTTCTTTTATATTATATATTTATATATTTATATATTATATTTTATATTACAAAAATAATTTTGTAATAATATTGTCACAAAATGATTCACTCTAGTTATCAAGTATGCTAAGTGTACCACAAAGTCTATAAGTAAGATAGGTGCAAATATTGCCCCCACTTTCACAGATCCAAATATTGAGTAAAAACTAGCAGGTGACAGAGTCATAGCTGCATGCAAAGTAGATTATTCTGGATAAGGACAGACAGGAGGCAGGGAGACCAGTTGGAAGACAGTCTTAAAAGCCTGGTGGTCATGTGTAGAGAGGATCATGTCTTTGAAGGGTGTCAGCAGCTCTGCTTTGGAGAATTTTCCATGGACGATTCTTACTCATATTTATGCACAAGATTTCTAGTGTACTGTTCCCTCCAGGATATGATTGATGAAAAAATCTCATCTCTGGGGAAAGAATTGCTTTTCAGTGATTACAGGGCCAAAGTTATAAAAGTGAGATATTGTAATTTCATAGTCAAGACACTGGTTTTCTAACTTCATTCCCATTCCTTATTTGATATAAATTTAATGAGGCAACTTTCAGAACATAATAGGATATGCAGGAAATATTAGTAGTCACTATGCTGACCTGTGTTGCACCATTAAGGAAAAAGGCTCCATATCAAGTCAAGGATAACAGATTTCATCCCCTCCCTCTGGATTGCTAGTGGCAGAACATGAAATAACCAGTTAGGGTTCTTTCGTTTCTAATAACATTATCATCCTGCATTCATGCCGTATTTGTCACCATTATTATCCAAACCGGTTCTTGTTGGGCAGCACCCCCAGCCCTTCCCTCTGCAGCTCTATAGGAGACAAGGCAAAGAAAAAAATGGGACTCAACCACTTAAGATTCAGATCACTCAGTCAATTTGGAATCTCTGCTTTACTTCTGATTCTGTTGTGTTTTTATTTCTTATCCATAAAAGAATGCATTATGCTGCTGTTTTCTTTGGTGTTTCTATTATTATAAATATAGAAGGCAAAGTCAGCTAAGCTATTTTATATTTCACTCACAATGTATATGTTTTACTTGAAATGCTAAATAAATAATAGATTGACAGGCTCAGAGAGTAGGGGAGGAAATAATCTCTGGCACAGAAGATACCATCCAGACTGCTGAAGCCTAAGATCGGCTGAACGTTTACCCAGAGATCACTGCTCTTTGGCATGCCTTAGGCCTCTATGTCCATTCAACATTAGAATTTCTGGTGAGAATGGAAAACGAAACACACATCAGGGTCCATGGCAGAGATGAGTAGTGTAGACACTAAGACCACCAATTTATTTTCAATAAGCCGAAGTTTAGATTTCCATGTGCTGGTAATTATTCTGGATGATTGCTCTTCTACAATTAATTCCACACTACTTTAAGCACAAAGGTGTCATTTTGAGGAAAGGGTGATAGAAACAACTCATCTCAGGGGATATATCAGGAGAAAACGAACATGAGTATCGGGAGAAAAAGCAATTTGATTCAGATTCCAGAGTTTGTATTTGGCGTGTCTGTGTCTGTCATCATTGGAAAACTACCTAAGGAAGTGTTATGAACAAGTTGATCATAAGGTAGAGATTTTAGTCTAGTTCTTCCTTAATTCTAGAAGTGAAAGTAAGGTAAGCATAAGTTTCTCTCCTTAGGGGAAGGTGAAAAAGTTGAAAAAAAAGCAACAGCTACATACTATCATGATGTTTTATTTTGTTTTTTTTTAGCCAAAGATGGGAGCGATTTCTGAAGGTCACAGAGTTTGGCCTAGCCAGCAGAGCAAAACTTAACATTGAAAATCAGGTATTTAATCAAAAAATCTAATGAGGGCCTTAAGGAGTTTCCCTTATACATAATTAGTTGTTTCTCTCTCACTACTTTTAAGATTTTCTTTAATCTTTGACATTTTAGTTATTATGTATGTCGGACTATTACTCAGCCATAAAAAAGAATGAGATTTTGCCATTTGTGACAACATGGATGGACCTAAAGAGTAGTATGCTAAGTGAAACTAGTCAGACAGAAAATGACAAATACTATATGACTTCACTTACATGTAGAATATAAAAGACAAAACAAGCAAACAAGCAAACAAACAAAAAGCAGAGACAGAATCATAAATACAGAGAACAAACTGGTAGTAGCCAGAGGGGAGAAGATTGGGGGAAAGAGGAAAAATAGGTAAAGGGAATTAATGGTACAAACTTCCAGTTATGAAATAAATAAGTCACAGAGAGGAAAAGAACAGCATAGGGAATATAGCCAATAATATTGTAACAACACTGAATGATGATAGATGGTGAATACACTTACTGTAGTGAGAATTTTGTAATGTATATAGTTGTCAAATCTTTATGTTGTACACTTGAAATTAATATAACATATGTCAACTATACTTCAGTAAAAAAAGAAAAGAAAATTAGATATTTTAGGAAAGCGTGTTGGCAATGCAAACCTTCAAATAATAATGGAGCCACCCACAAGTTGAGCATTTTCAAGTTTGTGATATGTATCTAGCACACTGTTGACACTTAATCCCCTGTAAATTTCAACTTAATGACTTTACCATCCCTGTGAGAGATATCCACAGAAGCCTTCTAATGCAGTGATTTTCCCTGAGTTGAAGAGAGAGTAGGGCAAGGTGAATTAGAATTCCCTGAAAGGTGTTTTCAAACTACACATCCCCAGTGTAATACAATACTCTTGTCCTCAGGTACTTGAAGTATGTGGATCACCAGAGGACTGAATCAATACAGGAAAAGTGAGGGTCTAGAGAGAGATGGGATGATAATGACTAATGCAATGCTCCTAGCCAGCCATATATCCAGACATCCAACCCACAACTCCTGAGGCAGTCCTGTATGATGCTTGTGAAGATGAACCATGGAGCTAGATATCTTGGGTTCAAATCCTTGTTCTGCCTTATGCACACTGCATGATGTTTGGCAATTTATTTAGCCTCTAAATAATTCAGTTATCTTGTCTTTTGCTGAAGATAATAATATAAGTTATTCAGCATAAATCTCTTGCAAAGATCGTATGTGTGTATAAATGATAGATAGATGATAGATAGATGATAGATAGATAGATAGATAGATGATAGATATGGATTAGATATAGATAGAAAGACAGATGGATAGATATAGATTAGATAGAGATAAAAACAATATCTGACACATAATCAATGTTGCATATGTATTAGGTATCATTAATAAGTTTAAATTCAGGGGAAGTGTTATAACTGGGAAATACATTTGAGAGGATACTAAGACATGATCTTAGCAGAGATAAAGAACAAAAGGAAGCCTACTTATCACAGTCAGGACAAGTCTTTCCACCAGACTATGTTTTGCAAAATAGCAGTGTGAGGACAAAATAGCCCTTACAAGTTTTCTGTTGCTTTCCAGGGTGTTTTTAAAGACTTTGAGCTTCTTGTTCACATTACAAAATTGGGAAATTTCACATCAATATCCACATCATTTGACACTTCACTTTTTCATCCTTGACTAATCACTCTTCACCTGACTCCCACAACAACACACCCTCATTGTCTCTTTATCCCTTATTGGTTGTTGCTTCTCAGAGTCCTTTGCTGGGTCCCCCTCCTCCCCCAGACCCTTAAGAGTGGGCATGCCCAAGGCTTAGTCTCTGGACCTCTTCTCCTAACTACAATCATTCTTTACATTTTTTTAAATGTTTATTTATTTTTGAGAGAGACAGAAAGACAAAGTGCAAGTGGGGGAGAGGCAGAGAGAGAGAGATGGCGACACAGAATCTGAAGCAGGCTCCAGGCTCTGAGCTGTCAGCTCAGATCCTGATGCAGGGCTGGAACTCACAGATGGTGAGATCATGACCTGAGCCAAAGTTGGATGCTTAACCGACTGAGCCACTCAGGCACCCCTACAATCATTCTTTTGTGGAGACCACCCAGTCCCATGGCTTTAAATATCATCCATGCTCTGAAGACTCCAAAATGTATGATGTATGTTCCTAGTTTGGTCCTCCCAAAACCACCACCCTGATACTTCAGTTTGTGATCTAATTTCCTACTTGGCAACTCCCCTTAGAAGTTCTATTGGCCACTGTTCTAATCTAGGTCATGTGGAAAGAGATCCTGTGAAAGGATTACAGTGCAAGCCACCTGCCTTTCCCCCCTCTCCCGCCATCCCTGACAGTGATAGTGATAGAGTGAGGTAAGACCATGAAGTGAAGCATATTTTCACTGGCTACCTCAAAACAATAACTACAGAGAGACATAGAAAACTGTAGGAGGCTTTTTCGCTCCACATCAAGGGAAGGTTGCAAGAAAGAAATACACCATGGAGTAGTCCAAGGGAAAGAGATACCTGCTGGCTGCCTCCCATGGAGAGATAACTCTAACTTCGGCTCCTTGATCATCTCTCAGGTTGCTACCGTCCAAGTGGTTGAATATAACATGCTGTTTCATCTATGTCCAAAGGTGGAAATATGTTCCAAAACAGGCAGGAGACAGCCAAGAATAAGGAAGTAGGAAGAAGGTAGTTGAGGGCATTTCAGAAGGTGCACATTTGGCCTCCAATAGATCATCTTTAAATTAACCTGTCCCAAAAGATCTTCTCTCTTGAACTACCCTTTCTTCCAATGCCTCCTCTGTCTCATTTACAGAGAGTTCCAGGTGTAAAACATTGGTGTCACATTTATTTCCTTTGTTTCCAGCACATCCCATATGTAATTTCACAGCAAATCCTCATGATCTTTTTCCTTCAAAATATAGTTAAGACCTGGATGCCTCACCTAAGGCCCAAGTTCACCTTGGGTTGTGAATGGAGCTGCACTGCTGGCTTTCCTGAATCTCCAGCTTGTAGACAGCACATCATGGAACTTCTCAGCCTCCAGAATCAAGTAAGACAACCCTTCATAATAAATCTCTTTCTGTGAATCTGTATGTATTCTAATGATTCTGTTCTTTCTGGAGAACATGGTTAATATATAGATGTTCAAAAACTCGAGTGAATGATTTACTTTTGTTTTATTCTTTAAAAACAGAGGAAATACCTTACACATATTAAAAAATGTGGAGAGCTGAATGATAGTCCAAAACACAAATATGATCTTATTTCCCATGTGCTTACATCCTTTAATGGCACTTCATTTCCAAAGCCTAAAAGCTAACTCCTTTGTCTAGCATATAAAATCTTATCTACTTTCCAGAGTCACCCTTCCCTACTGTCTCAGATGTTCCTTTGTTTTGGACTTAGCTTTCTTCAAAGTCCCCATGTAAGTTGACATTTTATTCTCTTTACTCTTCTTAAAATACTCTTCATTTTCCTTTATCAACTTGGGAAATTCCCACTTCAAGAAGCAATTCAAAATTTACCTCTTTCCATGAACTTTCTCTGGACTCCCCAGTGAGCAAAATTGGATGCTGTCACCTCCACGTTTCCAGAACTGCTTACATATTTCTGTTTCATAGCTTATAACTATTAGTTTAAAAGTCCTTTCCACCCTTCTCATGGAGTAGTCCTCATGACCCATGCCGACACAGGGTCATGGTTTGTTTCTACATTCCCAGAACATGTGCAAAATCAATCAAGTTATTTGAATCACCCAATGAATAAATGAAAACTAGCATTCCTGCATGTACCTAAACTCTTGGTCTAAAAAAAAAAGTATGATATTATAATATTAACTAAGTGATTTTTCTCTTCTATGCAAAATCCTTTTAAAATCCATTGTCAGGAAAATATCACGTCTTCTATGGGGCAACTTGAAATGCGTCAATCCTTTAAATGAGGGAAACTCCATAAATTGTTTTGGTTCTTGTGGTGCACTGGGATATTTATTCCCAATGATGAATATGATGTTAATTTAAAATATATTTTCTTCCTTTTAATACTCCTGATTTCTTTTTTCTGTTACTTGGTTTCATTCGCTCTATTGTGTGCATATATATATATATATATATATATATATATATATATATGATGTCTTCGGAAAGAGAAGAATAAGTAGTAAATAAAGTTCTAAGATTACCAAAGTTCTTTCAAATTCTCTCATTATATAAGGTAAAGAAATTAAAATATTTCTTAGGTCGGAGATAATATGAATAAATTAAAAATGAGAATCACAAAGAAAAATCTCCCTCCTTAGGAAGAATTTCTCCTAGGCATATGCATTACCTAGAGAATATATTCACATTTACTCTACTTTGAATATACTTATAATTTATTCTACCTTCCCTAACTTTATAGTTACTTGTTTTTATAAATCCACATATTATCCTTTTCCCCTAACCAAGCTTCCATCTTCCCCCAAAAGCTTCACTAAGTGAGTAATGCAAAAAAGCATTCAGATCACACAAAAAAGCAAACCAACAGCGTATTACGTACAGGATATGTTTTGTATTTTTGTAGTCCTGTGACATTGGATGCATTATTTAATCCATTTTAGCCTCAGTTTCCTCTTACATATGTGAATAGGCTATTTACCCAAATTCACACAATTATTAAGGCAATCATAAGGGACCTCTAAAGAACTATTATTCTTAAGTATAAGCTTAAATGTAAAACATATTATTGCTTAATTGCAATACTTTAACTAATTAACGCTATCAGTTAATATCAATGGACATAACTATTTCTATCAACAGGATAGGCATTCTCTCTAAGACTTAGTCCATCTAATGGTCCCTGGGTCATTGTAAAAGTGATTTTCTGGTAATTTCCAGAATTTATATTCTAAGTCACAAACATATTAATTTACTTCTTGTCTTTACTTCCTTCCTCATCTCATCATGCTGGGAGTCTTCTTTGCTTCTTTGCCATTTCTACCTAGGTTAAGTAAATTTATGCATTAAATTATTTATTCACTTATTCACAAGCTTTATGAAGACAAGAATACTGGTATATTTTCTTTGTGGCTAGAAGAGTAGTTGGCATTTAATAGCACATGATAACTATTTGTTTAATAAATTGGATAAATGGAATATTCAGTGAGCACCTGTTATAAGCATTGAAGGTATAATGGTGAGACAGGTGGTGAAGAGCTCTCCTTTTCCAAAACTTTGACTCTCAGTTGAATTGGTAGGGGAAAGACATTTAACAATTAAATAAGCCAAAGGGATTAGTTCAGGTAGTGAAAACAGTGGGATGATAGAAAGTGACGGAAGATGACAAGGGCAAATCCAATTGGGTAGTCAGGAAAGGATGGCAAAGAAATGTGAGCTGACATCTTTATGTCAAGAAAGAAGGAGCGAGGGCAAGATGAGGGAGCATAGCATTTCTGCTGAGGGAACCAAAGATGCATTCTTGATTGCTGGTTGACTTCTTGGTTCTTATTCTGAATGCCATTTCAGATCTAAGCTCTCCTCAGTAGGTAGAGCATCCATAGATGCTCAGAACAGTTCCCACGTTGGCATGACTGGGAAGTCTTTCCATCCACATATACTGACTTCTGGGCCATTTCCTCTGGAGGCAGTCCTGTTATGCCATGGATGACTATGTGCCTATACTTGTGTATGGATGTGCAATTTTATGTACTCTAGAGAATGACAGCGAAGACACTTTCTATTGGTGTCCAGTGCAGCCTCGTCTTTGTTACCTGGGTAATGCTCTATGGTAGGGTCTCTTAACCTTGTGACTATTGATATTTGGGGCATTTTAAGATGTTCAGAAGCTCCCCCAGCCTCTACAACTAGATGCCAGTGGCACCTCCCACACATACCCTCAGTGATGAATCAAACATGTCTACAGATAGCTAGCTATATGTACCCTAAGGGACAAAATTGCACCTCACTGAAAACGAGTACTCTAAGAAAATAAAATTCAGAAGCATCCCTTCCTTTAAAAAAAACTTGCTCAGTGATCTGGAAGAACAATATTTGTTTACCCTATTTTGTAGAGGTCATTTCTTATCTCTCCAGTCATCAGGTATTCTGTATAGATTTGGCCACTCAGTGTCTGAATTCCTCTCTGTGTGTCCAGGAGCTAATTTTTGCAAAAATTATATCCTATCTCTGGAATTCTGCTTCCTCATTTCTAAAATAAAAAGCAGGACTAGTTGATGTCCAGTTAATGAAATCATTAAACATTTAATGATTTCTAGAAAACAAAATCTTACAATCTTTATCAACCAGGCTCATGATTTTCATGATGTGACTTATAGGGATTTAAGGGACTTGGGACACTGGTATGTGTATGGAGTAAAATGTGTGCTTTGTCCTCTTTAACTACTGGGCTCAGTCTCTTTTCCCCAGTACTGTTCAGAAAGGCTTTAACTGTTTTTCCTTTGTTCTTTTTATAGTTGTTTCAACCATTTTGTGTTTTAAGTTCAAGAATCTAGTAATAGAAGGTTTAAGACACATCTTCCGTATGTTTTTCTACCAAATGATAAAAATAATTTACTGTGAAGGTAAATATCAAGCAGGTGTGTGTGTGTGTGTGTGTGTGTGTGTGTGTGTGTGTGTTTCCCTCTGTCCTCAATCCACTCAATTTTTAATATTTACTATTGAGTATTTAGATCCAGGGAACTGATGTGAGGGAAATACAGAAACATACTGGCCTGCTATTAAGGAGCTGATGCTTTAATGTGTAATATACACATGAGCAATTCAATGTGATAGATGCTACAGATAAGAAAGTGCAGAGGGTTAAGGAAGCAGAAAGAAGATCCATGTAACCAAACTCACTGGAGGGATAGATTTAGTGAAGACATTCTACAACTTTTAGCACATTTATATATGTATTTAGACTCAAAGATGCTAACCATTCTCTACACAGATTCAAACTCAAATTTTTCAGGGCCATATGTGAACAGTAGTCAAATTAGAATTTGGGACAGACATGTGAGTATGCAGCTAAAACCTTTCACATGTAACGTTTGAGTGCACTTGTTCAAACATTCTTGCTGGGCATAGCATCTCCACGACATTTAGGTAAAAGTAAAAAAGCAAACAACAACAACAAAAGCTTGGAAATCACCTGAGTGTTTATTCAGTGCAGTGATGCACATCAAGGAATTTGAAAGCATGAAGCTCAATAAGATGGTTTTTCAATTTGCCAGGGGGCAGCAAGAGCAGACACCAAGACCAGAACAAAGAGATCGGGGTGTCAGGAAATCTGTGAAACCCCTTTAAAGTGGAATTATATTTCCTAGCAACATATGTATTCAATAAAGTAAAGATATTTGATTGCAATTTGTCCAGCATCCATTTGAGAGTTAATAATTAGCCATCAGGAGAAATGACTCTTTTCAAAATTATAACATAATAGAATGTGTCATACTAAAACCTTTGAGGAGTGGATGAGTGGTTTCATTTTGTTTCAGGATAGCAGTTGGCTTCAATGTGTAACCTCACTAAGCATTATGGCAGAGAAGCTTTTGTGCAAAATGAGTGTAGCACCAGGTCAGCACCAGTCAATCACTGTTCAATAGGCTTCCTTCAGATAATACAATAGGCCTCAAAATAATCCAAGAAAAACAGTGTGAGGCCATTTCAGCTGAAGGATTATCCCATTGAGAGCTTAAATTTCACTTCTCTCTACACTCATTTTCACGTTTTAATTTACACTCAGTTCATAGATTTCCCCCAAATAATGATTTAGCTATCGGGTAATATTGCTCAAGATGCTTTCATTGCATATAATATCCCCTTTGTATTTAAGAAAGCCCATCTCCTCTCTCAAAGCTAGTAGCGTTTGACCAGGTAGAATACAGCCCAGTTGAACTAAAGACCTGGTAAGTCCAGTCAATCAATTCATTCCTTCATTCAGTCCGATAGCCAGTCAGCTGTATTTCTGCAGAACTATGGTGTATATTGTACCCAACCATCTTTTCTGATGGGATACAAATAGAAATGGAAGTTTACAATAATGGCTTGTATTGGTGAGGATGAAATTAAAGTGGCAGTCTCAAACACTGACAGTGGAAATCATCATTATGATTCTTGATTCCCCTACATCTCCTCCATCCTTACTGACTAGTCAAGCCAATTATGATAATTCCACTTCCCTTATAGAGGTTGGCGGGGAATAAGCATGTGGTCAATGACTTGTGAAGTCTGTAAAGACTCCTGTGAAGGTTTCCTTGTTGGTATGAAGGAGTCAGTGAGCCTTACTCTGTCAAGATGAAATACTTGAAGCTGTTATGGACACCGCCACCTGCATGACTATGATACCAACACTAAGAAACTTAACAGATGGAGAGAAAATGGTTCCTTAATGATTTTGATCCTTCTTGTCAGGCAGTTTTAGAGACTGCCCTACCTTTGAAATTTCTAATTTTTTTTCTTATGTAAGCCACTTTGAAATGGTCCTTTACTTGCAAATTGAAATGTCATAAATGAAATGGCGTAGTTTGGTATTCGTTCTGTGCAAAATAACTTGTCTATGTATGGAGAACCCTAACGTGTTTGTATATACTTCAGCATGCTTGGGTGTCATTCAGTGGATTTTTTTCTGACTAAATCGTCAAAAAAAAAAAAAAAAACCTATCAAGTTTTATTTTTTTTTTAATTTTTTTTTTAAATTTTTTTTTCAACGTTTATTTATTTTTGGGACAGAGAGAGACAGAGCATGAACGGGGGAGGGGCAGAGAGAGAGGGAGACACAGAATCAGAAACAGGCTCCAGGCTCTGAGCCATCAGCCCAGAGCCCGACGTGGGGCTCGAACTCACGGACCGCGAGATCGTGACCTGGCTGAAGTCGGACGCTTAACCGACTGCGCCACCCAGGCGCCCCTCAAGTTTTAAATATAGAGGCTTGCCATTGTCTTTTACAAGAGTTAAATTTTGAAGAAACATAAATGGCCAAAAATGGAAAATTGGTCAAATGAAGCACATGATCCTACAGATATTCATCAAAAATTGTGTATTCAGAGAATATTCAGTGCTGTAGGAGAATATTTCTGTTATCTTATCAAGTGAACATAAAAACAGTAAGCACACCGAATATGATATGATATGCTAATCCTAAAACGAACTATCATCTAGTTTCTATAGAGTTCTGGCCACTTGCCAGGCACAGGGCTGTGACTGAAAGTGGATCATTGACCATAAATTTCCCAGCAAAACTAAGCAGTAGGTGCTCTCATCATTTTAGCATTATAGACAGGCAAACAGGTTTTGGAGATTATATAACTTGTCAAAGATCTTGCAGGCACTTAGTAGTGAACTGGACTTCGAACCCTGAGAATTATCTTTCAGTAATATATTTAGGATATATTGATATAAGATATTAATAGTTATTACTATATTAATATATTCTAACTATGTACTTAGGATAAATAGGGTCTAGCTCATGTCCAAATCTGAATTCACCTGTTGTGTGGCCAGCTTTCCTGGTCTTTGGATCTGTCCCTGGGATTCTGAGATGTTCCTAAGGTCATATTTCTCTTCACTGTGGACCATCACCTTCCATCACCAATGCCAGATAATAGTAAGGCATCACTTCCTATCTCATTTAAATCTCTTACTTCCCACAGTTTCATTGATACCAGGCTGTTGTGAATAGAGGACTTTTAATAAAATGTTAGCATAAACTGGAAAATATACACCATAGAGACATACAATTATATTTTAAAATGAAACATTTCTCTTCTTCAGAGTCCCTGCCATGGGGAATTCCCCACTAGCTGCCTCTTTCCCTCTCACTGGGCATCCTGCCATGTTTCTAGGGTTCTTCTTCTCTCCACCTCCTGTCTCTCCAGCTGTCAGATTCCAACCAAATCTAAGTTGCTATTAGCTTTCTTTTTTCTTTTAATTTTTTAACTTTTATTTATTTCTGAGAGAGAGACAGAGACAGAGACAGAGATTGAGCACAAGAAGGGGAGGGGCAGAGAGAGAGGGAGACAGAATCTGAAGCAGGCTCCAGGCTCTGAGCTGTCAGCACAGAGCCTGTCACAGGGCTGGAACCCACAATCCGTGCATTATGACCAGAGCCGAAATCGGGCGCTTAATCCACTGAGCCACCCAGGCTGCCCTAAATTGCTACCAGCTTTCTATGCAAAGCATCACAAGCTATGTCCTGGGTGCATTTTTGCATATCCCAAACTTCTTAAGGTACTGTTGTATTTCTTAAGAGGAAGAGGACATCATCTTCTGTTATCAGCATTTAGACTACCAGATCCTACAGAAGCTTGCAATCTTTACCATAAGATGATTCTACGTGATACATTTGGGGCAGAACTGTTAAAAAACAGACATCTTGTTTATTACTTGCACATTTTCTAAATTTCCAAAATAAAGGTTTATTTTTGAACTTAAAAACAAGCTTTATTTACTTTAATAACTAAAGCCGATTAATTTTATTATAATTTTTTTTCTTTTAATAATAGTTTTACTAAAGAGAATTTAATTATTGTCCTATATCTGTACTTACACACAACATAGGTGAATTCATTTATCTTTTTGATCTCAGCTTCTCCCCTATAAAAAAGGGTCTTTCTCTATCTTTTCCATACTTTCTCCTTGCTCATCCACCTTTCAGTTTTCTCCTGCTGGTCAGGAAGCCCCATAATGAAGCCTCTTACAATCCAGAACAGCCAGAGCCATATCCTATCTCCAGAAATTTCCTAGTAGTCACACTCAAATCTTATTAATAAGATTGGCATAGGGTCACCTTGGTGGCTTAGTAGGTTAAGTGTCCAACTTTGGCTCAGGTCATGATCTCACAGTTTGTGGGCAGCTCAGAGCCAGGATCTTGCTTTGGACTCTGTGTCTTCATCTCTCTTTGTCCCTCCCCCGTTGTACTTTGTCTCTCTCTCTCTTTTTCAAAAATAAACATTAAAAAAATTTTAAAAATATAATTGCATATAACTTATCATTCATATTAAGATGATTTTGAGAACATAAATCGATGCTATAAATAATTACACTTCATAAACCAAGACTGTCCAGGTAACTGGAGACCTGTGATCAACCTTTATTAGGTGAAGTTTGTTGAAGATGTTGCCCATGTGTTGGGTACACTGTGCTGTGTTGGGTGCATCCCTTGTTCTCACAAGAACCTTCCAAAGGAGGGTTACCATCATTTCATAATTGCCTGGTTGACAAAAGAGAAATACAGGGACAGGGGAATCTTTTAATATCTGTCATGTAACCTTTTGGCAGTTGTTGACTTTGTCCAACTAAGCCAGTTCTTCAAAGGCAAAATTAATCCCACCTTATCCATTTTTATCTACTGGAGTAAAATACTTGGCCTCTATTTTCTAATGATATCAGTGTCTTTGATCTAAAGCCTTCTATTCTGATTCATATTTAATATCTGTTTCAGAAGCTTCTTTTTAAAGGCATATTCAATATTCAAGTTACTCAAGTACAAGTAGCACATAAAAATCTTATTTTTATGCTTATACACTAATTCTTTGTTTCTTGTATTTGATTCCTTGAAAAGGAGAATGAGGAAAGCAGAAATTTGCTTCATTCTTTCCTGGGATTTACAGTTTATAAAAAGAGTTTATTGCTGTTGACAAATTCTTTAAGATATCCACTACTCATCACTACAACAGCAGGAAGTGGCTTGTATTCATCAACAGAAATAACTTTGGTCCAAATAGAAGAATCTGAGGGGCTCACAGTGGCTTTACTTGTTTTCTTAAGCTTTTCCATTTTGTATTTCAATTAATTTTCCCTCTGACAAAAATCTCACAAGGAAACAGAATAGGAAGGCCATTTTATTTAAACAAAACTATCTAGGAAAAGAAAAACAAAGTACAGATAAAAAAGTAGGCAGACCGTATACTTAATTAATATTTTTTAAAATGCAGTATGCTTCAACTAAAGCAGAAAAATACCCATCGGCAATAGAAACAACCTGATATTAAGAATCCCAGAATAAAAGGACACAT
This sequence comes from Leopardus geoffroyi, assembly GCF_018350155.1. Lineage (NCBI taxonomy): Eukaryota > Metazoa > Chordata > Mammalia > Carnivora > Felidae > Leopardus > Leopardus geoffroyi. The sequence goes on along the minus strand of NC_059327.1, from coordinate 190,175,227 downwards.
ATATACACACTTATATACACATATATACAGTCACCAAATACAGGCTGAGCACAATTTTAGCTTAAAGAAGAATAATGTTTTCGCCTTATCCATACACACACATATGTAAACAAATCAATTATTTAATATATATTCATTAAGTGCCTACTCTTACTATGCACTATGAGTGGTTCTAGGGATTCAAAAATATATAAAAGCTAGTCTTGCACTCTAAGAATTTAACTTTAAGTGGAAGATAGAGATACAACAGTCTATTTTAATCCATTTATGATTAAATTTTTGGTTTATAGAAGAACCTTTTAAAAGAAAGAATTTAACCCTGCCTTATTTAAACTGAACCCCAAGGAAAAAAATGGCAATTTTATTGCATACAAAAGCATTTTGAAAATGTATTCTTTAATTCTTTAAAATACATTTTATCTTGTTTATTACCCCCTGGGAACTTCTATCAGGCTTTAGAAGATGTGTGAAAAAAACACTTAGGAGCAAGTAGACCAGAAATATTAAAGCGTTAAGGAGTTCACCTAAATTAAATATTTATGCAGGAACAATATGATCTAAATTTCGTATACGCCAAGAAAATTTAAGTAGCTAATATGAAATTATGAACAAAAGTCGTGCAGTTCTACCAGTCTGTGAAATTGAATGATGCAAAATAATAGAAATGTTGGCAGTTTTAGTAATATTCATTAAATCTACAGTATCTTGTGATGCATGTTGCTATAGGCTTTTATATATTTTAGGCAGGCATCTTTTTCTTAATGCCAATTTATTTACTTATTTGAGGCAGGAGGCAGAGAGAGAAGGACAGAGGATCCAGAGCAGGTTCTGTGCTGACAGCAGTGAGCCCCATACGGGGCTTGAACTCACGAACCATGAGATCATGACCTGAAGCGAAGTCAGACAACCCACTGAGCCACCCAGGCACCCCTAAGCAGGCATCTCACTTACTGAAAACTGAAAAAAAAATTCTGAGCAACATTTTACACCATTTTAAAATGTAAAAAGCACCTTCACTGATGAATGAAAAAGGAAATTTACAGTTCCCTTTGTCTGAAAAAATGTATCCAAAGTTCTTTGGACTTCTTTGGATTTTTAGGAAGTTATTCTATAACAACAATTGATTATCTAAGGAAGGAATTAAGAGAGTCTCTTTTTAAAATTTTTGAAAACTGAGAATCTGCCATCTTGAGTTAAGAATTGTATGGCTTTTTTTCTCTTCCAATATTAGCAGTGGCTACCATCTCCCCACATAACCATGGTTGAATTTGAATCAAGGGGCTGGTTGCTGAATCAACAGCAAAGATGAGTGAGTGACATTGCCCATTACATTACACAAAGTCCTTTCTAGGCCCCGGAAAGAAATTTCCTTCTGATCTTAATCATTGTTCCCCTTAACAACGTGTTTGGTTTTGTTTAATAGTTATTTTGAATTCTGTCCCTAAGATTCCCTGTATGCCGTAGCTGCCAGAAAGTTTAGATATAACTTTATGGCCTACTCTAAGGAATTGCCATAGGGATGCAGACAGGGTTTCATTGTCCAAGGGGTTATAATTTGTCTTATAAATGCATTGTTTTGGTTTGTTTTATCAGATGATCAGAATGTTTACAATATATACACAGAGGAACACACACATGCACGCACACAATTCTAGCAACAGTAGAACCATATTCTAGCCACACATGACTAGACTCAGTTTTTATTAAAGTAGATAAATGACCAAAGTCCCCACTCCCCACATTACCTTATATTGGCTCATGTCACTCATTTACATCATTTGCTTGCTTCCCACTAATTATTTGTTTTATGCCCTTTGCTTTTTGTCATATATTTTCCTCATTTCTGCCTCAATATCATGTTATTTCTCTTGTTTATTTTCTTTTTTCCTTCTCACTTTATCTAATCTATAACGCTTCCCCAGGTTTCAGAGGTTTTCAATCCTAGTAAAAGTTGAGGTATGAATAAAGGAAACGCATGCTAATTAAGTTTGACTTAATGTATTAACTGGTTAAGTATTTCCATGTCTCTTCCTCTTCTCATATTATATTGTATATTTTCTTTGTTTTATTTTTTTGGCTACTTCCAATCTATTCTAAAATGAGTTAGGGGCTGTTTTAGAGCCAATCTTAACTTTTTAAAAATCAAACTTTTACCAATGTTATCTTCAAATATATCCACAAGATCCAATAGAGAAGCAAGGCTGTTTGGCTGAAACGTGGTCAAATTCATGAATGTGAGGGTTAATTTTGTGTCAACCTGTGTAGGCCATGGGTTGCCCCCATGTTCTGTCAAATATACTCTGAGTATACCTGTGACAGTGTTTTGGATGAGATTAACATTTAAATTGGTAGACTTTGAATAAAGCAGATTGCTCTAGTAATGTGGGTGGGCCTCATCCAATAAGTTGAGGACTTGAACAAAAATGTCAGCCTCCCTAAGCAAGAGGGAAATAATTCCCCAGTATCCCCACTTCCCTTGGATTTCATCTGAAGTTTTGGGTCATCCTGGTTTTACAACAGACCACCTTCAGACTGCAATTAACTGTTACACTCATGCATTTATCTGTTTCTGTGAACACGTTTTAACCCAACAGGCTCACTTACCTGTGGCTTCCCTTGGGTCTCCAGCCTGCGGGCAAATCCTGCAGATTTTGGACTTGCCCATCTCCATAATCACATGGCCCAATTCCTTATAATAAGTTTCTTTCCATATATGCATTTGTGGAAATACACAAACACACACACACACACACACACACACGCACACACACACATCCTATTAAATCTGTTTCCCTGGAGAACCTTGACTAAAATAATGAATTTATATTTTCTTATTTAACTAAATTACCAGATTACACAAAAAACATCTGGCTATGACAAGAATTTATAAGTGAAGTATGTTTTTAACTTCTTTGAAGTCTGACGTGGGTGCTACTGGCTTTCTTTTTGAGCACCTAATGCTTGCTGTGTTTTACGCTTTTTAAAACAAAAGCTGCTATTTATTGAGTCCTGCCTATGTACTATAAGTAACTAAGTAACTATAGTACCAGTTACTTACCTGTCTTAGTCCATTCAGATTCCTATAACAAAAAGTGCTGTAGACTGGGTAGCCTAAAACACAAACACTTCTCACAGTTCCGGAGAGTAGAAAGTACAAGATGAAGGTATTGGCAGATTTGGAGTCTTGTGAAAGCTCACTTCCAGTTTCAAAGACAGCCTCCTTCTCACTGTGTCCTCACATGGTGGAAGAGGCAAGGGAGCTCTCTGGGATCTCTTTCATCAGAGCATGAATCCAGTTCATGAGATACACGAATTCATGACGGAATTCATCAATTCATGGTGAATCCCATTTCATCCACCCTCATGGTCTAATTACCTCCCAAAGGCCCCACCTCCTAATAACATGACACTGGGAATTAGGATTTCAACATATGAATATTGCAGGGGATGCAAATATTTAATCCACAACATTAACATATATTATTTCATTTCATCCATTCAACAACACTTGAAGTTTTGTATTAACTTCCTTTTAAGGATGAGTCAGCAGAGATTAGAGAAGCTAAGTAGCTTGCCCAAGGCCACATGGATAGGAAATGGTTCACTCAAGATTGACCTCAAGTTGAATTATTTCAAGAAACATGCCCTTTTTTTACTCTTCCAAATAAGTTATTCTGTGAACAGGAAGGTTCTTGTGCAAAAGAGCTGGTAAGACATGGCACATCTAAGCCTACTACCAAAGACTAGAAACTTCCAAATTTGGCTGCTGTTATGATGAAATTCTAGTAGAAACAGAGTTGGTGGGAGAGAGTAGAATAGGCCAAAGACAAAAGGAATTTTTATTTCTTTTCAAAAGAAAAAAGAAAAAAAAAAAGAAATCCACGGGGTGCCTGGGTGGTTCAGTCAGGTGAGCATCCAACTCTTGATTTCAGCTCAGGTCATGATCCCAGGATTGTGGGATTGAGCCCCACACTAGGCTCCACTCTGAGTGTGGAGCTTGCTTAAGATTCTCCCTCTCCAGAGGCACCTCAGTGGCTCAGTCGGTTAAGCGTCTGACTTCAGCTCAGGTCATGATCTCATGGTTCGTGAGTTCAAGCCCCACATTGAACTGTGTGCTGACAGCTCAGAGCATGGAGCCTGCTTCGGAATTCTGTGTCTCCCTCTCTCTCTATGTCCCTCCTGACTTGTGCTCTCTCTCACTCTTTCTAAAATAAATAAATAAACATTAAAAAATCCTCCCCCTCCCTCTGCCCCTCTCTGCCACTCCCACTCTTTCTCTCTCACTAAAATATAAAATAAGTTAAAATTCACTCATTTGACACATATGACTTAACATGATCTACTTTTAAATGACAACAGCTCCTTTAATTCAACCTAAATTTGCCAATTTATCCCAACTTGGTATGAATTCTTCGTGCTTCCCCTTTCCACTCCTGTTAGTTGCTACATTTTTACATTTCAGTCATAGCAGCATATTTTCTGGCCCTGGAAAATACCCTCCTTCAGGGTCCTATTTTTTGTTCCCTCACTCATTAGGTATACCCCTGGATTATTTCATGCTTGGCTCCTCCTTCTTCAGGACCCATCTTAAATATTACTTCAAGAGTAGCTTTCCTTAAGGGGCTGCCTAAGGTGGATTCCTTCTCCCAATTATTTCCTGTCCTATAGTTCTGTTTAATTTCTTTATGATATTTATCACACTTTGAAATAGTTCATTTGAAAATTAATTTATTTTCATAGTGTGGGTTTCTTGTCTTTAGTAGCTCTGTGTTGCATTTGTTTTTTGTTTTGTTGTTGTTGTTGTTGTTTTGTATTTACCTGTTCTTTACTTTTCTGTTAATCATATCAGCATTCTTAAAAGTAATTATCCCTCACCTTTTTTTTTTCTTTTTAATAATCTTATTTGGATCTTCTATTACATATTAGCCAAGAGGGTTGCATATAATCCAACTCAATTAGAATTCATCTTGCTGGGATAGAAAATTTCCATTATATATACACATATATGTGTGTGTGTATATATATATATACACACACACATATATATGTAGGTATATCCTATAAGCAGCCATAATTTCTGTACTAATTCCTTAGTTGTTTCATTGTTGTTTAATTTTTTAAATTTTTTTAATGTTTATTTATTATTGAGAGACAGAGAGACACAGAGCGTGAGCAGGAGAGGGGTAAAAAGAGGGAAGACACAGAATCTGAAGTAGGCTCCAGCAGGCTCTGAGCTGTCAGCATAGAGCCTGACGCAGACTAGAACTCACGAACTGTGAGATCATGACCTGAGCTGAAGTCAGTTGCCCAACCAACTGAGCCACCCAGGCACCCCGTTGTTTAATTTTAATTTAACCCATATTCTTTCAATGTTATTTTAATTTTTGGCATGAGCTAAACAAAGTTGGCATCTGTGGTTGTAATGCTCTGTCTCTGCAAATCAAAATGCAAACTCCATGAGGAAAGAACCCTGTTTTACTCATTAAACATCTGGAAAATAATCTGATAGGCAATGGGCTTCTAATATTTTTTTTAATAATGAATGGATGAATGGATGGATGGATGGATGGATGGATGGATGGATGGATGAAGTTTACTAAGTTCCTGAAAAAGGGACTTTTAAGGAACATTTCCTTTAAAGCTGGGGCAATCTGACCCGAGACAGATGTATGTCTCTAGCTTTAACTCCTCTACAATGAGTTTGTTCCTATCACATGTAATTGTTTCCTCCCCAAAAGATTGTGAAACCTTCCGACTATATTCTGTGGTTCTCACTGTCACCTCCTGTAGTTGACATGTTCTAATATACTGTGAGAATCAATACCAGACTCAACCAGACAACTTACTTAGCTGTATTACCTTAACAAGTTGAGAAAGCCCTTTTTAAGTCTGTTACCTTCTCTGCAAAGTAGAGATAATGATACTTCTTGTCTCATGTTTAATGCCATGAGTTCACCAAACCATGTTTCATTTTCTTTCCAGGCACCCACCAAGGCTCCTTTTTCCAGGCTTTGACAGTGAGTCCGAGATAATGTGACTATTGTTGGAACTAGTGCATGCCACTTTCAAGCCTGGTGTCTAAAATTTTAGGTTTAGTGCTATACAAGCACCCTTTCCCCTGGTCTGTTGGCCATATGCCATCCAGTGGAGAATGCAAAAGACCCAATAGAAGGTCAAGGGAAATGAGTCTGGATGGCGTCCGAATTACTGTATTTTACCTAGATGTGAGCAAGCAATAAAACTGTGTTTAATTAAGTTTTTAAGATTTTGACTTTATAAAAAAATTACAGCATATAACCTAACTTGACTAAGTAGACCTATAATTACAAGAGTCCTTATGAAAATTACTAACGATAAAACTCAGTACAGAGCCTGTCTTATAAGGAAAATTCAACAAATGTTATTCGTTTATTTTCCCTCATTCATTTTTACCCCGTCCATTAAAAAAAAATGTCTATATCTCTGCCAGCCCATTTTTACATATTTCTTATCACTGAGATGAAAACTGTCCTCTCTCTTTATTGAATTAAAAATACTATATATTTTTTATCCCAATCTGTAGAAGTAGTTCACTCAATTAATTTCTTTAGTTTTTTTTTGAAACTTTCCTTCTCCAGTGGTTCTCCCCTGCCTAAGAATATGCTTTTATTCCATATACTCATAAGGAATATCACTTCATCTCTGCTCTACCATTAATCTACAGTCATTTCCCCTATACTTCCCAGAAAAAAAAAAACTTTTATTAAAAAGGTAATTTTGGGGCGCCTGGGTGGCGCAGTCGGTTAAGTGTCCAACTTCAGCCAGGTCACGATCTCGCGGTCCGGGAGGTCGAGCCCCGCGTCAGGCTCTGGGCTGATGGCTCAGAGCCTGGAGCCTGTTTCCGATTCTGTGTCTCCCTCTCTCTCTGCCCCTCCCCCGTTCATGCTCTGTCTCTCTCTGTCCCAAAAATAAATAAACGTTGAAAAAAAAAATAAATAAATAATAAAAAGGTAATTTATATTCTCTGCTTCTACTTTTCTGCTACTCTTACTCCTCCAAGTTTTACATTAGATTTTTCATCTCTACCCTTCTACTTCAAATGTCTTCTCAAAGGTCGCTATTTTGAAATGTCCAAATTAAATTAGCTGTTTTCCTTGATGGCTTTTCAGCATTGAAAGGTGCTGACCTCAAACTCTTTATTGGGCTAGAATTATAGTAACTAACTTCAGTCTTCTTCCCCATGACAATTCCGTGGCCCAGTATCTTGTCCCTCAGACCTCTAGAAATTCAGCCACACATAGGATTTCCATAGCTTTTAATGATGCTTCCCAACTACATATATGCAGTCCTAATCTACCTCTTGAAATCCACCTGGACATTTCTAATGGTCTGTTAGCCATAACCATGTGTGAAATTCTCTTTATTTTAACACCTAAACTTTTTCCTCTCCTTAAACTATTTTGAACATGTCTCAAACTCAACTTTTTATTACCACCTGGACCATCTCTTCCTTTTAAATGGAGTAAATAGCATTATTTTCTTCAAACCATCCAGATTTGAAGATATAAACCATCAGTTATGTATTATTCTTCCTCATTCATCATATTCACTTGATTGAATCATTTGCTCTACGAAAGAAAATATTTTGAATATTTCTTTTTCTTTTCATTTTCTTGGCTCAAGAATGGCTCCACCAATGGAATTACTTAAGCCAGAAAAGAATGTTTCATCCCTAATTATTCCCATCCTTCATCCCCAAATTCCAACAATCGACCAATTTCCACAAATTCTAATCATGAAATATTGTTTGAATTCTTCTTTAGTTGTCCATCCTCATAACCAGTATCCTAGATCAGCCTGTGTCATTGGTATCACTCTCAAATGTGCCAGGTAGTTTTTCTACCATGGTCATTCTTTTATCCCACTTAAATCCCTAAAATACATTATTTGTATACCAACCAGAGTGGTACTTCTAAAGTCAAATCTAATCATCTTTTAGTGCCCTTCAATACTTTCCATTAGAGTTACTATAAAGTACAGAATCCTTAAGAAAGCTCTTATAGTTTCCATGTCTGGAGCTCAACTAAGTGCCTAACATCATCTCTTGTTTTCTATCACACTGTATTTTTGAGCAACGATAATTATTTTTTATCAGTATTCTTTGAACATGCTACATTATCTCCTGCTTCCCAGGTCTATGTACATGCCATTTACTGTAGTTAAAACATTCACTACTCTCAGCTTTTTATCCAGATAACTGCAACTCATCTTTGTTTTCACTTAGACAAAGGGTTATCAAATAATGTTTTGTTAAAGCTGGGATTCTATGAGAGTAGAATGTACTAGTAATAATTAGATCAGGAGAACAGGAATAATTGGGAACTTTTCTGGGAAAACCAGGGTATATAATAGCCCAAATTAGGCACCACTTCCTAGAAAATCTTTGAAGTCATCATTGCCAAATTATTTGTTTTTCATTATATTTACAACGGCATTCTATTCCTCCTATAATGACACATCATTCTCTATTATAATTTTCTGTGTTTTTTTTTAATTTTTAGACTGTAAGTTCATTGATGACAGGGACTATGCCTGATAAATGATAAATGAAGCGTTGTCAGCCTGCAATTTTATTTCATCTATGTTTTACTGTGTAAACCACTATTGTCATAAGTATCATAATCTTATACACTGTATTCAAATGCGTCTCAAGAAGGCACGGCTACAACAACAAATGTCCCCTATTAAATTTATTCAAGATGTCCCAATGCCTTGCAAATTAAGAATACAATTCCTGGGATAGCATTCAAGGCTTCTCAACAAGTCTCCAAGTTGTCATTACTCACAGTTTTCTGTATACTATGTGTTCCAAACAAAATGCACTCCATTCAGTTCTTTAAAAAAAAAAAAAATCAAAAAACAAAAACTTACATACCTTTACAACTTTATGCATTTATTACTACATCTTCTTCTTTCTTGTCTTCTTCATTCCTGTCTACATTCTACCCATTGTTAAAGACTTATCTTAGATTATACCATCCCCTAGAATATTTCTTAATTTATTTAGGAATGTAATAAATTGCATTCTTTTGAACCACTGGCAAACATTTTCTTTCTTGCCTGGATTAGCTGATGGAAGTCACAATGGAATCACAATACTGAGACTCCACTTTCAACTCTTTTAGTGTAATAGATATATAATTGTGGGCTATTCCTGGGCATTCTTCAGCAGTAAAATTAAGATAACAACAATAGGTACCTTGGTATGATTTCTGTGCAGATCACATTACCAAGTGAATGCATTTGTACTGGAGCAAAGGACTCTTCAAATGTAAGTAAAAATTTTTATTAGTGGCTGGACTAAGCTAGAATACAACCATATTATAGAACCAATTATAGCCTTGCTTGGTTACCTATTGAGTAATTTCTAAATAATGGTAGATTCTAGAATGAGATTACACACACTTACTCTTTTCTGTTCACCGCTGTAAATAGAACAAAATACCCTGGATATTATTTCACTGAAAATGTTAAAGGGAGCCAAAACCTGGATAGAAAGAGGCAAATTGGATAGATACTTCAAAATTTGAGGAACAAGAAGGCAATATCCTTGGATTTTCTTTTTAAATACCCCCTACCCCAGATTGAGTGCCAGAGAGGCTCGTTGCCCAGCGTCACCAAGCACTGTACAAAATATACAATAAAAGTCTGCTCTTTCCATCCAAAGGCTCAGGGAACATGAAGTCTAACATAGTGGAAAGCCCCAGCAACCACTCCTCAATCCAGACCAGCAGGCAGCATGAGTCCCTTGCAGTAGCGAAGTCCTGGGCTGATGAGTCGCCAGTTCATAGTCTGGATGTCAGCCAAGCTGATCTGCCAGCAACAACAGCAACAGTAAAACCCTATGTTACTCTTTTCTCCAAGTGGCACAAAAAGAGCCAGGACTAGCTTCTGTGACTCCCCACCAGAGAATCACCCTGCAACAGTAGGCAACTCAAGGAAGTGTCTTCTATCCCCACCATCAATGCCAGAAACAACTGAGTAGGAGCCCCAGTGGCACTAAAAAAAAAAAAAATAAAACAAGCCAGAATAACCTTGTAAGGGCTCAGAAAACTAAACTGTCATTGAAACTATAGTCCACAAAAGTTCATCAGAATATACACTAAATTTATACAGAATGACCGCAGACCAAGGTGGAAGATCCAGGTACAACCCCCTTCTTTTGAATGTGGATTGGTCCATCTTACCCATTTCTAAAGAATAGAATATAGCAGGAGTGCCTAAGTGGCTCAGTTGGTTAAGTGTCTGACTTCTGCTTGGGTCATGATTTCATGGTTCGTGGGTTCGAGCCCTACATGGGGCTCTGTGCTGACGGCTCAGAGCCTGGAGCCTGCTTCAGATTCTGTGTCTCCTTCTCTCTTTCTCTCTCTCTCTCTCTCTCTCTCTCTGCCCCTCCCCTGCTCACACTCTGTCTCTTTCTCTCTGTCTCAAAAATAAAAATAAACACTAAAAAAAATTTTTTTTAAATAATAGAATACAGCAAAGGTGATGAGATATCACTTCCATGATTAGGCCATGTAAGATTGTGACTTCTGTCTTACTAGTAGTCTGTCTGTCTTCTCCGCTGGCTTTGATGAAACAATGTACCATGTGAGAGAGGCCAACATGGCAAGAAACTGAGCATGGTCTCTGATCATCAGCCAACAAAGGAACCAAGATCCCCAGTTCATTACTAAACAATGAACTGAATCCTGTCAATAAGCATTTAAGTATAGAAATGTATCCTTTCTCAGTTACAACTTCAGATGAGACCCCAGCACTGTTTGACACCTTGACTGCAATCTAGAGAGAAAGGCCATGAAGCAGAGGACTCAGTTCAACTGTTACCAGGCTCCTGGCCCACGGAAACTCAGATAATAAGTGTATTGGTTAGGCTGGTAAATTTTGGTAATTTGTTACACAGCAATAGATAACTGACATACATACTTTATAATCTTTTAAAAAAATTCTAATGTTTATATTTATTTTTGAGAGAGATCATGAGTGGGGGCTGAGCAGAGACAGAAGGAGACACAGAATCTGAATCAGGCTCCAGGCTCTGAGCTGTCAGCATGGAGTCCCACAAGGGGCTCAAACCCATGAACCATGAGATCATGATCTGAGCCAATCAGATGCTTAATCGACTGAGCCAACCAGGCACCCCTACATACTTTATACTCTTGACTATGATTATCAATGAAATATTTCTCTAATTATGTGTAGACATTGGGATTTTTAAAATTTGAGGCAAAATATCTAAATACATATCCCAATAAGTTGACCAATTTTCATATACCTTCCCACACCTGCTAGAGATCAAGGAAAGAAGCCACAATAATTTTTACTGTAATAGAAAAGTTACCCCTTTTTCTTTATGTTGGCTGTTACTTGTGCTTAAAGTAAATGTTTGTGGTTTAAATGGTTAACTAGCTGAAACATAAATGCTTTCAGTATTTTATGTTTTCTTCAAAGACATTTGTAGCATTGATTAAACCCGCAGGCACCTGGGAAGTTGTTTTGTCCTCAATACTTCCAGCAGGTGGTTCCATACAGTTGCAGGACGGCTCCACTTAAGGGTGGAGCTGCTTAGAAGGATATTAACTCTACAAGAAGCTTCTGTATTTAATCTAAAAACTTTGTGAAAAAGTGTGCATACAGAATTATACATATATCTGTGTGGAATTTTTCTTTGTTGGAACAAATTTGATACACATTAAGTCACATTGTAGATAGAATCCTTAACTTACCTGAGTCCCACTGATAAGCTTTCCTTTTAGATTTAAAGATTCTCCCTGCCTGCTAGGTTTGGATGTTCTAATTGAAGTTGATATAGAGAGATACTAGAAGAATTTGCATATAACTTCTGAGTTTTTATTTTCATTAGAAAAAGTAATACCAACTTCTATAGCAAACGAACACCAAAATCTTACTGTCCTAACTTACTAAACATCTGTTTCTTATTTATGTCAAGTCTAATGCAGATGTTCCTAGATGGTAAGAGGACCTCCATGTGGTTTTCAGAGTCCCAGACCTCATGTATCTTGTATCTCTGCCATTCTCTAGAACCTCAGAGGCATCTCCTTGATCCTTGACAATCAGCTGCTAGTCAGGGGTAAAGAAAGAGGATCACCGGACAAAAATTCCATGTTCCACTTCTGGAAATGCGTCACATAATCTACTGACAAAAGTTAGTCAATGGCCTCATCCAACTGCATGGGAGGCTGGGAAATGTAGTCTACTTTTGTACGCAAGGGGAAAAAAAAGAAAATGAGAATTGGTAAAGCAGTCTAGGCCAAAAGGTAGAGAAAAAGTTGCATGTCAGTACGAATACAATTAGTGCTGCAAAAATGTAGTACATAATTTATGAAGATTAGTCCCAGCATTGGTCAGTAATTATAAAAGGATGGGACTTATTTTCAAGGATTCTGTAACATCTAAATTATATAAAACAATGCAATAATGCAGTATAAGTGAATTGAGACATATTTTTTCTAATTTTATTTTTGATAGTAATCATTTTAGTAGTCATTTAGCTGATTTCTTAATTATCTACATAAAGTTATTTTCCTTCCCCCAATTCTCTGTTCCTTCAGCTTATTTCTGCTTCCCATATTAAGGGAAGTTCTTTCTTCATGTTATAGCAAGTTTATTTTTCAAAGAGGCCCATTTGGGTATTATTCCTAGGCTTGGTCAAGTTTTCAAATAATTTTTATTTTAGCTATGCTGTTCCTGCAATCCTTAGCCATACTAGAAATGCAGGTTGAATCTGCCTCTTCCTGGGCTCAGAGCAGTTAAATGATATCTCAGAATGCACTAACTACCAGAAATGAAGTAATTGACCAGGGAGATGGATGAAAATGGAAAAAAAAATCTGGAAATTGATACTAGCTTCACCCAGTAAGTATTTAATGACTGCTTCTATGATCTCAGTCGATAGAGCATCTGTAGTGAAGTTGGTATGTGTTGCTATCCCAATAAAGGTCACACACTGTTAACGCTGCAGCCTACAATGAGTGATCTCTTAGTCATGGCCTTGACAAATCTCTCGGGTTATGAGTGTCAATATGCACCCTTGATCTGAAGTGTTTTATATTTTTCTCTGGATTTGTTTCCTGGGAAAGAGGTTATGCTGGGCCTGCAGTTCTGAGTGACCTATGTAACCCTGAAACCGTAATTGGCATTGTCTGCTCACAAAGTTATTATTAAAAATAGGCATTTGGGGGAAAGTGTGGTTTATGTTGTTTCCCATCATAACATATGGAACCCAAAGTTTCATTTCTGAATTTGATTTTTGCAGCATGTTCCTATGCCTCAGAAGTATTTAATATTTCTAAAATAAACTAAATGTTAAGTTACATACATAAAGTATCATAAAAGTCTGTAAATCAGTTGAATTAAAAAATGAGAAATCTTCAACAAGGCATAAAGACTTGTTCTGCTTCCCTGTTCCCTATCTCCACCTAACTGATATTTTTCCATGGAATTTTATAGACCTATGGGAAAAACAAGTATTTTCTGGTTTCCTCTTAAGTTATTTTTATTACAAATCTTGAGGTCTAAAATATACACTGTATCATATATACATATATAAAAATATAATATCTAGTTCACATACTAACCATTTGTTTCAATGACATACTAACCACTTATTTTAAAGTCAATATTTATACTTTGAATGTTAAATAAAATTTTAACTATACTTTAATAATGTGTGTGTATACATATGTATACACTACCATAAATCATTCAAACATCATCAAACAATTTACAGATTTGGACAGTTAGCTTTTTTTAAATTTTTTTAAAAGTTTTTATTTATTTTTGAGACAGAGACAGAGCATGAGCAGGGAAGGGGCAGAGAGAGAGAAGGAGACACAGAATCCAAAGCAGGCTCCAGGCTTTGAGCTGTCAGCACAGAGCCCGACGTGGGGCTTGAACTCACAAACTACGAGCTCATGACCTGAGCTGAAGTCGGACGCTCAACCAACTGAGCCACCCAGGCACCCCTGGACAGTTAGCTTTTAATATCAAGATACTGGGTGTTATCCGAAGGAATTTATTTCCTCAGTTTTGGAAAGAGAATAGCAAAAATTTGATTAGCAACGGATTTACCAGAAAATACATTCATCTGAATCTACTTGGTTCCTAAAATATCAGATTTGAGGAAGAGTGTCTGTATGTGAAATGCTGTATACTTTCACTTTTAAGTAACAGAATATCAATTGAAAGTGGACATATCTTCCCACATAGTAAGACATTCATAATCAGGTATTTAACAAGATTGTCTCAGCAGCCGGATAATGTCAAAGATTTTGAACCAATTCTCAATGACATTTTTGGCCATTTTTTAACCTGCCCTCATGGTTGAAACATGGCTTTACCTGTTCCAGACATTTTGTACTCATATGATAATACCCAAGGTATGAAGAGAAACAGGAAATGGTCATATTTTATTGGACAGGAGAACCCTTCCCATAAACATCCTCACAGATTTCTCATCATATTCTCTCAGCCAAGATCAGTTTGTGTGCCCATGACCTTGCTACAAGGAAAGCAATTGTCTGACATTTGCAACTTCTCTTATAAGCAAGCCATAGGGGCAAGGACAAGGGGGGGGTGGGGAGGATGGCTGTTAGGTAGCTAGAAACTTTTATTGATGTATGTCTGTATAAATGTAGTCTATTAGTCAGGTGGACTAGATTGTTCTTAGTAACTAATAATCCTAAGGGCTCATGCTTGATTGTTTATTTCAGTAAGGATATTGGTGGCGATCCCAGTGGGTATAAACTCCGCACAGGGATGCAGGCTGGTTGCCATGGCAGAGGGAAGGAAACATGAAATATTGTGCACTGATTCCAAAGGCTTTCAGCTGCAAGTCATATCTTTACTCCTGCTCACATTTATTGTTCGATGGAAGCCACATGACCACATCTAGCTGCAAGAGAAGTCGTGATATATCATTTTTATCTGGGTTGCCCAATGCCCATCTAAAACTTTTATCGCTATGGAAGAAGGGAGAAATGGATATTGAGGGACGATAAATAATATCTGACAAAAGTGCCACAACAGGTGGTTGTGGTAGACAGAATAATGCCCCCACCGAGGATGTTCACATCCTAAATTCAGGAGCCTGTAAATATGTTTCTTTATATGGTAAAAAGAACATTGCAGATGTGACTAAGTTAAGAATCATGAGATGAGGAGAGTATCCTAAATTGTCCAACTGGCCTCAATCTATTCACAAGGGCCCTTATAAGAGGGAGTTAAGAAGGCAAAGTCACTGGAAAGAAATGTGATGACAGGCAAGAGGTTGGAGGGATGTAAAGAAGCTACCAAATGCCAAAGAACACAGATGGCCTTAGAAGCTGAAAATGACAAGGCAACAAATTCTCTCATCAGAGTCTCCAGAAGGAACCAGCCCTGCCACCTGACACCTTAACTTTAATCCTCTAAGACTCTTTGGATTTGTGATCCCCAGAATTGTTAGCGAATACTTTTGTACTGTTTTAAGCTATTAATATTGTGGCACTTCGCTATAGTAGCAACAGGAAACTAATACACTGGTTATACATACTAAATCATATAATGTGTGTCAAGACTTAGCAGGATGCCAGGCACATTGGGTGGAATCAAAAGACATTAGCACCTAGTTTCATTTCCGTAGATGGATGTTTTCATGTTGGAATAAATACAGCAAGAAATAAAATCACTACTAATCTAGAGCAAACATACAGGTAGAGCACCAAAAACATCATTGAAATAAGTGCGTAAATACTTAAGGCTGAAAAAAAATTATTTCTTAAAGGACAGCCGTAAGCATATATTTATATCTGCTTTATGTTAAGTATGATAGAAACAGTAGGTTCTGTATAAATCCTCACTGTGGAGGAGGTTACCCTCTGTTCCTAGTGTGCTAAGAGTTTTAATCACAAATGGTTGTTGAATTTTCTGAAATGGTTTTTCAATTGATATCATTGCATGATTTCTCGTCCATAGCTTGCTGATGACAGTGAAGTACATCGACTGATTTTTCAAATATAGAATCAGCTTTGTATATTGCATACATACAACACTTGTGTCATTTATTTATTTATTTTTGCATAATTGGATTTACTGTGCCAAAATTTTGTGGAAGATTTTTATGTCTAAGTTAATGAGATATATTGGTCTGTATTTTCATATCTTTCTTTCTCTTTGTTTCTTTCCCCCACCCCCCTCTGTATTTTAGTACTAGTATAACATTAGGCATATAAAACATGTTAGGAGTATTCTTTTTTCTTTTATTTTCTAGAAGTGATTGTGTAAATTGGTATTAATTCTTTGAATGTTCATTCTGCAATAAACCATTGGTTCCTGGAGATTTGGGGGGATGTAGGAGGAGAGATTTGTCATAACATTTTTAATTTCTGTAATAGTTATAGGGAAATTAAAGATATTTATTTTATCTTGTGTGAGTTTTGGTAGTTTTTTTTTTCAAGAAATTGGTCCATTTTTTCAAAGTTGTAGAAATTATGACTGTAAAGCTATTCATAGCTTTTTCTTAGTACCCTTTTGATGGCTGCAGTATCTTTTTCTAACAGCTTTATTTAGATGCAATTCACATACTATGTAATTCACCCATTTAAAGTGGAGAAATCAACATATTTTTGGATAATCTCAGAAATGTGCAACCATCACCACAATTTTTTTTGGTATTACTTTATTTTTCTTAGAGTTTTAGTTTTACAGCAAAAGTGAGAGGAAGGCATAGAGATTTCCCTCATATCCTGTGTCTGCACATGCATACATGAACATCTCCCTTCCCCCCCACACACACATATTCTGAACATCTCTCAGCAGAGTGGTACATTTCTCACAATTGATAAATTACATTAGCACATCATAATCACCCAAAGGCCATAGTTTACATTATAGTTCACTCTTGATGTTATTTATTCTACGAATTTGGATAAATGTGTAATGACTGGTATCCAACCTTATGGTATCATATGAAATATTTTCACTGCCTTAAAAATCCTCTGTGGTTCACACTTACTTATCCATCCATCTCCGCAGCTCCTTCTAATGACTGATCTTTTCATTGTTTCCACAGTTTTGCCTTTTCCATAACGTTATGCAGTTAGAATTATACAGTATTCAACATTTTCAGCCTTGGTAATAGGCATTTAAATTTCCTCTATGTATTTTCATGGCATGATAGCTCATCTTCTTTAGTGTTGAATAATATTCCATTGTCTGGATGTACCACAGTTTATTTATCCAGTAACTTACTGAAATACATCTTGATTATTTCCAAGTTTTCGCAGTTATGAATAAAGCTGTTATAAACATCTATGTACAGGATTTTGTGTGGATATAAAAACATTTTCAACTACTTTGGGTAAATACCAAGGAGCATGATTGCAGAGTTTTATTTCCAGAGTATTTTTAGTTTTATAAGAAGCCACCAAACTGTCTTCCAAAGTGGTTGTACAGTTTTACATTTCCACCAGCAATGAATAAGAGACCCTAATGCTCCACATCTCCACTAGCATTTGGTGTTGTCAGCGTTCCAGACTTAGGGCATTCCAACAGCTGTTTTATGGTGTCTCCTTGTTGTTTTAATTTGCATTTTTCTGATGTCATATGATGTGAAACATTCTTTTCATGTGCTTATTTGCATCTTTTTATCTTCTTTGACTAGGTGTCTATTAAGATCTTGTCTTTATTTTTTAAGAGGGTGGTTTGTTATTATTGAGTTGAAGAGTTCTTTGTGTATGTTGGATAATAGTTCTTTATCAAATGTATCTTTTGCAAGTATTTTCCCCCAGTCCAGGGCTTGTCTTCTCCTTTCTTGACTTTGTCTTTTGCTTAGCAGAGCTGTAAATTCTGATGAAGTCCAGCTTAACATAATTTCTTTCATGGATCATACCCTTGGCATTGTATCTAAAAATTCATCTCCTTATAGATTTAAAGATTCATTTAGTTCTGTGATACATGAGAGTTAATTTTTGTGAAGTTCTGTGTCTAGATTAATTTTTCTGCATGTGGATGTCCATTTGTACCAGCACCACTTGTTAAAGAGATTATCTTGGCTTCATCACATTGGCCATTGCTCCCTTGTCAAAGAGAGTTGAATATATTTATGGGCATCTATTTTCCGGTTCTCTGTTCTATTCCATTCATCTGTTGGTTTATTCTTTCACCAATACCACATTGTCCTGATTACTACAGCTTTACAGTAAGTCCTGAACATGAGTATTGTCAGTCCTCCAACTTTGTTCTTCAATACCACATTGGCTATTCTGCCTTTTGCTTCTCTTCTTGATTGCGTGGTTTCTGAGAAGTCAGATGTAATTGTTATCGTAGCTTCTCTATAAGTGCTTTTTTTTCCTCTGACTCATTTCAGGATTTTTTTTTATCTTTGATTTTCTGTACTTTGGAAATTATATGTCTAGGTACAGTTTTTGGTTTTTGTTGTTGTTGTTGTTGTTTTTGTGTTTAGTGTTTATCATGGTTGGTGTTCTCTGAACTCCTAGATCTGTGGTTTTGTGTATGACGCTAATCTGGGGAAATTCTAAGTCATTATTGTTTCAAATTTTTCTTGTGTTTATTTCTCTTTCTACTTCTTCTAGTGTTCCCAATATATGTATGTTGTACCTTTGGTAGTTGTCTTACAGTCCTTGGGTATTTTGTTCCAGCTTTTTTTTTTATATGTATGTTGTACCTTTGGTAGTTGTCTTACAGTCCTTGGGTATTTTGTTCCAGCTTTTTTTTTTCTTTTTCTAGTCTTTGTTCTCTTTGCTTTTCAGTTTTTGAGGATTCTACTGATACATCCTCCACCTCAGAGAATCTCTCCTCAGCTGTCCAGTCAACTAAATCCTTCTAAGGCAATTTTCATTTCTTTTACAATGTTGTGGATTCTTTTGGTTCTTAGGATTTCTCTCTGTTTATATTGCTCACTTGGTTTTGCATAAATTCCACTTTATCCATTAGAGCCCTTAGTATCAATTATAGTTATTTTAAATTATTTGTCTGGTGATGCCAACATCCTTGCCATATCTGATATTGACACTTGTTCTGTCTATTCAAATTGTGTTTTTTGCGTTTTAGTATGACTTGTACCTTTTTGTTGATAACCAAACAGGATGTTCTATAAAAAAGAAACTGCTGTAAATAGGCCTTTAGAAATGTGGTGATGAGGTACAGAGGGGAAGTGTTCTATGGACCGACGATTCAGCCTCAGTTTTTTAGTGAGCCAATGCTTATGCTCTGTGAACTTTACAAGTATTTGTCAGGTTTTTTGTTTTTTTTGTTTTTATGTTTTTTTTCCCCTCACCACCTAGGTGACAGAACGGCTAGAGTGGGCTGGATTGGGTTATTTCCTTTCTCCCGTGAAGAAAGTTAAAGCAGAGTTAAGTTGGGTATTTCTTTTTCCCCAATTCACTTAAACTCTAATAATACCCCAGCAGGTTAGACTCCAGCTATTTTCTCCTCAGGGTAGCTTATTTCAAAATGATTCCTTTCCTTCTCCCCCTGCTGGAAGCATGAGATTTTTTTCAGATATTTACTGTGAGAAATTGGTCAGTTTCCTGGATGAAATCTGACAAAATTATGGGAGCCTCCATGACTGGGTTACCTCGGAGTGTTTAACTCTCATAGTTGTCCACACTGAACCTCTGGCAATCTGTCAGTTATATTTCAGATCTTCCTATCCCAGAACTGGTTCCTGCAATGGCTTCTGCTTGTGAATCTCTGAGCTGGTAAGCCATGAATCCTTATATCTGCTTGTCTGTCTCCTAATCTTGGGTGAAGTGGTTTGCCCTGTACTCTACCTTCTCTCACAAATACAAGAAGATTGGTTAATTTTTCAGTCTGTTGAATTTTTTAAAATTTTTTTGTTTATTTACCAATTTTTGAGAGAGGCAGAGACAGCATGAACGGGGGAGAGGTGCACAGAGAATGAAGGAGAGACAGAATCCCAAGCAGACTCCAGGCTGTCAGCACAGAGCCTGCTGTGGCCCGAACTCACAAAAAGATGAGACCCTGACCTGAGCTGAAACTGAGAGCTGGATGCTCAACCGACTGAGCCATCCAGGTGCCCCCAGTCTGTTCAGCTTTTTATTTACTATAACAGGGTGACAACTATGGAGCTCCTTACATGTGGAAATGGACACTGGATGTGGATTTTAGGACATTTTCATCACGCTAAAAAGAAATCTTGTACTCCTTAGCTATCATCACCCTATCCTCATCCCTACCCCACCTCCAGCCTTAAACAATCACTATTCTACTTTCTGTCTCCATAGATTTGCTTATTTGGGGCATTTCATATAAATGGAATTATGTAATGTATGGTCTTTTGTGACTGGCTTCTTTCATTTAAAATATTTTTAAGCTTTTTCATGTAGCATAAACCAATACTTCATTCTTTGTTTACTGCTGATTAATACTCCATTGTATGGATAGAGCAGAATTTATTTATTCATCAGTTTATGAACATTTGGGTTGTTTTAATATTTTGGCTATTATGAATAATGCTGTGATTAACATTCATGTGCATTTTTTGTGAATACTTGTTTTTGTTTGTTTCTTTGTTTTTGTTTAGATATATATTCAGGAATAAGTTGCTGGGTCATATGAAAACTCTACGTTTTACCATTTGAGGAACAGCCAGCTAGCTTTTCAAACTGAGTGCACCATTTTAGATCCTCCCCAGCATGCATGAGGATTCTAATTTCTCCACATCCTGGCCAATGCTCATTATCATATTATTTTTCATTCTAACCATCCTAGAAGGTATGAAGTGGTATCCATGGTAGAGATGTGCAGCATATTTGTATTTTCACGATGACTGATGATGTAAAGCATATTTTCATTTGCTTATTGGCTATTTATATGCCTTTTGGGGAAAATGTGTATTCAGAGTCCTTGCCCATTTTTAAAATGGATTTTTTCTTATTATTGCCTTATAAGAATTATTTACATATGCTAGATACAAGTTCCTTATCAGATATTTAATTTGCAATTCTTGTCCCTATTCTATGGGTTGTCTTTTCACTTTCATGATAGTGTCCTCTGCATCCCAAAATTCACCTGTTTTTTTTTTCTTTCCTTGATCATGCTTTTGGTGTCATATCTAAGAATCTTTTGCCAAATCCAAAGCTTTTAAGCTTTGTACTCTTCCTTCTAAGAGTTCTACAATTTTAACTCTTACCTTTAGGTGTTCATGTATTTTGAGTTGATTTTCACATATGATGGGTCATAAGGGTCCAACTTTATTCTTTTGCTTACGGTTATCCACTTGTCCCAGAGTCATTTGTTGACAAGACTACTCTTTCCCCTTTGAATGGTGTTCATACCTTTGTTGAAAACCAGTTGTCCAGGGGCACCTGGGTGGCTCAGTCGGTTGAGCATCGACTTTGGCTCAGGCCATGATTTCACGGTTTGTGAGTTCAAGCCCCGCGTCAAGCTCTGTGCTGACAGCATAGAGCCTGGAGCCTGCTTCGAATTCTGTGTCTCCCTGTCTCTCTGCTCCTCCCCCGCTCATGCTCTGTCTCTCTCTCTCTTTCAAAAATTAAATTAAAAAAAAAAAACATTAAAAAAAAAAGAAAACCAGTTGTCTATAAACAAATGGGTTTATTTCTGGATTTTCAATTCTGTTATACTGGCCTATATATCTGTCCTTATGCCAGTACCACAGCATCCTGATCAAGGTTGCATCATAATACATTTTTATTTATTTATTTATTTATTTATTTATTTATTTATTGGTGCAAAAAGGTCATTTTATTAAAGCATGGGGACAAGGACTTGTGGGCAGGAAGAGCTGCCTGTATTAAATTTGTAAAGTAAGAAAGTGTGAATCCTCCTATTTAATTCTTCTTTTTCAAGAATTGTTTTGGCTGTCTGTGTCTCTTGAAATGCCATTTGAATTTTAGAAAAAGCAGTGTTTTCCCCAGAAAAAATATGGCTTCATGCTCTACATATGTTCCATCCAAAAATATAACTGTAAATCATGCATCCTAAGACATGTATTAGACCTTAGCATGTTGGAAGTGCCTTTTGCATAACCAGAAGTTGAACTCAGTGAAGTTAATCTGAAATCCTATAGACAGATCTTCTGTTTTTGTTTTTTTTTAACTCTCTCTTTCACCTAAAAGAGCAAATAGGAATCAAGTATTTAGCATATGTTTTAAGGATGATAAACACCTAAGTGTTGAATGAAACCTCCAGAGAGCTATCAGTTTATTTAAAAACTTGGAAATACAGCCGAGATCTCTCTGCCAGAGGAAGTTTCTAATATATGGCTCCTGTAAGTGCACTGGATTTGTTAACAAGCTTCTGTATCAATTCACATGGCGGCAAGCTTTTCTTAAGACACCATCTGCCTACAATGTTTGTTCAGGAACTTCTATTTTGGAGTGCTCTTAAACACTTTTTAAGCCTTCTTTTATACACACACACACACATGAACATGCATGCACACATCTTGTTTAAACTGTTAACATTATATGTTTGTATTACTTTCACAGAATGAATCTCCTTATTCCAAAATGCTTGGATATCTGGATATTAATTATGTAGAATTTTTTTTATTTTTCAATTTTTTTTAAATGTTTATTTATTTTTGAGAGCCAGAGAGACAAAGCGAGAGCAGGGGAGGGGCAGAGAGAGAGGGAGACACAAAATCTAATCCGAAGCAGGCTCCAGGCTCTGGGCACAGCACAAGGCCAACATGGGGCACAAACCCACGAACTGTGAGATCATGAGTTGAGCTGAAGTCGGACAACCAACCGACTGAGCCACCCGGGCACCCCTAATTATGTAGAATTTTAATGCAGAACATGTAATTGTATTTCTCTGGGTGTGTATGACAAATTCATCCATGTGGCTGACCATTGAAAAACGTTTTGAATGAAATTATGTAATCATTTCTTTCCTTTGGAATTCAAGGTGTGTGATTATAAGTGCCAATCTCCTAGTATTTTATTAAGAGTCACCCAAAACCTCTTAAATAAGTACCATTGTACGCTATTACCTAGAGCAATAAATCCCAGATCAAAGCAATTCATTGGAATTCTATGGGGAGCTGCTTACAATGAGTTGTCTCACCTAAGAACCACTGAATCAGCACCTCAGGGTGAAGGGAAGGGAGAACAGGATTCCAAGTTTAGGGGCCACCGCACCATGCTCCCCTTCATTACAGTATGAGGCTGTCAAAGTTAAAACTCTTCAAGTTAACAAAAAAGTGTTATTCAAACTGGGTTAAACATAAATGTATTCTTCCATAATTCGGTTATTGTAGATAAAGTTACTCTAAACATTGAGGGGCTTGTGTCCTTTTGAATTAATATTTGGTAGTCCTTGGGTTAACATCTGGTAGTGCAACTTCTGGATCATTGGGTAGTTCTATTTTTAACTTTCTGAGGAACCTCCATACTGTTTTCCACAGTGCCTACGCCAGTTTGCATTCCTACCAACAGTGCCAGAGGGTTACCTTTTCTCCACATCCTTGTCAGCACGTGTTGTTTCTTATGCTGTTGATTGTAGCCATTCTGACAGGTGTGAGGTGCTATCTCATCATGCTTTTGATTTGTATTTCCCTGATGATCAGTGATGTTGCACATCCTTCATGTGTCTCTTAGTCATCTGCATGTCTTCTTTGGGGAAATTCATGTTTTCTGCCCATTTCTTAATTGGATTATTCATTTTCTGGTTACTGAGTTTTATAAGTTCTTTTTTAATGTTTATTTTACTTATTTTGAGAGAGAGAGAGAGAGAGAGCACATCCAAGCAGGGGAGGGGCAGAGAGAGGGAGGGAGAGAATCCCAAGCAGGCTCCATGCTGTGAGCCCAACTGTGAGATCATGACCTGAGCCAAAATCAAGACTTGGATGCTTAACCAACTCAGTCACCCAGGTGCCTCTAAACATTATACATTTTGGATACAAATTTTTTATCAGATATGTCATTTTCAAATATCTTCTTCCATTCCATAGGTTGCCTTTTAGTTTTGTTGATTGCCAAATTGTGGAAACAGCCCAAGTGTCCAGTGACTGATGAATGGATATGAGAGGTGTGGTATATATATATATATATATATATGGATGAAGCTAGAGAGTATTATGCTAAATGAAATAAATCACTCAGAGAAAGACAAAAAAACATACGATTTTACTCATATGTGGAATTTAAGAAACAAAACAAGTGAGCAAAGAAGAAAAAGAGAGAGAGAGAGGCAAACCAAAAAACAGATTCTTAATGATAGAGGACAAACTGATGGTTACCAGAAGGGAGGTGCGTGGGGAATGGATGGGAATGGGTTAAATAAGTGATGGGATTAAGAAGTATACTTGTGGAGATGAGCACCAGCTGATATATGGAATTGTTGAATTACTATATTGTATACCTGATACTAATATTACAGTGTATGTTACCTACTGGAATTTAAATAAAAACTTAAAAAAAATAAATAAATGGATGCAATGATTGAAATTACCAAAAAAAATCCAACAGAACAGGATCCGGTCATGGAGAGTAGGCAATCATTCACCATGATTTATCAATAAATGATGATAGCAGATATACTTGTCTTGTTCACTCTGTTCCCTTGGATCTTGTCCTCATTTATGAAAAATATATCAGGAATTTCAGATTTTACATCATCCAGAAACACAGCTGTGTCTCAATTTCATAATTCCTAGTAAGTGCTCTGATCTTTGCACTGATTTTGCTTTAGTGCAATGATGGTCCAATCCTGCCTTCTCCTTATATCTTCATTCTTTGCCCTGTGGGGTCACATTTCTTCTCCAGACTGTTTCCAAATGCCTTGAACAGGAGCTTGGTCATTAGACTTGTGTGGGCCAATGTGATTTTAGCAGACTTGACATGTCAGAGGCTTGACAGAGAACTTGTATCTGTCATTTCCTTTCTGCCTTTTCTGTGGTGGCCCCAGATAGTCTCAGAAGGTGCCTGGGGCTACGTGAGAGATACTGAGAGGAAGCAGAGTCATTCCACCCCATGCTCTCAAACTAGCCAACGGCCAGTTGACTATCAAATTTCCAAAAGATGTCAGCCAAGATCAGCCTACCTGACCCATAGCTGGTGGAAGATTCACAAATGAGCCCAGCTGAGGCCAGAACTCACTATGAACTATGAAAATTATTTTTTAGAGCTTCTGAGTTTTGACACAGTTAATATACATTATTGGAGCAAGAGATAATTGATACAAATATAGTCAAGGCAGCTATATGAAGCTGAGTCTTGAACAATGATAAGTGAGACCCTGTTGGAGGAGGTCATTGAAAGGATGTGATTGCCAATTGACCCATGAGCTGAACCTGGGCACTCAGAGGCTCCTCATCCCTGCTCCCATCCTTGGAATATGGGTTCTACTTGCTTTTCCCACTCCCAGAGGCTACTCTAAAAAGACAGGCTGGAGTGGGTAATGCAGTGTTCCAAACACCCACATGGTGCATGTGACTAAACCCAGGTAAGATCTCTCTATAAACTTTTAAAATTTGGCAAGCAAGGGCAGGGGATCCATTCTACTTGCTGCTACCCAATACAATCCTCCTATGTAAGTTTCTTTTAGTTTCTTTTGCTTATGAAAACTGCCACCTACCAACCTGGAGTGGCCTGGCTTTTCTTCTGTCTCTAACTGACTTCTTCATTCAGGGGTCTGATTTCAGGCTGCACCAGGGAAGATCCCTAGAGGGTTGCAAACCAACAGGTCCTACTACCTGTGACTGGGGCCAACTGGTTTAAGGCCAGATACTTGGCAAGAATAGTGTGTTCATGAAGACAGAAAACTAGAGCCATTCAGGAACTCTCACTGGAGTTGGGATTCTCCACAATGAGAGAGGGTAGAATGGGTTTGGGAAAGACTCTTTGGGTGATTCGAAAGAAGAGGAAGGCATGGGACTGTGAAAGAACTATCAATCCAGTTATAGGACTATGCTGCCTTATGTGGAAAGAATAACAGAATAATGCACACACAAAAAAATAGATTGTGGTAACATTGAATGATGTAGACTATAAATATAACAGAAGTTCAAGTAAAGAGAATGAAGGAGAACTGGAGACACCAAGGCAGGTTTCATGGGGAAGCGGGAGTTAGAAGGGTGCTTTAAAAGATGGGCTAAGTTTGATAAAGAAAGGACAAATATTCTTAACAATTTTTTTTTTTAGAAGAAAGAGCAAGACTTATTAATGTGAAATCATTTCTTTGTTTGAGGTTATTGCACACAGAAAAGATTATGTAGGGTTACTACAATTTTGAAATTAATATTTAATTTACTAAAGTTACAAATGGAGAGGCTTAGTCATGGCTTTTTTTTTTTTCCACAAAGCATTTAGATTTAATTTACAAACTTGTGATGCTATTTATAAATCCAGTAAATTTTAAGTATGACTTTTAAAGAGGATTTTACAGCTTAGTTAATTAAATCCCCTTAAATATTTTAAACAACATTTATACATTTAATATATTTGATTTTCTTTTATATGCAATTCAATTATCTGAATAACAGAAAAAGCTCCCAAAGAACTCAACCAATTCTTATAAATCTAATAAATTAAAGACATAAATACAGTAAATCTTAAATTATTGTAAACATTACAATATTATTTGCAAACCCTGGTAGAATTATCTTATTCCTTTCAACTTAAAATTACACACTTAAATCAATTATTAGAGCATGTATTTCAAGCTAGAATAAAATGGTTTGTCTTGTAGATCAGTGATTTGTGACTGAGAGTAGTATTCCTGAGCTCCCTTTGAGGGGGGCATTTGGATGTGTGAGCGGTGCTTTGTTCGTTACATCGCCTGGGGACTACTACAGACAGTGGGCACAACCGTGGATGTTAAACCTCCTCCAAGAAGTGAGAGCCGAACCATGTCCCTTGAGTGAGTTAGATAATGTTGTAGTTTGTGTTCTTCCAGAAGCCAACTGTGACAGAGGATTTAAGGTCAAGTAATTGCTTTGGGAATGAAGGAAATACTAATAAGTACGTGGAAGTGAGACAGGCATAGAAATTGAGCAATAGAATGTGCTTTACCAAACTGGTTACTACTGAGGGCAACTAGAACATCATTCAGCTGAGGAAACTCTGGGAGCCAACCCACAGTACGAGCCCTTGGATTATCTACTTTGGGGCAAGAGAGCTCGGTATCCATATACCACTTTTCCATTTTCATTGATTGAAGCCTGCTTCAAGAGGCGTTGTGTGTCTTAGACCTCAGGCAAAACATAGAGGACCCTGGCAGTCAGAGAGAGCCCCTAAGGGCAAAAGCAAAAACAAAATCCAGATGTTCTAAGCTTGTTTCCGTTTGTTTGTTTGACTCTTCAGATTGCAGCATGCTATTCATTGAAGAGAAATAAAATGAGTTCAAGTTTGGGGATTTGATGAATGGACTCTTTCGCTTCCCTTTGAAAGAGTTGGAGCAATCCGGAGGAGAATGCTCAGCCAGGCTTTGAGGTGTCAGAGAATCTGATCCAGTAAGTTCGAGCCTAATTTGCATCCCAGAGGTAAACAGGTGTTGCTTTGAACAAGCAAGCCCCAGAAAAACTAACAAGGAGAAGAGAAAGGTAACACTGGCCTCAGTTCTCAAGTAGTCACGCCTGCTCGCTGACACCCGCCCCATTGCATGTGGTGCTGGGTGGTGAGGGATGTCACCCTCCCCAGTCTCCGACAGCCCTAGAAAAAGGTTCTGAGATTTGAAATCCCACAGGAGAGTCTATAAAAGGAAAAATGGAACAGAGCTGAAATTAAAGATGTAAAACAATGTTTATTAAGGACTAAGCCCACGGAAATGTTTCAAGGGGGCCTGCAAATTGTCTCAAATTATGTGTCAATTTTTGTGTGAGTGTGCCTTTTCCTGGGCAGGGAGTCCATAGCTTTCATTACTTCTCTAAGGAGACCATGTCCTTCACTCAAGAAGAAATTTAGCAGCGGTGGAGGAAACAGGAAAAAAGGAGAGGAGAGTAGCTAACACCCACAAATATCAAGCATTAATTGTGTCATGACCCTTCCAAGAACCCTGCTATCATGGTGAAGAACTCAGACTTAGAGAAATTAGGGGATTTATACGCTCAAGGACACAGCAGGCAAATGGTGCAGTTGGCAATCCAACTTCAGTGCCTGTCTGACTCCAAAGCATATGCCATGCCCACCATGCTGCCCTGTTGTCTCCAGAGGGTCCTGGAGCAAAGCCCTTGAACATGTATTTTCCAAACATTCTTACCAGCCATGGGAGGGAAGGAAATCATTTCATGGAAACCAAAATGATCCATAAGAAACTTGATAAAGTGCAGAGTGTTTTTATATGGCCATTCCCTCTAGGATGCACAGACCTCAGCCCCATGGCTATAACGACTCCTGAGTCTGCACCTCGAATGGCAGAGACTGACATTAAGTCTCCTCATTCCACGGAGAAAGAGAGTACACATTATATCCATTCCCCAGGCAATTAAATGAAACTCATTTGATGAGAAATTATTCATTAGAATTACTCTAAAATTATCAACATCTTGTAATATCTAAATTTAAATTGAAGTTCATCTCAGTAGGGTAAGAAGTTTCGAAAGTTCCAAATTTGTAAGTGATAAGCTTGGAATCCTTACCTCCTTGCAATCTTATTTCCTCCTTCACTACTCCCCTCAAATTTTCCTGGAGGGACACTAGGGGCCTCCTCATTGCCAAATCTAATAACTCACCTTCTAAATAATTTAATATTTTCCCTACATAAAAAAAGATTACAGTTTCATTGTGAGCAATTTAGGAAACACAAACAAAATGAAAACCATACAAATAACGCAAAATCCCAGCTCATAAAATATTAACTGTGAGCCATTTGGTGCCTAGCATATCTTATAGACAGATGATAGATAGACACATGTATTTTTAATAAATATGAGAGACCAAAATATTCATGTATGGAGAGTCACAACGTTCAGCAGTGGGAAGGTTCCATCCATGTTCATTCTCTGTGTTGTCTCATTGAAACAACATGAAAAGAAAGAGGCATGATTAAGAGAAGCCGAAATGAAATTGATTTCCATTAGAAAAGGCAGAAAGCAAGTGGTGGGGAGAAAAAAGAAGGTCTTGGAGGCAGAAAGGGGGACTAGACTGGGCTGAAATGAGAGGCCATTTTTAAGGGGTTTTGAAAATGACACTGGAGATTAATGAGAGTTTGTTTATGCTTTCTGTCACTCGTTGTCCCTTCAACAAATATTTATTTGGAGTCTACTCTGCACAGTGCAAAGTGCCATGGACCCAGACATGGGAAAGATCTGCTCTTGAGATGCTTACAGACTAATGAAGAGCTTACAGACAAGTCAGCAAGCAATTCCAAAGTGGTATGACATGGGCCCTTACAAAGAGAAGCATGGAAGCTAGGAGAATGGAAGCATCTAACCCAGATTGGGCCGTGAAAAAGGCTAAGCCCAGAGAGGACTTTCTAGAGGTGCTAACAGATGACCAGGAACTGAAGGGCAAGACGTTAGCCAGACAAGAGGTAGCATGGGGGTCTTCTCAGTAAAAGAGATTTCTATCCACAATAACATAACACCGCAGAGAATGACAAGGCAATGGGCTGATGTGTACCTAGGGCAGAGAAGCCCAAAGGAGACAGAAACTCTGTAAAATTTTCTTGTCCTCTCATATCCTCGAACATCATCATTGGCTACACAATGTGCACAGGGAGCACAAGTCTATATTACATGAAGATATGTCCAGGTGGTTATTCTCAATAGCGTAGTTGTCTCAACAAATACATCTAAATATGATTAAGGCAAAAAGAAGCAAAGAGTAAAACTTAGAAGGAGACCAGTTGCAGGATGCACAGAAAAGACTGTTCTGATATGATCACTAATAGAAGAAAAGAAGGAAAAGGGAGGAAGGAAAAGAGGAACAATACTTGGAAAAGAAGCGGGTTCTCCTTCACCAGAGGTATCTCAGCAAAGGAGATTACCACACTGACTATGTAATGGTAAACATTAACTTCTTCTATGATTCTACAATTTGGGGGTCAAATGACAATAATATTTCTGAGATACAACCATATTTGCTTTTTCTATATGTGTGCATAGAAGAAAACACAAAGAATCACATAAACATAAAGATGTTAATTGTACCTATTTCTGAATGATGAAATTACAGGTGATTTCTACTTTAATTTGTACCTTAATGGATGTATCTCCTGATCCTTATTTCACAATAATAAAATACCATATAAACATTTCAAAGCCTTATTTTTGGCCTTGTTAGTAAATATTTAAGTATATGTAAGCACAGAATGTATATTTAAATGTGATATATTAAGAAACTCAAGAGATTACTCTTTTCATGTGAATTGCTATCTTTCATTTATTATTTTTGATAACAGTACTTTGCACAGAGTAGGTCCTCTATAAATCTATTGACCATTGATTTCTGCACAATAGGCCACATTTCTTATATAAAAAGTACCCACATCATTTCTGGAAACTATTTTAAAGTAAGGACTCCACTTGACAAAACAAAAACAAAATATAAAAATCACTATAACAAAGGTAAAGAGAAAGTGATAAATTAGAAAAATAATTGTCTAATATACAAAAGGAATGGATTGGTATGTAGAATGTATTAAAACATTATATAGATTAATATTTAAAAATAGAAATTTGGGCAAAGAATATAACAGAAACATAAAGAGCCAGTAATGACAAGAACAATCTCATTTTCACTTGCGATCATGGAAGAGCAAACAAAAATTATGAGAGAGGCGCCTGGGTGGCTCAGTCAGTTAAGCATCTGACTTTGGCTCAGATCATGATCTTACCGTTCGTGGGTTCGAGCCCTGCATCAGGCTCTGTGCTGACAGCTCAGAGCCTGGAGCCTGCTTTGGATTCTGTCTCCCTCTCTCTCTCTCTGCCCCTTCCCGGCTTACACTCTGTCTCTCTCTCAAAAATAAATAAACTTAATTTTTTTTTAATTATGAGCTAGCACATTTTTAGCCTTCAGATGGGCAACATTTTGAACACTCATGTAATATAAAAAATTGTTTGATATAAACTGCAGTTTTTGGGGGGCATCTTTGGCAATATCTGTTAAACTGTTTAAACGTGCAATTCCATCGATGCAACAATTTCACCTGTTAGCTTTTTCCGTGTAGAATTAATTGCATATGTCTTCAGAAAGGACCTTTATCATCATTCTTTAAAAGAAAAATACTATGACTATACTTCCATAAGCCAATGGCTAAATATGTTATATACATTCATAAGACAAATGTTATGCAGGCATTCTAAATATAGTTTTATCATTTTTACAAATACACATTCACATGTAACCCACAGAAAAAGATTTCAAAGCATACACATTAGAATAAACATATGATTTCCTCATGGCCTTAGATGGGGGAGAGAGAGAAAGGTTAGGTTAAAACAGACATATTCTAATTTGTATTGTGTGATTTCTTTGATCTTATATTCACATCACGTCTTGCTTGTAAAGTTAATCAATTGTTAAAGAAAAGAAAGGAAAAAGGACAATTTTATGTTGCCTCACAGAGTTTTGGATAAAGAAAGTGATAAGATCATCACCTAATTCAAATGCCTAAATTTCAAGAAGACCCTGATGCCAAAAGATTTGAAATGACTCAAAAAGGGGGCATATTTCTTATGCCCTAACTGTAACTCAAGGCCTGACTCAAATTCAATGTTCTTCCATGCCCTTCAGGTGCACTGCAAGCATTCTTTAATTTTGAGCACAATATCAGTAATTTTTGTGATTTAGATGACAACGATCTAAGGTAGTAAGTCTTCACTAAGTGTAAGCAGATGTGTGCACCCCCCGTTATAGGAAACAGGATTGAGTGGAAATTAATTATAACCACATTGCTTCCCAGATTAATCATAATGAGCTTGTAGTAATGCTTCTACATGCACTGCATGATAACAGTCGATTGAAGAGTTTATGGTCCTAATTATTTAGTATTAAAGGCCTCATTCTGAGGTATCCCAGCAACATTCAGTTAGACAAAAAAATAAATAAATAAATAAAGCAAATGCATTTGTTTAAGCAGAAATTTATAAGGCATTATAGTTGCAGGCATGAGAGTCACTCAGAAATCACGTCAATAATTGGAATTTAGTGATAAGAAATCTGCCCGAGCGATAGTACCAGGCATTTGGAATTTGTAAATACAGATGTGTGTGACAGCTTCTGAATGGCCCAGTCAAAAAAAAAAAAAAAATCTATTTAGAGACAACATTGCAATGTCTAGTGGGATTGACTGTCTCCCTGCCCACAACCCCCCCCCCCACCCCATATCCTTTCAGTAGAGACGTTTTCTGCTGTCCACATTTCCTAAAAGAGACCTGAACCTTTGATGTTCAATGCCAGGATCAAGTAACAACTAGGGATCATTTCACCGTGGGAGAAAAAAATTGCGTTTGGCCCCATGTCCAAATTCCACTCCATTGTTCATTTACCAAAACTAAATTATAATAAAAACAAGATTATGGACTTTATATAGGCCTATAAAATAACTCCGGGAAATTACAGATCCAGAAAAAAAAAATAATCAAAAACTTCAATATCAGCTGTAAAACTTTCTAAAAATGCAACAAATAATGTAATAAAGAACAGAGGTAGAATTTGGCTCGGAATTAAGTTGCCCACCTGCAAGTTATTTTTAGGCGTCCCCAAGATGGAAAGGAAAACAGTAAAAAAAAACTTTCCACAAGTCCCTATAAAAAAGTGTTCTGTGGTTGAATCTTCACTCTGATTCCAGACCAAGCTTCGGCTCAGCTATGTACAGACTTTGAATAAACTAAGGATAGAGGAAAATAAACAAGAGAAGATAAAAGGAAAGACAAACATGGTCCACTTTAGAAAGGAAGAAATGAAACTCTTTTAGCTAATCATTTTAAAGGTATTTCCTTCCTCCTCATTCATGCTCCAAGAGAATTATGCTCACTGTATAAACAGCCCATGTGACAGGTTACTTGAGGAAAAGCTTTAAAATCTATTTTCTCTCTCTCTTTAGCTTCCAGAAAGTACCAAGATTGGGCAATAGAAAGTTACTTTTCAGGTTGGGTGGAAGAAACAGATAGGGAACAAATCGTGGTGTGAAATGCCTTTTGTCTCTGCAAATGTATCTTCTTAAGCACTCCTGATCTGTTAGCAATGAATGGCAATGAGGTCACAAAGTGAGTGCCAGCTTACATCCTTCTATTTGGGGGATGATGCATCATACAATTATCCAACAACAAAGTGTATCCTGAAGGCCAGCATCACTGGGCCTGATTTTTTTTCCAGCAAATTCTACAAATTGCTTATTTCAGATTGCAAGGATCTCTGAATTTGACATAATACCATCTCAGCGACCAGAATGTGTGGCTCCACAGACTACGTGTATTTAGAGAAGTGTAGCTCAGGTTTAGATATAATGCAGAGGTTTCAGGTTAATAATAGAAAGTGGGAGCCTGGGAGCTTTCTCTTTAGCTCTCTCTGTCTGGTTTCCGTCTCCACCACTCCTAGGGAACCCTTCTTGGATGGTCACCAACGACATTTATTTTCTGAATATTATGAACACGTCGCCAGCTTATCTCACTCAGCCTGTCAACGGCGTTCATCACAGCTGGCCACTCCTTCCTCTGTTGGGTCCTATTCTCCTTTCTTTCCTCCTCCACCTCTGACTGCCGCTTCCCTGTCTCCATCTTCTGTAGAGAGTCGTCCTTTTTACCTGTGGGGCATGTGTTCCAAGACCCTCAGTGGATGCCTGCAACCACGGAGGGCACCAACCCCTATATATACTATGCTTTTTTTCTATACATAAAGGCTTTTGATAAAGCTTAATTTATAAATCAGGCACAGTAAGAGATTAACAGCAATAACTGAAAAGAGAACAATTATAACAATATACTGTAATGAAAGTGATGTGAATGTGTGAATGTGGTTTCTCTCTCTAAGTATCTTATTGCACTGTAGTCACTCTTCTTCTTGTGATGATGTGAGATGATAAAAGACCTCCATGATGAGACGGAGTGAGGTGAATGATGTAGACGTCATGATGTAGTGTTAGGCTACTATAGACTTTCTGCCAATTCGGCGGAAGGAGAATCATCTGCTGCCAGACCGCAGTTGACCGCAGGTACCTGAAACCATGGGAAATGAGACCATGGATAAGGGGCCACTGCTGTCTAGGCAGACACCACACTTCAGTCTTGGGCCTCTTTCCTTCTTTGTCTTTATTTTTTTCCCTTTAACTGCATCTATTCTTTGCCTTTTAATATCACTTCTCGTCTATGTCCAATATAAAAATTCGCCCTGAGCTTTAGTTTCCGATATCCCAGTGTGTCCATGATATCTCTGCCAAAATATCTCATAGTTACGGTCCAAAAAAACCCTCTTTTTACATTTTGAAATCCACTTCTTTCCTTCTTTCCTACCTTGTTAAGTGGCATTGTCTTGCATCTAGTTGCTCAAAGACAATAAACCTAGAAGTCATACTTCAATTCTTTCTTTTCCTGGACTCTCATATCCAATTCATAATCACATCACTTATTTTTATCCTCAAAAGCCTATCTCAATGTTTTATCTTCTTTTCTATCTGCAAAGCTCCTCACTTGGGCTGAGGATCTCCTCACTTATGCCAGATTACAGGAGTAGCTTGCTGACAGTCTTCCTGCTTCCATAAATGCTCACTTGAGATCTGGTTTTCACAATGACATTTAAAAGTACAAATTGTGCATTGCAATTGAATGTGAACATAAAAATTTCTCCTTAGATTAAAATCCTTTAATGGCCTTCCACTGCAGTAAATCCAAAGTTCTCAACAGTACCCATAAGTTCCAACCTTATTTTCTCTCTCTAGTTCACATATTATGTACTTGCCATGCCTTTTGTTCCTCAATAAAATCAACTCTTTACTACCCCAGTGCCTTTGCACTTGCTATCCTATTTACCTGAGGCTTCTTCTCTGCTTCCTCCTCTTACTCATCTTTGCAGTACTTGTTTATCCTTTTTATCTTCAGACTCTAGCTGTCCCCACCACTGTCCACAGTTTCTCTCTCCTATACCATAGTCTCTGTAGGGCACTTACCAGTGAAATCATCTTGACCATTTCTTTATCTTTTTTTTATTGCCTGTCCCCCTTACTTCTAATGTACAACCACCTTGCTGAGAATAAGCACTTCATTTGCTGTTGTACTGACAGTGCCTGGAAGAGTGAGTGGCATACTGTAGGCATTTAAATATAGATATGTTAGTTGAGCTAATGAGGGAAGGAAGGAAGGAAGGAAGGAAGGAAGGAAGGAAGGAAGGAGGAAGGAAGAAAGAAAGAAAGAAAGAAAGAAAGAAAGAAACCAGTAGCAGAAAGGGAAGGAATGAAATATCACTTGCACAATGAAACCCACAGTCCAGTGGATAGGGTAGACATGAATAATTATAATGCATTAGTATACACAGTAGAAAGAGTAAGCACAAAATAAGATAGGAACACAGACAGGCTGTAACTTATCTTCCCTGGCAGGAAATGATTAAAGCGGAATGTTTTTGAACTATTGCTTCTGGGGGTGCTTGTGGCACCAGGATTTGCCTTGATGCCCTTATTTTCTTCCTGACATTGTGCTTTTTCCACATTGATCTCCAGTTAGAGATTTTTAAAGGCACCTTAAGGGGCGCCTGGGTGGCGCAGTCGGTTAGGCGTCCGACTTCAGCCAGGTCACGATCTCGCGGTCCGTGAGTTCGAGCCCCGCATCAGGCTCTGGGCTGATGGCTCAGAGCCTGGAGCCTGTTTCCGATTCTGTGTCTCCCTCTCTCTCTGCCCCTCCCCCGTTCATGCTCTGTCTCTCTCTGTCCCAAAAATGAATAAACGTTGAAAAAAAAAATTTTAAAAAAATAAAGGCACCTTAAAACCCAATTCCACAGAACCATAAGATCTCTAGAGGGAACATAGACATCATACCACGAGGTTAGAAAAATAGAGAAGTTCAACAAGTCCTAGAATGTTGGGAGGGGTGGAGCAATAACCATGGAAGTCATTTAATAACAT
This sequence comes from Leopardus geoffroyi, assembly GCF_018350155.1. NCBI lineage: Eukaryota > Metazoa > Chordata > Mammalia > Carnivora > Felidae > Leopardus > Leopardus geoffroyi. The sequence goes on along the minus strand of NC_059327.1, from coordinate 190,139,185 downwards.
TCATTAAGACTATTCTTTGAGCATTAAATGTGCTGAATGAAAGCCTTGCAAGGAAGAGCTTTGTGACAAGAAGCAAGCATTTAGCAAATACCAAGAACTTTTTACAAATGCCCAGTTATGTCACCGCCTAGCAAATCTATACCCATCCTTCAAGAATCAGTTAAAATGTTTTTTCCTCTCTGAAGCATTTGATCAATCATTCCCTTTCCTGAGCCCCTGTGGACTTCTAATATGACACTCATGACACTGGATAGTGATATTTAGTCGGCACATTGTATTAGTTTACTTAGGTTGCTGTAGCACAATGCCATAAATTGGGTTGCTTAAACTACAGACATTTATTTTCTCACAGTTCTGGAGGCTAGAAACCCAAGATTAAGGTGCCATGGGGATTGGTTTCTGGTAAGACTTTGGTCCTTGGCTTGGTTACTATTTTTAAAAGGTAAATATCTGCTTGATTATTCTTTTTTTAAATATTTATCTATTTATTTTGAGAGAGAGAGCACATGCATGCACACATAAGCAGGAGAGAGGCAGAGAGAGAGAGAAAGAGAATGACTCCCAAGTAGGCTCCACATTGTCAGCGCAGAGCCTAATGTGAGACTAGATCTCATGCACTGTGAGATCATGACTTGAGTGGAAATCAAGAGTCAACGCTTAACTGACTGAGCCACCCAGGTGACCTTCTGCTTGATTATTCTTGATTCCACCATGCTCTAACTAAATTGTTGGAATTGTGTCAATATTTGTAAGAGGCCTACTTTAATGGTTACCAACTCTCTAGTTTCAAATGTAAGCATTTTCTCTTTTAGTAAATTTGATCTGAGGACTGATTCAATGAAAATAAATAAACAAAAAGTACCTGATGGCTCATTTTCAAAAACATTCTGTGTACCCAGGCTACCTATATGTCAACTAGTGTTTTTTCCTCTCTTCTACAAGTTTATCGATTGATACTTCAGTCAGAGAACCAGCCTTCTCTCAGAGCACATGGTATTTGGAAGCAGAAGAGATGGAGATAAACCCTGGCTCCAATACTCATCAGGCCTTTGGCTTAGGTTAGTTGCTTTTTGTGTTATAACAACAGCCATGTCTACTCTCACAGGTACTGTAAGATATCATGCTTATGAAAAAGTTGTTCAAACCATAAACTGTTAATCTAGAATTCCCAGAATCATGTTTTAGAGGACATTAGAGTTCCTTGAGATGTTAATAAATGTTCTACAAAAATATGGCTAAGAAAACCACAGTGAGTTTCTGAGACTTTAATATGCTAATGTGCATCCTGAATCTCCAAGAAGGAAATGTAGTATGCTTCACCTCCTCAAACTTTTTCGTAAATATAAACACTGTTTTCAAGTTTTACCAATTCTCCCTGAAGAAAATATTCCTTAAGTGCAGGCCTTTAAAAGTTTTAATTATATTTATATTGTATAGCTAACTAGTGAACCACTCAATCTACTAAAAAGATTTCTCTACAAAACAATTGCAAGTTATTTGTTATGGATAGCCTTCCTCATTGAATTAAATACAACTGCATATTTAAAAATTTTTAGCATTAATATGTAATCGAAGCATATTTATTCTGTAACTCTTCATAATAGTGACAAAAAATAAAGTTCAATCAAAGAACTGTAAGAATTTTATAGTTGGAATGAGAAAATATCAGTAAGGGAAATTAAAGATCTAAGGCACCTGGGTGGCTCAGTCAGATAAGCATCTGACTCTTGGTTTCAGCTCAGGTCACGGTCTCACCGTTGCTGAGTTTGAGCCCTGCTGCAGGCCCTGCGCTGACAGTGCAGAGCCTACTTGGGATTCCCTCTCACTCTCTCTCTCTCTCTCTCTCTATTACTCCCTCTGTCTCACACTCTCTCTCAAAATAGTAAAATAAGCTTTAAAAAAATAAAGAATATTTAAATTATTAGAGGAGAATTCCATGTTCACAGATTCTAAGATTCAGTATTATTTTTTTTTTCAACGTTTATTTATTTTTGGGACAGAGAAAGACAGAGCATGAACGGGGGAGGGGCAGAGAGAGAGGGAGACACAGAATCAGAAACAGGCTCCAGGCTCTGAGCCATCAGCCCAGAGCCTGACGCGGGGCTCGAACTCCCGGACCGCTAGATCGTGACCCGGCTGAAGTCGGACGCTTAACAGACTGTGCCACCCAGGCGCCCCAAAGATTCAGTATTATTAAGATGGACACTATTCTTGGTTGATTTGTAGATTCAACTCAAACCTTTTCAAAATTCCAGCAGTTTTTTTTTTTTTTTTGCATAAATTGAAAAGTGGTTCAAAATGTGTATGGACTTGTAAAAAGGGAAGATCTAAAATAGCCAAAACAATTTTGAGAAAAATTGCACAAAACGGGAAGACTTTAACTTTCCACTTTCAAACTTCATGTAAAGCTACAGTTATGAGGACAAAGTAGCACTGGAATAAGGATAAGCATACACATTAATGGAACGGAGTTGAGAGTCTAGAAATAAAGTCTTACATTTTTACTTAATTGATTTCTGACAAAGACAAAAAGCAAGCAATTAAGGAAAAGTATACCTTTCTTAATGAAACAACTATACATCCACAATAATATGAACTTAGACTCTGGTACTATGCATAAAAATAACGCAAAAGTTATTACAAACTTAAATATAAGAGCTAAAATAATGAAACTTTTGGAAGATAATATAGGAAAACATCTTGTGGACCGTGGGTTAGGCAACAATTTATTAGATATTACACCAAAACTAAAGTCTATGTGTGAGGAAGACTAATGGCCTCTTAGGGAGGCCCATTCCTGTCATAGCTACATGGCAAAGGGTAATTAAGTTTGCAGATAGAATGAAGTTGCTAATTACCTGAACTTCAAATACAAGTATTTTCAGCTAAGAAGAGCCAATGTAACTACAAGGGTCTTTAAAAGTAGATGAGAGGGGAAAATGGAAGTCAGAGTCAGATAAAAATGATACAAGGCGAAAACTTGACTTGCTGTTTTGGCTTTGAGGATTGAGGAAGAGGGCCACAAACAAAGGAATGTCAGTGACCTCTAGAAGATGGTACAGGTCAGGTAATTCATTCTCCCCTAATAAATTTCAGAAAGGAATACACATCTGCCAACACCTCTATTTTAGCTCTCTGAGATCCGTCTCAGAACTCTGAACTGCAAACCTTCAATATAAATATATATTGTTTTCAGCCACTAAGTTTGTGATGATTTGTTACAGCATGTATAGAAATCTATGTAGGAGATAATCTTTAAGATCTTGGGTTAAGTAAAGATTTCTTAGATATGATACCAAAACCATGATGTATAAAATTTTAAAAAACAGTGAGTTTGACCTCATCAAAATCCAACCTATCTGTGCTTCAAAAGACATCATCAAGAAAATTGAAAAATAAACAGAAGAATATATTTTGTAAATTATGTGTCTTATAAAGGTTCATATCTTGAATATACAGAAAATATTTATACTTCAATAATAAGGAAATTACCCAACAAATGTAAGCAAGCAATTTGAATATGCATTTGAATAAAGAAGATACAAAAGTGGTTAATAAGTATAAAGAAAGATGCCCAATATTATTAATCATTAGAAAATGCAAATTAAACCACACTAGATACCATTTCACATTCACTAAAATGGCTTTAATAAAATCGACAGACAATAATAAATGAATGTGAGAAATGAGACATCATATACATTCTAGTGGCAATATAAAATGGTGGAGTCACACTGGAAAACAGGGTGAGAGTTTATTAAAAGGTTGGAAGTAGAACTACACTAGGATCCAGCAATTGAACTACTAGGTTTTTACCCAAAGAATGCAAAAATACTAATTCAAATGGATACATGCACCCCGATGTTTATAGCAGCATTATTTACAATAGCCAAATTATGGAAACAGTCCAAGTGTCCACAGACTGATGAATAGATAAAGGAGATGTGATATATATATTAGTCATCAAAAGAATTTAGATGGAGCTAGAGAGTATTATGCTAAGTGAAATCAGAGAGACAAATACCATAGGATTTCACTTATATGTGGAATTTAAGAAACAAAACAAGAGAGCATAGGGGGAAAAAGAGAGAGAGCGAGAGGCAAACAAAGAACCAAAATCTTACTAAACTGATGATACCAGAGGAGAGGTGGGTGGGGAGAGGGATGAAATGGATGATGGGGATTAAGGAGTGCACCTGTTGTGATGAGCACTAGGTGTTGAATGAAGTGTTGGATCACTATGTTGTACACCTGAAATTAATATTACACTGTATGTTAACTAATTAGAATTTAAATAAAAAATTTTCAAAAAGTTAAACATTCATTTGTCATATGGCCTAGGAATTCTACTCTTAGGTATCTAAGAAAAATGAAAAGATATATCCATAGGAAGACTTCCACACAGGTACTCTTAGCCACTTTATTAATGCCAGACAAATTAGAAGAGCCTAAATATTCCTCAGCTGATGAATGGATAGACAAAGTGGTATAGCCATGCAACGGAATACTATTCAGCAATAAAAAGAAATAAACTACTGACACATGGTACACTCTGAACAAACCTCAAAAACGGTGTGCTGAATGAAAGAACCCAGACACAAGAGAACATATATGACATTATTGTTTTTATGTGAAATATCCACAAAAGGTATACCTGTAGAGATAGGTAATAGATTAATGGTTGCCTGAGGTGGTAGGGGTAGGGGGTGTGGGGGAAAGAGTTTTATAGTTAGCGAACACAAGGGATTTTATCGGGGTGTTGGAGATGCAAAACTGATTTATTGTGATGGTTGTACAACTTGCAAATTTACTTTAAAAATCATTGAATTGTATACTTGCAACAGGTGGACTTTATGAAGTATAAAATATGACTCATTGAAGTTATAATAGTGTATTTGTTCTGCATTAAAGATGCAGCTCTAAAAGCTTCCCCAATTCTGATCTGTGATTTTTCTTCTATACTTGGTTTGACACATTTCCCAAAAGAATAGCCCAAAGTCAATGAAAAATAGCTTTTGATACCATAAAGTCCAATAGAGAAAGAAGTTTTCAGAAACATTTCTGCCCTGGAAACAGATATGTAACTGCAAAATTATGTCTTTTGAAATCGGTTTATACAATATACCAACTGTATAATGTTGACAATTCCCAACTTAAACATTTTCATTGCTTTATTATGATGAAGCTTCCATTTGAAAATAGAGCTAAATATTAGATGACAAAGGGCTTATCATCTGTCAAGGGAAAACAAAATAAGAAATAGGCCGAAAGCTTCACCTCATGTCTAACTTGTCATTCACTATGAAGTAATTTATAAGTAGCAAGGACTAAAAAAAACATGATTCAAAATATAAATTTGATAAACAAATTTTTGAAAATGCTTCACTAACTCTTATTGGATTATTACTAGTCACCTCAACCATTTTTTCAACAAGCCCCTGCAGTTAGAATTTATAATAAAATTGAAGATAACAAAACATATAATTCACTAACATTTCATGCAGTGAACCATTAAACAAAAGACATGTTTGCAAAATCAAAACCTAGATGTATTTTTATTATTATTTTCAAAGGAAGAAATTCTGGAACACATCCCAGACACCACATTCAGAACAGAAATTAAAGCAATTAAAGTCTCATTGAGAATTACTGATAATAATAAAACATAAACATGGGTCTCACAGTCTAGCTCTCTAGATAAGTTAACATTATAGAAGAGACAAAAACAAGTGGAAATTTCAAATCTTTCATCTTTTGGTTACTATTAGCAACGTTTGCAAGGAGTTAAGCCAAGATAAGGGATAAGCAAGGAATCAAGGATCCAGGAAAGAATAGGATCTTAGGACCTCCTTCTCCCGACTCTGGTTTATAAATACTGATTTATAGGGGACATAATATCCATAGGAATCACATTAATGACATTAAGTCTAATACTCGAGGAAAGAACTCAAACTAAATTCCATTAAGATGATTTCAGAAAGATGTGATTTGTTGAGACTTTAAAATATCTATAGACAATATGATTTGGTGAATAATTCACTCGATGAGCATCAGTATGAAGAATAAGTAAATAAAATCTGCAAGTATCTTTGTCATTATTCTATTGTCTATTAAGAATACACTGAATGTATTTATTATTCTATTGTAGATTCCTCAAAATCTCAAATGATTACCAGTAACTTCTCTAATAAAAATGCTTAGTATTAGTTAGAAATTTCAAATTATGAATTGTATTTTATTGTAACATTTTTTATAGCACATTTCTAGAATCCAGTGGTCTAAATTTTTGTAAAGTTTTTTGTGTGTTTGAAAATTCAGTAAAATATATGCATATAGGGAAGGTCTTATTTGAGAGGGAGTCATAAAATATATATCTTATAACCATCCATTAAATCCACTCCATTATTATGAAATTAAGGACATGATTTTCTCCAAATCTGTTATCAAAAGTTCCTTTCAAATCACATCATATTTCACTACTAAACATCAAAATGTAGCAGATTTTGCCTTACCCTCAGAATCAATACATGTGCTAAATCAGAATACTGGAATAATCAAAAATGACTGTTTTCACACTTGAAAATTCACAAGCAAAAATTCCCCTCACTAAATGTACACGCTCACTCCAGAAATTACTAGACTTCTATGAAAATATTATTGATGGTTGAGGAAGAGTACTGTAAATTTCAACCCTTCCAGCTACAACTTCAAAAACTGGAGTCTTGATGAGGTAGACCATCTTAACCTGCCCAGACTCCCCACTCTCTTTCAAGATTCATAAACACACTTTCTGTTTGGTCCAAAAGGGTGGCTGTTTTAACCAGGCACTTGATTTCATCTTTTGATGATTTGTTACTTTTTTGCCCCTCACTCTACCATTAAGAGAGTCATCAATGAGCTGAATGAAGTATATATATATAAAACTAAGAGTGTAAATAGAATCCTGTATGGACAGGCTTTGTTAATAATAATAATAATAATAATAATAATAACTAAACTCTTCTCATACATTACCTCATTGTAACTATAACTGAGTGAAGATTACATATCAATAATCCCACTTACAATAAGAAAACTAGATTAAGGGGGGTTTACGAATACATGGTCTGGCTATCCCCAAGCCTGAAGAGGAAACAAGGCATTAGATGTGAAACTCCAAAAGCCATCCAATATATCATCACTCTGCTTTGCGCCAGGGAACAATCATGACCAAAAAAGATAAAGTCTCTGTGAGCAATCTACCAGTAAAATATATGCCTTATTTTAGGCTGTAACCTGGGATTTTCCCACACTCTGCTAAGTTGTTTTTATCTTCCAATAATAATGCTAAAATGATTCTTAAATTTCTGTTAATGGCAAATTGGGGACGGGTTTCAGCAACTATAGATGCCGAGGACTTTTTCTTCGCCACCATTAAACTTATTCGCTTGGCACCAATTCTACCATCAGTGTCTGGGGTTTACAAGTGTACTTGGATAATGAGAAAGGAAAATATATGTACAGTGCAGTGCAGACAGGAATCAAGAAATAAACAGGAAGAAACTTGTGTAGGAAAATACTCAGAGACAACTCGGACAGCTACTGATGGAAGATCCCCCACTGAAAAGTGGAAAGTCTCCCACTAAGTGGTGGGAAGGCCAACCGGTTGACTCCTCAGCAGAGGACATTTAGTGCTCATTTCATGAGCTAAGAAGCCCCAAGACATCAGCTTGCCTTTCATGATGCTCCCTGACACTAGGAACAGGTGATGGTGGTCAGTCCTACTGCTACTGAATTCACTCTCCCCAGAACCCTTAGATGTAGTTCCCTGCCTCAAGCCCAATAGAACGTCTTAAAGACACATCTCCATCCAATTCTTCTCTAACTTCCCCACAGTCCATATGAAGTTCATTTAGCTTCTGGGATGTAAGCAGATAGTCTTCCTTTATCATCCATTTGATCTTTTGTTTAAAAATATGCTTTATATCCTGCATTCTTCAAAACCTTCTCCCATTGATTCTTCAGAGTCTTTTTTTTTTTCTAACAAAATCCTGCTCTTGTAAATAAAAAATTATATTTTCTAAAATGGCCTCTTACTAGACTTGAAGAACCTATTTTAAAAACACTTGTGCCATAAAAATTTTGTTTTCCTGAAGCAGAGTGATGGCTCTGGCTGCCTAGGGCAAGCACCTATAAGAGGAAAGTGCCAAATCAAAAAGGGTAGCACTTAATTTCATGAGATTTTTTTTTTACTACAGTGGTTGATATCTATTGAATATTGACCATATTCCAGGCACTGCGGCAAGAAGGCTCACTTGCTCTATCACACTTAAATTCCATAAAGTGAGCCTATATACTGCGTACTAATATTCTTCCTATTTCACAAATTGAAAACTGAGTCTTAGATAATAGTCCAAGTCTATGTTGCTCAAAAGCAAGTTTTAGTCACATTGAAACACATATAATGGCCCCCGTGTCCCTACAGGACAAAAGGAAAACTCCCTCATGTGGTATACATAACCCTTTGTATCTGGACCAACCTTTGTTTTTATCATTTTCTCTCCAACCATTTTCTCTCCATGAACTTCACCCAAATCCCTATTTTTCCCTATCCAGCTGTACAAACATTTTGACTTTCACTGAAGTCCATAATTTTGCACCCTTCCAAAGGCATTTCTTGTGCTTCAAATGTGCCTCTCTATTCTTCTTCAACCTGAGAAATCTTACTTCTCAGTTGTATCTTAACTCAGATAGCTCCTCCTTGAAGAGAGGTTCATCAATTACTTAAGGCAGAGTTAGGCATTGCCTTCTTTGTGTTTATTCCTATCTTCCAACACTGTAATTCTTTATCTTCAAGTGTGTTTGTCTCATTAGTAATTGAATTACTTTAGGGGTACAAAAGGAGGAAAGAAAGAAAGAAACAAATATTAATAAAGTACCAGAAGTATATTAATGGTAGATCCTTTCTCATGCTTTTTTTCCCCCATGTTTTCCCCTACTATTTAATCCTTGTAAGTTTTGGACTTATATATCATCTCATATATATGTATATACTTCGTACACATATGAAATAAGTAAAAAATTTTTCACATAAATATATATTTATATAAAATTTATATAATTACATATCATTCATTTTTATGTAAATATATTAAATATATAAAATATAGATAAATATATATAATTGGTATATTAGTCTATTAATACTTTAACTGTTTATATAAATGCTATATATATATTATTATATGTATACATTATATATATTTATACATATATAAAATCAAGGGAATCAACTAGTAAGATAACCCAAGATGTGGACCCATGTCTGGCCCCAGAGCATGTGCCCCTTCTTCTGTACCCTGTTTTCTCCATCTTGGCACCTTTAGCCCATTGAACAAAACTTGGCACATAGTCAGTGTTCAATAAATATTTGGCAAATGAATGAATCACGATTATAAACTTACCAAGCACTTTCACAACAATCGCTGCATTGTGGTCCACAAGAGGTCTAAATAAAGAAGATGATATTTTTCTAAATAATAATGACTAATCTCAAGATTAGCAAGTTACTTACAGAGATGTCTTTTAAAAATAAATAGTAATATTTTATTTACATAAAGTGGAACTATATACAAAGTACTTAGAATGAGGCCTATGATCTCTACAGATGGAATTATTGAAGCCCATGAATCCCCTGAATTTTGGATGGACTTTGTGGTATTGTCTTAGAAAAAGGGTTTGCATACTTTTTTTAAACAATTTCCAAAGATCCATGACCCTAAAATGACTATTATTTCTATATTCATTATCACTCTAGGATTTGCAATTATGCAAACAGAAGGTATTCAGACACATATTATGTTTGCCTCAGAGCTCTCAAATTTTATGAAATAATAACAGAGCTGGAGCTGGAGATTCAGCAGACTGGGGGAAAAATGACACATTCAATATCATACTTGCTGTAATCTGCCTATCCCAGCAATGTCTATTTTTATTAAGGAAGCAAATTATACTTAACAGCTTCTATTAGTTTGTTCGTTTGCTTTTGGGTACAGGGCATGGTTTTTCTTCTTCAGTTTCTGAGGTCTGCCTTTTTTGGAATGAGCAGGCAGGTATGCATGAAAAATATAAACTTCAGGCAAAACATCTGTTTCTCACACCACTTTCAAGTCCATTTGAAGTACTTATATTCTAAGTATTAATAAGCAACCCCAGGCATGGGTAGAGCTTCAGAACCATCTCGTAGGAATGTATACACAAACCGCACACCTTGGAAAAAGTACTCAGTCTTCTGATAGTGTTCTCATTTCCTAGCAGACATATGTCAAAACTAATATTTGCTTAGATATTTGAGAAATGTACATTGGATGTATGTCAAAATGACCACATTTATTTTGAATTTTAATGCTAACACTTTAAACAGTTTTATGTCAGTAAAAGATAAATGTTACTCCTCAGATTACATGTTAATATCTACTTTTAATATTCTGTTTATATGGTGATTAAACCTTAAAATGATTACAAGTTTTACTTCACAGCGTTTAAGCAATCTCTCCCCCCTTCCCTTATGGACGCATAACACACCCCTACATTAAATCTGTAGTTCTTAAATAACAATAAACCATGAAAAAACTCAACGCATATATTAAATCTAATAAAATCAATACTTATTTTTAGATTATAAAAATTATAGCTTCCTCCCAGAAATTTAAACATGTTATTGAATTTCCCAGATTTTTCTGAATTAGGTGATAATTCATTGAAAAATAAACAAAAAGAAAATAAAATTTTGAGCATCAAGTCTTACCTTTTAATAGCAACTATAAGTTAATTTTAAACAATCTCAATGAAGTACAGCACATGAAAAAACTAATTCAGGAAAAAAAATTGTAGTTTGTCACAGAGTTTCAATACCACGTGAACTCCAAATTAAGCATGGCTAGAGATCTTCTGTTAGTTCCTAAGGGAAATCAATACTCTTTAGAAAAGGGGGGGGGGGGGAAGCATTTTTATTTTCTTTTTTTAAAAGCAAACTGAGCCCAAATCCTGCTTCTAGAATCTTAGAAGCCTCACAATCCCAGAGTGACTTCATATAGCTGCATTGGTACACAGGCATACAGAGGAAAGTTGTCAGGAGTTAACTATATTCCCACTTAAAAGGGAAGGAGAATGAACCTTTCCACTTTGTCTGGATATCTAGGGGAGTTCAATTTGATTATTTCTTTTCTTTCTCTAAAAACAGAAGTATCTATTTTAAATTTTTTTCTGTTGTTTATGAAAGGAGCACATTTCATGCAACACAGTGAGACACAAACATCGCTTTATCAGTGAAATACACTTTGATGATCTTGAATGACTTTTCCTTTCAACCTCGAATAATTTTCAATAACAAGTAACTTTTATTTGCAAATATTGAATGAAATTGCAAATGTATTTACATCAAGAGGAACAAGAATTTTCTTGTATTTCCAAGTGAACTGTGGACAGAGCCATATCTAATGTTACTCAAGGTTCCTGTCACCCTATGGGCTGGTCTGCTCTGGACATTGTCATCCATATGGCATCAAGTTTAAATAAACTTTCTGAAGTCTGGAAGGAGAACAAAAACACAAGAGGAGCAGATCCCTTACTTGGAGGACTTTCTAAATGGAACAGGAGAAAAAAGTGTTCTTACTACTCTGTGGTTGGAAATGTGAGGTGGGAAGCTGGAGGAACAGGGGCAAGGGATAACTGTGTGTTTATGAGTTTAAATCAGTTCTAACTGCACCTAACAGAAATGCTTAGCAGTTCCTTCCTTTCTTCTTCCGACCAGACCAGTTTGTGAGGGACTCTGCCAATGCCCTATTGATATTTCTGGAATCTTGCCCTTCTAGCTTCTTCTGTCTACTTTCCAAATATTCAAATCAGCATCTCTAGACTGAGGGCTTTTCCCAAAATCTGATGGAGCTGGTCTGCCTATATGGGTTGCAGATAAATATGTTTAGGCATTACACCCCCCAGGGTCTGACAGGAGTTGGTATATAGATATTCCAATTCTCTTCCCTTTAATGATTCTAAGCTGTATATTTTCCACTGTTACTAGGACTTTCCTGAAAGATCAACTCTAGTTACCTACAAAGACAGCTGGCCAAAAGCACCCTTTTTTGTTTCTTTGAATCACTTATGTTATTTCTTTTACATCTCAAAGAAACTATTTGAATTTGAATCTTTGTCTGTGGATCTGCTTCTGGAAGAATCTGAACTAAAACACACTTCAATTTTAAACTAGTCGACACTTAAAAAAAGTAATGTTTATTCTTGAGAGAAAGACGAGAGATGGAGAGAGAGCAGGAGAAGGGCAGAGAGAGGGAGACACAGAATCCACAGCAGTCTCTATTGCGCCGAGCTTTAAGCACAGAGCCCAACATGGGGCTGGAACTCACAGACTGCGAGATCATGACCTGAACCCAAGTTGGATGCTTAACCATCTGAGCCATCCAGGTGCCCCTCAATACTTTTTTTTTAAAGCAACATTTATAGAAAGACTACTCTATTTCTTTTGCTTAGCAAGGTCTCAACACAAGCGCTGTCCACTCAGATACCTCCAACACAAGAAGAAGCAAATTTAAAAAGCAGCCCAGATGGAAACCTGATGCACAAGACAGTGCATGTCCTATGTAAGGAGGACATTTGCTATTTAACTTCTGCCAATTTTGGCCATGCTGGAATACCAGCTAATTACTGCCAGGTCTTCTGGTTTCTTAAAGCATAAAATTCTTAAAATTTATTTTATTTTTTTTTAATTTTTTTTTCAACGTTTATTTATTTTTTGGGGACAGAGAGAGACAGAGCATGAACGGGGGAGGGGCAGAGAGAGAGGGAGACACAGAATCGGAAACAGGCTCCAGGCTCTGAGCCATCAGCCCAGAGCCTGACGCGGGGCTCGAACTCACAGACCACGAGATCGTGACCTGGCTGAAGTCGGACGCTTAACCGACTGCGCCACCCAGGCGCCCCAATTCTTAAAATTTAAATACTGTCAACTAACTCAAAGAGGATTTTTGTATAATACCCTGCAGTCTATGGACTGGGTTTGGCCCACAGACTGCTAGTTTGTAAACTCACACTAAGAATCAAAGATAAAGGATGCGTCGCTCATGTATATTAAAGAAATTTGAAGGGGTGCTGGGGTGGCTCAGTTGGTTAAGCATCTGACTTTGCTCAGGTCATGATCTCATGGTTCATGGGTTCGAGCCCCGCATCGGGCTCTGTGCTGACAGCTTGGAGCCTGGAGCCTGCTTCGGATTCTGTGTCTCCCTCTCTCTCTCCCCCTCACCCACTCACACTCTGTCTCTCTCTGTCTCTCAAAAATAAATAAGCATTAAAAAAAATTTAAAGAAACAAAAAAGAAATTAGAAGGGGTAACAGACATGCAAGACATGCAACTTAGAAGGGGTAACAGACATGCAAGTAACTATCTATGAACTTGAATTTAAGTGATAAGTGAGGGATAAATAATAGTCAAATAATAATTTTACGAGAGGAAAAAGACTTTGTTTTTAGGAAAAAAAATGTTTTGATTAGGAATGATGGAGAAGGGGAAATGGGGTAAGAGCACATCAGAAAAAGCTTTAAGGAAAAGTGGGGTAACCCCATAAACAACTTCCATTTGGCTAGTTTCCACAGCTAGCATAGCTATAGAAAGTTCAAAACTTGAAAACCGGACCTGATCCATTATTCCCAAGGGGAGTATTTCCCAATCCTAATCTAATTTTGAGAACCATGGCATGCCATGTCCCTCTCCAGAAGGTTCACCATGCCCATCAGCAGGTAAAGGCTCTGAGAAGTCCCTGGGTGGAGAAGCTTGCTTACCTTTGTTTCTCCAGTGTCTTCTCACTATTTGGGGTCCAGAACCTTGTCTTCTATGTGAGAATACCACTTGAGAATACTCTAAGAAATGATGTTGTGTGGATCTCTCTGACTCTCAGAAAAGCAACTGGAGAAAAAGTAAATGTAATCACTTATCTACTTTATGCATAATCTCAAATAATAAATACAGCCAGAGAACTTTATAAGCCCCCATTTTTATAAAGTTTAGCATGTCAGATCTGGGCCAGTAGAGACTTCTATAGGATGAGCTTAGATGCATGAATACATGGATCTGAAGGCCAGTATGTTCAAAACTGCCCTGACCACCCTCATCCACAGTATTCCTCAACCTTCTATGCACCTATGAGGGTGTCTGGGGTTGGTTCTTATAGCCTGTGAAGAACCATCACTAACAAGTCCCTAAAGCCTTGAGCCCTGGGTGAACAGTGAAGAAAGAAAGTTCTCTCTCCATGGGCCACTTTTGAACATAATGCTTCAATGCCAGCATTGGCAAGAAAAGTTGGTAATGTCTCAGGACATAAATCAATTCCTGGGCAAGTTCACATACAAGGATCAATGCCTAAACAAAACCAGAGAATAGCTTGAGTCCAAAAGCAGTGATACCAGAAATCTTCTAATAATCAGCGTTCTAATAATCAAGAACAGGATGACTCCTTACCATGGAAATTAGTATCTTTCCTTCTCCATGTGCTCTTATAACCATAAGTGGGTCTAGGAGAATACATTTGAAGGTAAAGAATCCCCTACATCATGGCCACAGTGTTCTATCATCACAGGCATTGTAATTTGACAGGACAATTACCAACTCAAAATTTCAAATACGATACCATCCTGTTAGTTAATTAATCTGTTCACAAGTGGCTATCTCTACTGGCCTTTCTGATACAAAGCAGACAATGCTTTGTTCTCACTGGCATAGTTATATATTTTGATTCTAGATTATATATATTATACACTATATATACATATATACATATATATATACAACAAAAGATGTACATGTGTGTAATTATATTATCATTAATTATACACATATCAATGATTCTGTGTTTTTCTATATCCCCTTTAACCATCAGGCCCCTACCAGTGCTTCAATTTATGGAAAACTAAATATTTCATGTCAGTGTTTCTCACAAAACATTGCCTGTGACCAAGAACTCATTTCCCAATGAAATGTGTGATCTACAATTAATGTATCCACCAAATTATGGAGAGAGTACAAGTGTCCATCAACTGATGAATGGATAAAAAAGATGTGGTATGCATGTGTGTATGCATGTATATGTATACACATGTATGTACCTACGTATATGTACATGAATGTACATATGTATATGTATGTATACATATACACATACACACACACACACACACACACACACACATAATGGAATATTACTCAGTCATCAAAAAGAATGAATTCTTGCCATTCGCAATGACATGGATAGAGCTAAAATGTATTATGCTAAGTGAAATAAGTCAGTCAGAGAAAGACAAATACCATATAATTTCACTCATATGTGGAATTTAAGAAACAAAATAGATGGAAATAGAGGAAGGGAAAAAAAGGGAAGCAAACCATAAAGAACAAAGTGAGGGTTGATGGAGGGGAAGTGGGTGAATTAAATAGGTTAAATGGGTTAAATGCATGATGGGTATTAAGGAGGGCACTTGTTCTGTTGAGTAGCGTTATATGTAATTGATGAATCACTAAATTCTAATCTTCAAACCAATATATGTTACCTAACTAGAATTTATATAAAATTTGGGGAAAAAAATTAACCAATAAAGATTTTAAAGAAAGCTTAAAATAAAATAAAATAAAATAAATAACATATTAAATTAAATTAAACAAATAAAATTAATGCATCCAATGTCATGTTCATTTGATATTCTCAGAGGTGATTTTTATATAAAGGTGAAAATTTAAAAGTTGCTTACCAAACCTAGGCAATATCTGTTTTCTTTTAGGGAAGAGAGGTTGTGTATAAAAACTCCTAACTTTCCATTCTACCACCATTGGTTACATTTAATGATGGCTAATTAGTCAAAACACAAATAGAATCGGAAAAGAAAAAAATGATGAGGCACAATGGGTTTGAAAAAACATACAACTGCCGATTGAGGACAATATTTCTAAAATTGTTTATGAGTATATAGAGTATATTTATAATTCCCCCTTTTCACTATACATTTCATGTTCTCTTTGCTTTAATTCAATTTCAATTTCATTGGATTCTTTGCCTACCAGGGCATTCCAAATTTTCATCTTTAAGGCAGTATTTTTAAAGGAATAATTTCAACTCTGGCCCACTTAAATATCTCCCCCACCTGTTCAAGGACTTAGTTGTTGCATCAATATTTCTTTCCCTCAACTCCACCTTCACCGTGCCTTTTTGTAGTATGGTAAATTTTCAGTATGGTAAAATGTCCTACCTTAAAACTATAAACGTGCTTGATCCCTTGCACCTCTTCAGGCATAGAACTGTTGTGCACGTTCTTGACCACAAAAACTCCTTGGAAAAATTGTCTATACTGGTTGTCCCATTCTCTGTTGAACCTGCTACAGTATGTTTTATCTAATGTCGTACAGATAGTT
Source organism: Leopardus geoffroyi (assembly GCF_018350155.1). Taxonomy (NCBI): domain Eukaryota; kingdom Metazoa; phylum Chordata; class Mammalia; order Carnivora; family Felidae; genus Leopardus; species Leopardus geoffroyi. The sequence goes on along the minus strand of NC_059327.1, from coordinate 190,122,738 downwards.
AGGGGTTGAAATAAATTATAACACAAGTCCCCTGACAATTTTGGTTTAACATTCTTTACCTATTGGGTTATGAGAAAATTTCATCTCTATACCTAATATTTACTTTTTATGTTATATTAACTGAAATATTTTTTTTTCTTAGCCCTCAAGGGTGAGAAGCACATAAAGATTTGAAATAGTAAAAACTTACTGGCTCTGAAATAAAACATATATATTGATATACCCATTTTAGAGTACTCTCTAACTACATTAACTGTTTATGGTTTACAGACTTTGGGTATTTCATCATAAGAGGTGTTTGACTTCACAATGGACCATAGGATCCAGAGAGGGCATTGCAACAGAGGAAAATTCCTAACTAAGGAGAAGCTCAGAGTAATTTTACTTTGGACAAAAGTAAGTAAATTTTCTCATAAAAGACATCATGTCTCTCAAACACCATTTTTACATAGGTCTTTCTGATTTTTCATAGGTATAACTGGACATTTTTTTTTTTACTCTGGGTATCAGCTCTTTTGTTTTATATGTGCAAAGTTTGGTATTGTTTATTCTTAAGAAAATTCAACCAGAAATAGTTCCTTCAGATTAAAGGTGAAGATTAAGTATGAAATTTTCAAAATATATGTCTTTCCTTTGTCTGTGAGAGTAATCTACCATCACACCTGAGAGCTAATACATACAGGTAATTACCTACCTTTGATGGAGAAGAAGCCTCCATAGTAACACTGCAAAACACAATCACACCAACAAAAATTTTGTTGGGGTATATATGCTTTATGGTCATTGATATACAGATGTAAAATCATGTATAGTCATCTCAGTAAATGGTGTTCCTGTTCCATTCCCTACTATATGGATGATGCAATTCAGATCCCAAGATGTTGAGGGACTTGCAATGCTAGCCCGCTGCTTAATGGCTTCCTGAACCCCCGTTCTCCAGTTCTTCCGTGAAATCAGTATTCACTGGCCATTACAAAGGTTTTGTCAAAAAAAAAGGTGGAAAAAACTTCCTGAAATAGGTAAGTTGGGCTCTGGAATAAATAAGGAATTTTTATGTATTTGTCTTCTTGTTATCAAACAAGGGTGACACCAGAAGTCACTGCCAATGACTTTAAAATTGTAGGGTGAAGACCTTGATTTTGTCATTCAACAAGTATCATTTGGATGCCTCCTGTTTATAAGACATTGTTAGAAAACACTGTGCTTCTGGCAATGAATAAATAAATAAATAAATAATATTCATCCTTCATTTATGGAATTTGTAATTTCGAATAAAATATATATATTACAGTTTTCAAACCTAGAACTTTTTTCATCTATGGCATATGCATAAAGCACTGTTCTTGATGATCTTTTGTGTTAAATAAACTACTGTAGTAAAGGTGATATAAGTTTGTTTTGAAAACAACAGTCAACACAAAAAAGTACAAAGAAAAATGTATATAAACACAAAAGAAAGATACTCAAAACCCCAGCATCTAGAAATAACAAGAGAATATTTGATGAATGTCATTCCATTTGGATATACACACAGAAAGAACTTTTATAAAAATGGAAATAAGATACAATTACATTTTTTTCTTTTTAAAATTTACTAAATCTTTCTTGAACTGTAGCAAATATATAGAAAAGTGTGACAATTCTAAAGGTACAGCTTAATGAACATTTGTAATGTAGATATAAACAAAAGCACTGTCTAGGTCAAGAAAAAGACCCCAGAAACCATATGACTTCCAGTGTATCAATTTTTTCTTGCCAATTTTAAACCTTAGGTAACCAGAATAATACAGACTCATCTGTGCTTGACTTATTCATTCAACATTATGCTTATGAGATTCTTCCCTGTTATTGCATGTAGCAAAATTGTGTTCCTTACCATCCCTATAATAGTATTTTATTGAAGTCTATACCATAATTTATTTATTTTTTTTCAGTTTGGTGCTATTGAGAATAAAGCTGCCATAAACACTCCCATTCATGTCTTTTAGTATATCCATATTTCTGCTAGATATCTATCATCTACCTATGTATCTATCTATATATTAATATCTATATCCATGTTCACATCATATGAATGTGATCTATATATGAATATTCATAAGCATATTTTGCTGGATAGTAGAGGATGATTATATTCAGTTTTAGAAGATAAATATCAAACACTTTAGAAATAGGTTGTAAAATATACACTGCTATCAGCAATGTATGAGTTCCTCTTGCTCCGTATTCTAGTGAAACTTTTCTGTTGTTAGTCAACAGGGATGACTATAGTTCCCAGAGTATGGAAATGTTTAGAAAGCTTCATATTGCTGCTTTCATTACTGCATTTTTGGCAGCCATTGTTACTGGAAAAAGCATTTTTTCATTGAAATGGTGATGATATTCAGTGGGGTGATAAGGCATACACACTTTTCTCAATCTGGTAATGTCATTCTTGCATTTTCTTACTCATCCTTCAGAGCTTACCACATATATCACCTTCTCCAACCCTTCTTTATGCATTCAGAGATGAATAGTCACATGGTCCATCTATTATCCAATAATCTTTCACTCTTATCTCTTAATAATATGTTCCATCTTATACTGTGTTTTTGTAAATATTACTGTTTTCCCAAGTAAACTATAAAAAATTTAAGGGTAGTTTTCTTCCTTCATCTATGCATTTCTAATTCCAAACAAAAGTAAAATGCTTAACAAATTCCTCTTGTCATTTGAGTGAGTGAATACATTCAGTTCACCATAGCCAACATATATTAAGATCAATTCAGGTAATTTAAAATTTTTATTTTGTGGTAAAAAATCCCAGGAGCCATAATAATCCAAGAATCCAAACTCATTTCTGGTGAAGTAAGATTTGCATGAACTTGCCTTAGGCGTTGGCATGGAACAGTTGCTGGGAGTAAACTCATATTGTTAAATGTTCATCCCTGTTTATAAATGGTTCCCCTCCCATCCCTTCTTTTCACATTCCAAACAGGAAATAGTGCATAATAAACCCCAACTCATAGAGCCTCCCCTCTCCAGTGCATCCCCCACTAAAAATTTTTGGCACAGATTTTATCATTTTAACACAAAAAAATCTACTGTAAGCCTCAAGTGTCAAAAAGTACTGGAGTGTAGAGGAATCTTTGGCAACCAACGTTTTCTAAAACCAGCTCAATTCTGAACATGCTTCAATTTAGCTTGCCAGTGACCTGGAGTAATGTAACCCAAAAACCATCATCCAGTTCATTTGTACCGTTGTAAAACCATTACGTGGAATACACACAATTTATTTTTCCCTAATGTCATAATCTAAGTATAATGTCCAGTAAATAATATTGATATCTATATGTTAAATCTTTTCAGATTTAGCTTTGTCAGTGAATACAAACTAAGCCTCCCGAAAGAAGTTATAAGAACAGTCTGTAATCTGTAAAGTATTGCTAGAACTAGTTGGGGAGGTAGGAGATATGAAAAGTGTTCCTTGGATTTGAAGACAAGAGTCATCCTTGTGTTTTCTCTATTTTATAAGTTTATTTATTTATTTTGAGAGGGAGAGAGAGAGAATAGGGGAGGGACAGAGAGAGTGGGAGAAAGAAAATCCCAAACAGGTTCCACACTGTCAGCACAGAGCCCAATGCAGGGTTCAATCCCATGAACTATGAGATCATGAACTGAGCCGATATCAAGAGTTGGACACCCAACTGACTGAGCCACCCAGGCACACACACCCCCGTGTTTTCTCCTGATTGTGATCTCCTTTGGTATATCTGGCATTGTCTTTATTTCATCCAACCATCATTCACTTAACATCTATTTGAGGCAAACCTACCCTGTTCTATGAATTGAACTAAGCACTTGGGACTAATAAAGCTAAATAAGATGTAAACTCAATCCTCAATGAATTTACAATTAAAAAGAATAGAAACAGGTATAAAATTATTTTAATACAATATGATAAATGTTATAATAGAGGTAAGTGTTGGGTATCCTGGGGCTGTAAAAAACTGAGATGAACTCTATTTGAGTTCAACAAAAAAGGCTTGGCATAATAGTTCTTAGGGTTAGGTCTTTAAGAGTGAATAGAAATTTATTAGGTAGGCAAATCAAGAAATGAAGTACCAGACAGAAGGGACAATATCCTCAAGACATTGGTGCATACAATGGAATGATATATTCTGGAAATGTAAGTAGTTAAGTATATCTATAAGAAATAAAAAAAAATTACGATGAAAAGTTAGGAGTCAAATCATTGCATATATGCCACGCTAAATGAAAACTTTCTACTTTGTGCTGCAGTTACTAAGACTAGTTTAATCTGAGGAGTGACATGAACAGATTATATACATGCTTCCATATTTCCTTTTAAGTTACCATCCTTCTCTTACTCCTCTAGGAAACATAATAAATTTGGGACATCTCACCAAAATGCCCAATGTTAGCATAGGAGGGAACCAGGACTGTGGTGACTAAATAGCCTTTCCAAACCCTACACATTAGAGCAGATAGAATCAGTAACTTAGCTCCATCTCTAACTAGCTCTGTCTTGAAATGCAGTAAATGTCTAATTGGATGAGATAAATCACTCATTAGAAAATCTTGCCTAAAAGAAATAGTATAAGAATTACAAAGCCCAGGGCTGGAAGTCAGAAAATGAGAATTCTGAACCCGGTTCTGAAGATGCCTATTCCTCTTTTATATAATGAGAAAGGGAACCACTCAAGTTCTGGTACTTACTGCTCCTCTAAACAGTTTTATCCTTTCTAGCAGTTTTGATGGGGCTAGATTAAGGACAGCACCAGCTGGTATGGCAGGCTTTCAAGAGTCAGGAATTAATGCCAGGTACCAGAACAGGGACTGAGTCCTCAAGGTGGTCATGGGGAGGTCTAAACACAAAATATTGGGGAAAAAATGTTACCTTTCCCATAATTCATGAGGATCTACCTTACATTAAGGCTTACAATTTTAACTAATAAACCAGAGAATCATACATTTTCAAACTAGGGATGTTAGAGTCAGCTTTCAAGATGAAAGGAATCTTGGAGATTGGAAGTACAAGCTTTTCAACGTACAGGGAGGGAAGTTGAGAGGAGTTGAAGGGCTGTCCTGAGGTCACGTTGAAGGGACAGGTCCAAGAGGAAAACCCAGATTTCCAGACTCACAATCCAGTGCTTCTATACTCATCTTTCTCTTTCCATAAATAGCAAAGAGTAAGTATCAAAGATATTTTTTCCTGCTCTTCAGAATGCCAACCCAAGAGCAAATGATGGAATAGGATATTTATGATAAAGGTAATAAAGTCTATGGGAACCTGAAATGATTAAAGAAAACAGACCTATGTCAAGACTTGCTGTAGCACACTAAGTGCTTTATGCATACCAATCAATACTCTAAGCTTTTAAGAAGTCAGCAGCAGGAGAGGGATTGAATACATGCGTGCCCCATTTCTTTCTTTCATTCTCAAAATAATTTTAAGTGTTAACAATTATTGAGCAATTAACTACTTGCCAGGAAATACATACATTCATATTCTCCAATCCTCAAGTAAAGAAACCGAGACAGGAAGAAGTTAAGTAACTTACCATACTATTTATCTACAGCTACCATAACAAAGTACCCACAAACTAAGTGGCTGAAAGCAATGTCTCACAATTCTGAAGGCTAGACTCAGAAATCAAAATATCCACAGGGCCATGTTCTCTGTGATGGCTCCAGGGAAGAATTGTTCCTTGCCTCTTCTAGCTTCTAGTATTTGCCAGTGACTCTTGGCAATCCTTGGCTCATAGATGCATTGTTCCTGCAACATGGCCATCTTCTCCCTGTGTGTCTGCACATCATTTTCCCTCTTTGTATGTCTGTCTCTGTGTCCAAATCTCAGCTTTTTATAGCACCTGTCATACTGGATTAAGACCCACCAATAACCTCATTTTAACTCAATTACCTCTGTAATGACCCTAGTTCTAAATTAGGTCACATTCTGATGTCCTCTTTTGTGGGACACAATTCGATTCATAACGCTTGCCTAAGTATATGAAGCTACTAAGTATTAGACCAAGAGTCTAATTCGATCTGTCTCACCTGAGCAGATGCTTGAAAATTGTTAGCATTTGGAATGCTAATGATCATTATTAACAAGCCACACAAGAGAGCTGGAAGGGATTGGGCTGGCATGGATTCTTAGTTCTTATTATTTCCAAAGCACCTTGACCCCAATAACTCTTCTTGCACTTCTCACGTTTAATAACCTAAAAGCAGATACAAGATGGTCTGTCTCCATGTTTTGGTCTATGAATGGAGTCCTGTGTTCTTTGAAAGAAATTGACCCCACAAATTGGATACATAGATAAAAATATAAATACAGGATCTCCAAAGGCCTTACCCCAAACCAGACCTAAACTAGGTGATAAGTAACATTGAAGGGTGTGCTCACAATGAAACATGCCCTACGGGATACCAGGGAGGGAGTATTGTGTGGGAGTTAAAACTGAGCTTCCAGATGGAGTTGCCTGGGTTTATATGTCTACTAGGCCATATACTGGATATGTAAACCTAGACAATTAGTTGATCTATGTGTTCAGTTTTCTTATCTGTAAGATATTGGTTAGCAATAGTACCCAAATCACAGAACATGTGAAGATTAAATATGGAAAATCATTGAAAAGCATAGACTGCTTGATGCATAGCAATCACTTGATGATTTTTAACTCTTACTATCATTTTGAGAGTGAAGAGACAAAATGTAAAATTCTTATGCTTTTTCATCTCCTTTCTAGCCACCTCCATTCTAATCATACATAACACAACACACACACACACACACACACACACACACACACACACAGTCTTGTATATAACATGCTCCTATTCTAGCTACAAACCTCCTGCCTCAGGAACTTTGCACCTGTTTATACCCTTGACTGGAATGCTCTTTTTGCAAATAACTTTATGGTTAAGCTCTGTACTTTCCTTAGGATTCTGATCAAATGTCACCACCTCATAGCCTTGAAAACTCATCTAAAAAAAGGGCAACCCAATCATTTTCTGTTCTCTGACCCTGCTTCGTTTTTCTACCATTATCTGTCACTTGACTTGTAGCCTACATCCATTTGTGGGTAAATATCTGTCTCATAATGTCAAGAACTGCTAGTTGCCAACTAACAGCTATTCTTTCCTTCTCCTTAGGCATTATATCTAATTAGTACAGCAGTACTTTTAAGTAAAAGATTCCATTTCTCAGTACGTTTTGCTGCTGATTTAACCAGCTCCTGGCTAATGAGACACAAGTAAAAATCCTGGGTTCTCAGGAAAGCGGCTTAAAAAAAGAAATGGCTAGAGGCACCTGGGTGGCTCAGTTGGTTGAGCGTCCGACCTTGGCTCAGGTCATGATCTCACAGCTTGTGAGTTCGAGCCCCACGTCAGGCTCTGTGCTGACAGCTCGGAGCCTGGAGCCTGCTTCAGACTCTGTGTCTCCTCCTCTCTCTGCCCCTCCCGTGCTCATGCTTTGTCTGTATCTGTTTCTCAATAATAAATAAATGCTAAGAAAAAAATTTTTAAGATAGATTCATTTCAAGGAGACTGGATGGCTCAGTTGGTTGAGCATGAGACTTCCGCTCAGGTTATGATCTCACAGCTCGTGAGTTCAAGCCCTGCATCAGGCTCTGTGCTGACAGCTCGGAGCCTGGATGGAGCCTGCTTAGGATTCTGTGCCTCCCTCTCTGTCTGCCCCAGCCCACTCACATTCTGTCTCTGTCTCTCTCAAAAATAAAGATTAAAAAAAAGAAAAGGAAATGGCTCTCCACAAAAGTAAGTATTTATTGTCCTTCTACCCTTTTTCCATCCCCATTATAGGAACATCATAGCTGGAACTCCAACAGCAATCAGTGACTGTGAGGTGACTTTGAGAATGGAAGCCATATGCTACAATGGAGAAGCAGATGGTATAAAACAACCATACAAGTGAGCTCTGGTCTACCTCAATCCTGATTGTTTTTATACTAATTAACAAGTCCTTGTGAATTTAGGCAAGCCTCAGCTACTAGCAGCTGAACACTAATTCCTCACTAATTCATTCCTCCATTGAAATGTAGGGTCCGTGAAGGCTGTGCATTGTCTTTCCAATGTTGTGGCTGTTAATGCCTTGGATAGTGCTTGGCACGTTGTATGTGATCAATAAACAATTTTTAAATAGAACAAACAGCAACTGAATATCTACTACATGTCTATGAATTTAAAAGGATATACAGATTGCTAGTGTACAGGCTTTTTATTTATTTAAATGTTTACCATGAATGTTTTAATTCGGCATGCGTCTCCTGCCACTTTTATTAATTTTACTGTATTTATTGAATACATTTATGCTCTAGAAATATGTTAGTTTTGTTAACTGAACTACTTTTGTCTTAGTGTCAGCATTTTGTAGCCTGGGTTAAATTGATATGCATTTTTTAAATACCACCCATGAATCTGATATTGGGCTAGGAGTTTTAAGTATGTAGTTAAAAAGATTTTTGTTTATAAACTCAAGTAAACCAGAAATGTTGCATTTCTTTATTTTCTCTTATTCAATTTAGATGTGATCTGAGCCTAGCACATGCAGGTGACTAAAATCTTAATGACAGTTATACTGGAATTCCCTTTCACTCCAAGGCTGGCCAAGATTTCAGGTTCTTATGCATATTTTAAAAAGTGTTGGAGGCCTTTCTGCTCAAAGGTCTTTTGTCCATCCTTGTTTTTGTCATGACTTATTTTGTCAAGACTTATTTCATCTACAGAGGGCTTAGGTTTTTTTATAAAAGAGAGGAAACACCACTGACTTCAAACAACTGCTTTCTGTCCTGTAAATATTACAGAGGCAAAGACTTAAAAGGAAAAATCCTGCACGAAAGCAAGAAGGGGGTAACACAGAGAAAAAAATAGAAAATAAATATCTCAAAATGAATGTGTGCCACACAAAGATCATTTCAAATTCTTCTATCGACCTTGCAAGGTGGAATTGGTTTTCTCACTATGCAGATTTAAAAAAAAAATCAAAGCTTATAAGTTCTCATAAATGAGAGTGTGATTGAGCATGGATTTCAACACAGGGAACTCTGTATTTAGAAATCCTGCTCCTCTTTTTACTAGGGAAGTAGTTTTCCGGTTGTATTCTGTAGTATTGTAGAGGTTCATGGGATTTTTCAGGGAATAAAAAGGTTCTGAGGAAAAGTTTGAATGGACATAATTCCATGGTGGCCACTCTTTCTCAGTCAGTTCTGCATTTACCTGTTTAACAGCTGCCCATAAAATTAAGGGAGACAGTACATCCCATTGCTTAAGACAGTGCTTTAATGTTTACAGTGATGTTTTTGCCATTTGTCTACGTAGCTGCATCATTTGTGCAGAGTTCAGATCTCCTCAGCAGCCTGTTCCACTACTGTGCAAGGAATATTCAAGTACTTGCTTTCTAATATGAAAGTGTCAATGTTTGAAATTAATTTACTTTTATTTCAAAATTTGAGTTGGGTTAAGACAAAAAACATTGAACTGGTTTAAAGTCACTCATATATTAAATGTTCTCTAACCCATGTTTTTGTTTTGTTTTTAATCTGCATTGGATTTTTGAAATAAGAAAGACATGTGGTTATTGTGTCTTGGCCTGAGAATTCAACATCACAAACAGAAGCGTGCACACCTGTAAAACTCACACGTGTGTGTCTTTGACCCTATAAATCACAATTGAAAAAATATTGATACCCAGTACTTGGAATCCAGGATTACAGTATGAAGAAAGTTTTATTCTAGTCCCTTTAGTAGCTTGGGCTTTTCCAGCTGGCTGTACTGTCAGAAGAAATTGAAACTCTAAATCCACATTGTTCTGTTCCATCGTGGTTATAAAATCATCAAATATGGAATTTTTGGAAGATAAACATGCACCGAAGAACATTTCTATGCCATTAGCAATTTTAAAATGTTATGAAAAGAAAAGACTTCCCATAGAAAAAATGATCCTTCTAATCTTAGAGTAAGAGAAGTGGATGAGTTGACCACTCATGTAGGTAAAGCTGCTCGGATAATGACGTCCCAAATCAGAGAATATGAAACAGTGGCATTGAGCAAATAGGTCTGATCTTCCTTTCCTTGCTTCTCAAATACACCATGCCCTGGGATTATAAATACTGGCAGTTTTCTTATACATTCCCATAAATTATTTTTGGCCTGTGTTCAGAATGAGATTGGTAGCATCTATCTTTTTTCTATTCCCCTCCACTTCCCCATCGAAAATTAGACTTTGACACAAAAAAAAGTTTCTGATTTTTATTTATGTGTTTGTCTGTTTATTTATTTACATAACTAACCACGACAGACAATAAAATCTGCAAGACCCTCATTTTTTTTTATATGGTGTAGAACTACCGATGCAGAGAGGCTGAGAGGTTGGCCAATGTATGCTATACAATATAACATTAGAACCTAAATTCAAACTCAGAACTTATCAGAAATGCTGTACATTTAATAAAAACTTCACAATTTCTTAATATTCATACAAGACTGACTGAATAAATGAGTTAAAAACAGTATTCATTTGATAGATCACTATGAAAAGATTCTTCCATCAAAAGCCTATCTGGTTATTCGAAACAAAATCCTATAAAGATGAAATCAGGAGAATTAAATAAAAGCCACAGTATTTTTAAATCTTAAAAAATTAATTTAAAAATATTTTCCAATTAGTCCCTAACATCTTTCCTTCACAAATAAGGCAAACATATTTTGACGCTCTCCATATACTTATTCTCCTCTGCAGGGATCAATATTGTAGTCTTTAGACAGATTCTACTTCATCTTGGAGAACACTGCAGCCACAAAGGGTAGGAGGTTGATGAATTCTTTGTTTTGATACACATAGGGAGTGAAAGGAAAGCTGAGAGTACAACATTAAGGAAATTAATTCCTTTAGTTATCTCTTCTTTTTATGAAGGAAAGAGAATCAGTTATAGTCAAGGTGGAGAGTGTTTGAAAAGAGAGTCAGTTTCAGCAATTGGAAAGTATGAAGATGCATAACCATTTTTGCTTTGTTTCATTCACTCTGCTTATCTGTAATAATTCCCCCTAAATATGCTATTCCTCAAAAAAGAGAGTACTATCTTAAGTCTGCGCTACTTGCCCATCAGATAGGAGAGAAGGTTACTATTGGGTCCTTCCTATGTATTGGTACTGTAGGGGAAGTTTTATCTAGAACTCCTTTTGTGCAAAGATTCTCCCCCCCAGCTCAGATGGTTTGAATAAAGGAGAAAATTATTTGGGTCATAAAACCAAATGTTCATGTTCTTGCTTCACTCTGGCATGATGTCTTTAGGAATCTTTATCTCCCAGCTCTACTTTTCTCTGTGATGGATTTGTTTTAAGACACTATCCCATTATGGTAACACCAAGATGATTCAGAGTAATATTTTATTATCTATAACAGAGGTGAGCAAACTACAGCCATGGGCCAAACCTGGTCTGACAACTAGTTACGATAGAGACTGTATGACTCACAAAACCTACAATATTTATTATCTGGCTCTTTACAAAAAATACTCAAAACTTGTTGACCTATGACTTACAACAAAACATGATGAATTCTCTTTCATAGTAGGTCTCCACAAAAATCTTAGATTTATTTCTCATTCAAGTTATGGGTCAATTCCTGTTACAGAAACAATGACTAAGGCTTCCAAAATAGGCTATTCTGGGGTCATGTGTCCATGGATAGAACTGGAATAGACCCAGCCTTACCTGAATGTAATTACTCAGAAGATAATTTCATCCCATGAAGAAAGAGTAGATTGTGGGTGTATTAGATTGTTATGGCTGCCATAACAAACTCAAGTGGCTTAAACACCAGAAATGTATTGTCTTGTGGTTCTGGAGGCTAGAACTCCAAAATCAAGTATAAGCAGTTTCTTTCTTTCTTTTTTTTTAATTTGTTGTTTTATTTTATTTTTAACTCTACACCCAACATGGGACTTGAATTCGCGACCAACTCTGAGATCAAGAGTCGCATGCTCTATCAACTGAGGCAGTCAGACATTCCAAGGTATAAGCAGTTTCAGTTCATTCTGAGACCTGTGAGGAAAGAGTCTTTTCCAGGCCTCTCTCTTTGGTTTGTAGATGACCATCCTCCTCCTCTGTCTCTTCACATGGCATTCTCCTTGTGTCCAAATTTCCCCTTTTTCGTAAGGACACCAGTCAGTTTAGGGTCTACCCTAATGACCTCGTCTTACCTCACTGTATCTGCAACCACTCTATTTCCAAATAAGATCATCTTCTGAGATATAGTTAGGACTTCAACATGTGAATTTTGGGAGGACACAATTCAAACCATAACACTGGCCTAGCAAAGATTAACTTACCCCTGCATCTCCATTATCTCATTTTGTAATATCCACCCAAACTCCTTAGTATTTTTGGTCCAGTATTCTGGCTTCATAGTAACGACTGTAAGAAGTCGTTAAAATGTACCGAAAGAGGGACGTTTGGGTGGCTCAGTCAGTTATGCGTCCAACTTCGCCACAGATCATGATCTCACTGTGAGTTTGAGCCCCACGTCTGGTGCTCTGCTGACAGCTCAGAGCCTGGATCCTGCTTCAGATTCTTCAGATGTCTTCCCTCTCTCTCTGCCCCTCCCCCACGACACACTCTGTCTCTCTCTCTCTGAAAAATAAATAAACATCAAAAAAAAATTTAAAGTGTACCTAAAGAGTCAAATTAAGTGAGGAATCTTTGGAACATTAAAAAGCTTTGGATTAGTATTTTAAATGTTATTTAAAATAATTATGGTTCTTGGGGCACCTGGGTGGCTCAGTTACTTGAGTACCTGCCTAACTCTTGATTTTGGCTCAGGTCATGATCTCAGTTTGCAGGATCGATCCCCATATCAGGCTCTGTGCTGACAACATGGAGCCTGCTTGGGATTCTCTCTCTTCCTCTCTCTGCTTGCATGCAGTCTCTCTCTCTCAAAAATAAATATTTAAAAAATAAAATAATTATGGCTCTCTTTCAATAATATTTCAATAATAATATTTCAATAATATTTAGATTCTACATATACTACATGATGAGGTCACCATACAGTAGTCACTTAATCTTTACAGCAATCCTATGGGATATTTACATCTCTGAAGAAAGTAATGTAATGTAATTTACATGACTGAGGAAAGAAGACTCTGAGTATTTAGGGAAATAAGTTTTGGAGAATTTCAGATCCTAACAAATCATACAACAAGGTGATGAAACCTACCTCATAGAGTTGTTATGAAGATTAAATGCAATTACACATAGGAAATGCTTTCGATAGCGCCTGGCAAATAAATGCTATATAGAGTTGTGGTCATTACAGCAAATATTGTGATTTTCACTGTTATTTATATTCTTTCCTCAATAATGTATTTTGAGTTTAATAAATTCATGTGAAATATATATATATATATATGTATATATATACACACATATGTTGCTACTTATATAATTTCAACCCCTCTCCAAATATATATAATATATATTTGTTGAATTTAAAAAAATACATTGTGGATATTGCTTATTTATTTCTACAAATAAGAAAAAACTATTGAGTAAACATTTATAAGAAATCCTGATTATATAATAACACAAACAGCATGCCAGAATACTAGATTTTTCACAGAATGAAACAAGTCACTTTTTGCATATTCACACTATAAGAGCTTAATATCATGAAACTACAGTAAAACTAAAACAGGAAATATTGTTTGTCTTTAATATAAAGCCAGTTTTTTAATCCTTATCCTTAGCATCCATTCCAAAAAAATGTAATCTAAACACATGGTTATAGATGACAGGAAAATGTTGCCAATAGTGTTCTTAAAGTGAGATACTTGAAACCCCTAAGAGATAAATAAGTCACTATGTTATACTGAGATAAATACATAAGATTTCCTGATCCACTGCATATAGGTTTTGAGATTAGCAGGGTTTATGCCCTGCCATAAAAAAAAAAAAAAAAAAAATGGTGAACCTGTCCTGCTTAAGGTTTTGACGGATGATTAGATTGTCCTATATGTGTTTCTCCGCTCAGTAACTGGGTCCTGACCAGTATTTATTTTAAAAAGGTCATTCTGTTTCAGTGGGGGTTGGGGATGGGGGAACAAAACCTTCCATCATCTTAAGTGGAGGAAAAAGGCAAAGTAATTAGGACTGGCATTTTAGTACCCTTTTTTCTCAACTGACCACTTGGATTATTGGGCATGATTGACGAGACAGTCTATACCAATACTCCTCTTGTGTCAGTGATCAAAATTAAGATGATATTCCCTTCAATGCTTTATTTTACCCAACAAGGTTCAAATCAGACCCACAGGGTCTGCTTTGTTTAAGGATAAACCCTTTCATTAAGTAATTGTTTAAACATAAAAGGCCCTCTGAGCAGATGGCACCTCTCTATAACCCCCACCTCCCCCAGAATCCTTCAACTAAACTGGTTCCATATGCTCAAGTACCCATTTTTGTTATTTGAGACAATAATTTAGTTCTAGGTGAAATTGATTACATATACTATGTAAAAAGCAAGAGAAGAAAATAATGTCTGTAGCTATCAAAGCATTACTGATATTTCATGGGAATACAAAATCTATGAAGATTGATGCACTTAAAGGTTATGAACTATATACCCTTTTACAGACTCGAAGGAAAACACAATTAATTGGAAATCTTGTTGAACCATTTCTTTTGTGGTAATTGATAGTATAGTGTCCATGATAAGAGGTTCAAAATATACTTTACACTTTTGTTTCCAGAACATTACCAAAGGAGACTGGAGGCAGAGTAGTTCCATCATCACAGACTATGTAGCCTCAATTGGTCCCTAAAAGCTGATTTGTTATCTCCAAGGTTAGAGCCCTCTTTAAATTGGGATAATATTTGGGGGGGGGGGTTACTTAAGACTTTTTGGAATCTGACATAAAGCAAATAGCCATGTGCTCAGACATTTGTGAGGTAGATGGTCTTAGTCACTGTCCCCTCAAAAAACTGTATCCAATAATAAACTTCGGGTTTTCTTCCCAGCCTGCTTTGCACAAGTATTACAGTTCTACAAGTAGTCTTGATCCAAATAATAGCTATGTGACTGCTAGTCACATAGGCAGTACTGAAGTTCTGGTTTCCATCCAGCAGAAGCATAGGGGAAAGTTCTTATTTCAAACTGGATCTGTAGGTTTTCAGGATACAAAAGGATAGAAGCCATGGAGATGTGCTCTCAGAGCTCCTTTCAAAGAATCTGCATTAAGGAGCATGGTTGAATGACAGCTTTCAGCTATGGATCTTTTGGATTTATTAGAGCTAATATCTATGAATGATAAAGGGAGAGGAAGCAAGAATGAGAGGACAGAGCCTTCAGACTATGGTACAGGTCTGATCCCTAGGAAAAGAGATGAGAAGGAAAAACAACTGGGTAGAAAAAGAGCCTCAGACTGAAGTATTGCTCTGTTTACTTCATTCACCGGGAGGCCACACATACCCTGGGCTACTCCCAGACAATGCCTAAGCATAGTAAGCCTACTGGTGCCTGTCCATTTATTTCTAAAGTAGAAACATTAGCAACACTAGGTCAGCAACTCACCATCAGACTCCTGGAGATCATCTCACAACTGCCTATTCACAGTACACAACACTGTACACAACAAAAGTGTACAGTCTTCCTCAAGGAAGCATCAAGAGGTAAGACTTATGTCATCACTCATTCATTTATTCATCAGTTTACTCTGTCAACACATTCTTTTTTTTTTTAAGATTTTTTTAAATGTTTTTATTTATTTTTGAAGGAGAGACAGAACATGAGCGGGGGAGGAGCAGAGAGAGAAGGAGACATAGAATTTGAAGCAGGCCCAGGCTCTAAGCTGTCAGCACAGAGCCTGACGCGGGGCTTGAACTCATGAACCATGAGATCGTGACCTGAGCCGAAGCTGGAAGCTTAACCGACTGAGCCACCCAGGAGCCCCAACACATTCTTATTAGAACACTTATATAGGCCAAGCACCAGAGATAGAAAGCTATATCAGAATAACATGATCTCAGGCATCATAAAGGTTATAGCATGATGTAAAATCTTAAGTATTTTGGTTCATGGACCCCTTATGAATGTGATAAATGCTGTGGGCCCTGTCCTCAGTAAAACGTCACATACACATATGCAGGTAAGGAAAATCTACATATATACTTGCTGAGTCACGAACATAATTCTAACAGCTTGAGTTCCTACCTTTTTCCTGAATCTATTTGCTCACATGGTAATTCCATTCCCATAATAGGACTCCCATTACTGTTCTTTCATACCAGAATTTCTGCTTTTGATAATTTTTCTATAATCCGAATTCTGTCAATCTATCTTTTTCTTTTTTCTTTTTCTTCCGTCGAGTATCAGAGTCCAATCTTTGAAATAGACACTGGTTCCTCCTGAATTGCTACATTGCATTATGAGATTTCCCTTTTTTACCACCAAAATATTACTCTCCCCTGAATAATTCCAGAAACCTCTTAATGCATGCCCTTGTTCCCAGTGTCTCTCTATCCCATTGGTCATATTATGATGTCACATTCACACTCCTAAAGCACAGATTTGGGAATGTCCCTTATTAACTCAAATATCTTACCAAAGTAATCCTAGGAAAGTACATGACGATCTCCACACAACAAAATCATTTCAAACTCTGCTGCCACACACTTCTGCATAAACTCCATGCCCACAGAAACTCAAGTCTTTGCTTGTATTTGTACCCAAAGTTCATGTTTTGGGTCTTAATGCACCTAAAACATCCTGTCAGTTTTTCTGCCGATCTCTGCCCATGTTCGAAACTTTAAATCCAATGCCCTCTCTTCAGCGACATACAAGCAAAAGGAGTAATAAGAATGGAAATGAAAGTGGTTAAGTAGGAATGGAAAGTAGAAAAATAATAATAATAAGGTAAGAACTATGTTAAAGGTAAAAGTAACAGTGCTTGATTGCTTATTGTAAACATGAAGACTCATATTACATATCAATAAAACAAACTACCATTGTTTAGTACTTATCTTCTATCAAACTTACAGAACATGTCCTGCATTTGTTGACTGTTTTACAGAAGAATCCTGGGGAAGTAGCTGCTTTTATTATCTCAATTAACAAATGAGAAAATGCTTATTGATGTTAGGAAACAATTTACGTTCTCCTAGCTTTTAGACTAAAGTTGACATTTGAATGTAGGTTTGTCTAGTAACATATACATGGTCTTAACCGTGAGGAAATGACTTGAAGATTTGTAGCCCGAGGGAGTTGGTTGTTTTGTGAGAGGAGGAAGCAACAAGGATTTCACCTTTGAAATGTTTAATTTTAAAACAGTTTTAAATAATGTGTTAAGGAGACATCCACTAGTTAATTGCAAGTGTGGGAATAGAACTTGGGAAAGAAATCATAAATAAGAGTCATTTATAAGGAGGAATAAGTTAAAAGAGGGAAGCCAGGGGAGTTTCAAGACGAATGTCAGGGTCAACAGTATGATAACGTTGTAATATGGAATGTAATACGATGGTCCGTATTTAGGAGCTCTTAGAGATCCTCGGAACAGAAGTTACAGCAGATCAATGGGAACAGGAGCCAAATCAAAGGAGGTTAAGGAGTGACTCATATAGACGCTTTTAACTTCATCAGAGAAAAAAAGTTGGCTCTTGATCTGGACTGTTTATTGGAAAAACTCCTCTTTAGGTGTTATTCAGTATTATTTACCCCTCTAATGACTGTGTTCCCCACTCTGAGAGACCTTCCGGGTACTGTGATCCACTCATGTCCTGACAACTACCCTTCATAGTCACTGGGTAAAATAGCACATTCTTTTTGGACATTTGTTTGTTTCCAGTTGAATTATATAAGCTTGAAGATGTCACCACTTAGTGTCCAAATGACTGTTATTTGACTGAAAATGTTTGCCCTGTCACTGTAATTTGTGTATTCCAATGTTTGAAGGCCATTTTGATTATATATTACACCAGATTACACAGTCTTTCAGAATGGGGACAATGTTATCTCAGTACCCAGAATCTAGTGCACATCTACAAGTATAAACACACACACACACACACACACACACACACACACACTTGCCTCCAGCACTAAACCTAATACATATATTTGACATTCAAAAGTGATTAATGAATGAATTAATAAATGAATCAATGATAAAATAAATAACTTTCTAAGTGAAAAAAAGATAAATGCATTCGTAGAAACACAATCATAAATAAATAGAAATTACACTCCGTGTAGTGATGCTATACCATCAGTACATAGGCTAATGGGATACATAAAATAAGAAAGACTTATCCAAAGATGAGCCCTCTACAGTGACACATGCTACTTCATATAGTATAGTCAGTATTCAAGTACGGGTTTAATGGCTGACAAAGATATAGCAAAGTACAGTTTTCCCTTAGTAAAATATTGATAGAGACAATTTCTGCCAGGCAAATCTAATATTACATGTTTTTAAATAATATTTCAACAGATTGAAAATGGAAAATATCTGGATTGATAAATGTTCTTGGTGGCATTCTCTTCTTTGGATAATAGCCTTTGCCATTCCCATTTATGATAATGTCTATTTCACAAATGATTATTGAATCATATCAGTCAGAATAAGCTAGGGTAGGCTGGTAATAAACCCTAAGTCTCCATAGCTTAAAACAACAAAGGATTATCTCTCACTCAGATTACACGTTCATTTGGTGCTCTGCTCTGGCAGTCTTTAATAAGAGATCCAGGCCAATGGACTCTCTATCTGGCGCATTATATACTTCCATTACAGGCACAAGGGCACATGGCTAATTATGCAGCAGCTCTTAAAGATCTTCAACAAGAAGTGACATGCGTTACTTCCACTCAAGTTTCTTCAGTCAAAACAAGAGTCACCCGTTTAGGCAGAAGTTAATTTACTTCTTATTTTATTGTTTTAACAAACTATAATAGAATGTAGTTAAGAATTTACTTTTTTAAAAATTCAAATATTCTCCCTGAAACACCACCACCATATATGCAATGTGTGTGTGTTTATGTGTGTGTGTGTTTTACAAACTTTCAAAGTTAGAATGAAGAATTAGCAAACCTAGGACTTCAGATCAAGTGGCCAAATATTTCCTCATTGTTTACTAAATGCCAGGCTCGGCACAAAGCACATAAGATGAAATACGGGGTGAACAGAGCATAGTCCTTGCCTTCGAAGAATACTTGCACTAATGGAAGAGATGGAGAAGTAAATAATTCATAATGAAAGATGTATTTGGTGTTGTGGCAGGGCAATTAATTCTGCATGGAAGGGTCAGAGAAGGCTGCATTGATACTGAGGGAATGTTTAAAAGGGCAAATGGGAATTGGCCAAATGAAATATGGCAGATGAGATGAAGCGAGCCGGGTTGGCATTCCTAGCAGAGGGAATAGTATTAAGAAAGGTGTGGAGGCATTCAAATGCATTGCATCCCACAGAGGCAGACCCCCTTTACTTCTGATTGTGAATGGAACATCCAAAGAGGGTAGCCCAAGATGAATCCAAAGGCAACCAAGGCCAGGGTGCAAAGATCAGAGACCACTATGTAATCTTTCTTGATCCTCTAGTTTTTAGAGTGTTTCAGTGTTGTTTTTCATGAACATCAATCATCTGCATTCTTTTAGATGTTTTAAAGATAACAATTATAAAAATTTGTTATGATACATTATAAAAACATCTTAAAATCTTCACATGTCTTTATGATGGGTGACATATAATATTTTGAGATACTGCCAAAATATGTGAAAAATAAAAATAGGCTGTATTTTTACACCACATAGAAATAATTTAAAATATAAGCTATTTTCCTTAAACAAAGAGATCTCTATTTTCCTTAAACATAGAGACCACAAAAGATTGAGGGGAAATATATATGTAAACAACGAATTCAACACTTCAATTTCACTCTGTTCAAGTCCAAAGGGAACAGTCTGCCAGGACCAACTCAGTGACCCCAAGTTGCACAAGTAAACCTTTATGTTATATGGACCTAAAAATCTCCACCAGGAGTTTACAAAGTGGAAACTATCCTGAAACTAAACCCCAACTTCAATTCGTACACTCCTGAAGTCACCAAATTCCATGTCCTCTGACCACATTCATCACTGAGTAACTGTTGAGTCCGGTGCTATTTTGGTGGATAAGGCTACTCAGTCTGGCTCCTCAAATATTAACAATAATCTTTCAAAAGAAAAAGCAATGATCAAAATAGCTGACTAGTTTAACTGCTTCATACAACAGTCTGTTCCACTAGGGAAACCCAAAGTAGGTATGATAAGTTTATTAGGATACTTGAAAAATTGAGAAAAATCCTGGATGCTGTTAGCAATGAGAGCAGTATATAAAGACTGTATAATAGCAATCCCCAAATTAAAAATGGTTCTCTTGGGGTGCCTGGGGGGCTCAGTTGTTTAGGCATCTGGCATCAGCTCAGGTCATGATCTCACATTTTGTGAGTTTGAGCCCTGCATCAGGCTCTATGACGTCAGCTGCGAGCCTGGAGCCTGCTTTGGAGTCTGTGTCTCCCTCTCTTTCTGCCTCTCCCCTGCTCTCATTCCCTCTCTCTCTCTCTCTCTCTCTTTCTCTCTCAAAAATAAAATAAAAACATTTAAAAATTTTTAAATAAAAATAACTACAAATAAAAATAGTTCTCAAATTATTTTTCAAGTACCATTCCTAGCAATAGAATTTTTCCTTTGAGATTTTGTATTAATCAAGAGAACTTCAAAAAAGAAGGAAAGTAATTTTAACACGAGTCTAATGCAGTGTTACTTTTCATTAAAAAGCAGAATTATGGGATGTTATACATGCGGTATGTAGTTGGATATTTAACTTCTTTGAAACATCAGGTCTTTGGAAACTGAACACACCTATATTGAGAAATCAGATGTCAAGGAACCTTCCACAGGGTCAGACTTACTTCCATTTATAAGAGCAAGACAAAGAAGAATTATTTGATATGTTGCTTCTACAAACATTTATAACAGAATATTTATCTTATGAGAAGGGAATACTTCAACAATAATATCTTATACAGCAATTAAAATGTCCTGTATTGGAGGGGCGCCTGGGTGGCTCAGTCGGTTGAGCGTCCGACTTCAGCTCAGGTCATGATTTCGCAGTTTATGAGTTCGAGCCCTGCGTTGGGCTCTGTGCTGACAGCTCAGAACCTGAAGCCTGCTTTGGATTCTGTCTCCTCCTCTCCCTGCCCCTCCCATGCTCATGCTCTGTCTCTCTCTGTCTCTCAATAATAAATAAACATTAAATTTTTTTTTTTAAAGTGTCCTGTATTGGAAAAAATTTCTAGTCCAAATGACATAGGGAATAGAATTCCTTAGTTTCTACAACAGGTGCTGTGTTAGTCAGTCAGCTCAGGCTGCCATAACGAAATACCAGAAATTGGCTTATATCTATTTTCTCACAGCTCTGGAGGCTAGAAATTCCAGCTCACAGTGCAGGCGTATTTGGTGAAAGCTCCCTTTCTGGCTTGTGGACAGTCTCCTTCTTGCTACATCCTCACATGAACTTTCCTCTGTGGTGCACAGAAAGAGACAGCTCTGATTTCTCTTCCTCTTCTTACAAAAACACAAGTCCTATCAGATTAAGGCTCCAGCTTTATGACTTCACCTAACCTTAATTACTTCCTTTCTGGCACCATTTACAAATACAAACACATCAGAGATTAGGATTTTAGCACATGAATTTGGAAGGGACACAATTCGGTCCATATAGCACTTAACTAGAAACATTGAAAATCTCCTATATAAAGGAATATCCCTATTCCTTTAAGAAAAAGCTACTCTAAACCTAGCGATGTTAATATCAGTTGACAGAAGTTCCCACAGAAAAGAAAACTTGAGCCCCATGAGGAAATGTTACCTCCTTACATTCTCATTGGGATTGGGAAGCAGCCCACAGAAAATCCACATTTCTACCCACCATGCCCCATAATACTTTGAATGCAATAATATAGATCTGTCACCAAAATCTCCATGTCTTCTTAGTCTAAACTGTCAAACTGCCACAGTTTGGGTCTCACATAGTTGTCTAAGCAATTTAACTGAGGAGGACTGCATACTAGTCAAATGGAAGAGGTATTGCTTTAAATAGCACAGTAAAACACCAAGACTCTATAGACAGGGATGAAAATCCACATATATAAAATACAAAGGAATATTACAACAACGTTAATAAAACAACGAGATGAGTCTTTACAGCTACCTGACTGGAAGTTTAGGAGTTCTAAGAATCAATCATCAGTCATGTAATTTCTGAATTTTGGGTATTGCTGGGGGCATTATCACAGTGTTTTACTGAATTTCATCTAAATTATTCATTAAATAGCAAAAGGTTTGCAAGGCACACTTTAAAGCTAATCTTTGTTTAGCATGAATTCGATGGAAAAATGGAATTCCTTTTTCCCTTCTAGTGAAACCTAGAGGATCATATATTTTTTTAGACTATGCCTTGATCTTGTCTAGAAGTCTAAAGGTAAAATGCAATAGCAACAGTGAAGATGCCAAAAATGGAAAGGCAAAAAAGATTAGGTTCCAGGGACAACATCAGGAGGCATAGTAGGGTGTTGGCTAAAAGCTTACCTTTCAGACTAGATCTGGTTTCAAATTCTTGTTTCCCCACTTCCTGGATGAGTCATTTTGAACAAAGCATTCATTCCACCCTCCAAGCCCCGGGGTCCTTATCTGACATCAAATAAAAGTACCTACCTCATAGGGTCATTCTGAGGATTAAATGCCATAATATTCGTGAAGCACTCAGCATCATGCCCTGCATATTCTAAGGCCCCAAATGGCAGTGATTATTAGTATTAATGCCACTAACAATTATACTGACAAAAGAGAGTTCCACTATCTGAAATGTTTTATGTTTATGGAATATTTGTAATTTAATGATCAAATTCAAGAAGAAGCCTGTAAAAATCTTTAGACAAGTTTCTTTTTAATTTAAAATATTGCTTGCCATTTGTTCAGATACACTAATTCTATTAGGCTGTATCATTCAAGGTTATTTGTTAGAGATCTAACTCCACATAGGCATTAGGTTGAGAATGAGATCAGAGAGCTACAATTTCTCCATCAGTTTAACTACAATAAATAAGCAAGTCCTCAAATCAATCCTTATTTTCCAGATGAGGGCACAGAGGCTCAGAGAGGTTAAGGGAATTGTTTAAGTTATTCCAGCTCCTATGCCACTGTGTTAAAATTTAGATTCCACCTTTACAAAGATTACTATTGAGTATATTCTAGTTTCAAATTCAGCGAACTTTTTCTTTGTAAATGGCCAGATATTCCAGGCTTTCCAAGTCAACTGATCTCTGCCTCAAGGAGGAAACTCTGACTCATAAAAGCAGCTATTGACAATAGATAAACAAATGGACATGGCTGTGTCCCAATAAAACTTTATTTATAAACATGGGCAACAGGTCAAGTTTGACTCACTGGCAGTGGATTACTGAACTCTGTTCTACTTACTGGTCATTTTATAGCATAATTTTAACAGAGACACTTAAGCATTAAAGAAAAGTGTGTTTATCTGTGTGTTTCCCCAGCAGAATATGTTGAATTCTAATTAAGTCATAGTAAAAGCTTTTTTCCATAGTCCATTAAAAAATTGTGCTTCATTATGCATCATTAGTCTAAGATACATATTTAGTCATTCAAATATATTTTACACAGATTGTAACAGTATATATTCACTTAATATGTATTCAATGAACAAATGAATGATTAGCCAAATAAAGAAGTTTTGGGTGTATATTGAGACAGAATGTCTGCACCATAATCTGCCTCCTATCCAGGTTAATTTGTCAGATATTTATCAGATATCTCCTATATGTCAAGTGCTCTGCTCAGAAATGTACAGAATAATAAGACATAATCTTCCTATTCCAAGGATCTCAAGTCTGAGAGGCAAATAAACTATATAAGCATGATAAGTATTGCATATATGAAAGTTACATTGACTCAGGCTACTCAGATGTGGTAAACATATTATTACAGGAATAATTCTCAAATTTAGCTACCTACAATGTCAATCTATATTGTACTTCTACTCCAGAAGTGCAAGAATCTATACCCCTCAAACCACAAAATCAAATTACATCTACATTTAGCATGGGCTGAATTGATTTCAGTAGGATAAAAACTAGAAACAGCATTCTTTATTAGACTTTTTTTCTTGCCATCTCCTTGTTTTTTTGTTTAAAAATCAGTGACAGTTCTAAAAAAAAAAAAATCAGTCCTCTGAAACTTCGTATTGGTTCTTTGGCCTCAGCGTCATTTGGAAGTGGGTTATATAAACTCTCCTTAATAGCTTGTATTCTTTATTCCTTATCCTTATGCTTCCAAATACCTCTTCTGAAATTTTCCTTAACATCAACCATGCAACCACAATAGAGTAGAGCATAAGTAGGTTTTATCTTTATTGTGTAAAATGTTCAAAGTATCACAAAAATTGCCAATGCTTAGCTGATGACAATAAAGGAAGATGAATCAAATGCCAAAACGTGTGGGGGGAAATATCAATACATAAAAACGAAAACAAAACAAAGACAAAAAACAAAAACAAAACAGAAAAAGGAATATCTAAAGTTATCATGGCATAGCTTCAGAAGACAAGATATTAAGAACACATTTGGAAAATAGTCATATAATCTGAATGAGATAAGTGGGTTTCATTTGTCACAACCCTGGAATATGAGTCTTTCAGATCATTGTGAATGATGCTTTGAGTGTTATAATAGAAATAAAAAATGTGGAAGCATTTGATTTAACGCACAGACATCAGTTTTGTCTGCCAAATCCCAAGGAAGACATCTATAAGCCTATCAATCAACATTAGGATCTCTGTGTTGAGCAAATGACATCCAAATCATAAAGCCGTCGTCATTTAAAACGCATTTTTAAATCACTGCTCCTACCATTTATAATGGGTATATTTTTAACTCTAATAATTAATCAACTCTGACACATTTCCTTTCTTTTCTTCCTGTTCTTTTCTGACATCCTTCTTTTATAAGAAGCCATTTTTAATTTCCTGTATGCAGAAAACCAGCCAAGGTATTCAGGTTTCTAAGTTTTACCTACGAAGGGGTTTTGGAGGTTTTTAAATTAAGAAAGTGGAAAAACAATCTTCAGTTTAGATAGCATCTTGACATACATGTGCCATGATCAGAGTGACATCTCCATCGGGAATACAAATTCACCGCTCCTGACTGTATCTCAAAGCATTGCTTGAAAATGATGTACCTCAAGCACACAGCCATATCACATTTCCCCACCTCTTTGAGAACTGGTTCATCAGATAATTTCTCTTAAAGAGATTCCAGTACTGTAATTTGCCTCTGCTTTAATCAACAGTGAGATAATATAGAAGCCGCATTAAATGATTCAGAATTATTTAGTCGGCAGGAAACCCATTAGTCTGACCATATTTTCCCATACTTTTCAGCACCATGTCCTGTCATCTGGAAATAATAGGTACCATAAAAGCAAATTCTGAAAGCTTAAAAAAATGCTAGGATAGAGCACCCGGTGTTTATTTGGAGATTGATATTACCACAAATTAATCAAAATGCGAATTTTTCCAGTATATTTGAATTAGATTTCCCTATGAAAGAATGTTAAAACATTAGATTTTAAGCATGATATATTTACATATTTACTTTAATCAGATTGGAATATGCCAGATGTACAAATGTAGAATCATACTAATGTAGATGTTTTCATTTCAAGTAAATCAATGCATAAACTAAAAAAGAAAAAAAAAAGAATTGGAAAAAGGAATGAAGAACTGTCAGTTTGAGGAAATGACTAGTGCATATTAAAATATTTTGAGCCGGTGGTCTTTCTAAGGGTGCATGTCTTAATATTTTCAATGGGCTGCCAAGGCTTCAAGATGCCTTAAATGCAGTAGAAATAATCATTAAAAATCATAAATACCAACATTTAATGAATGTGATGGGACAGGATTAGGGGAAGTAGAAATCTAAAAATGCAAAATATGATTTTCTTTAAACTCTGAGCACCTGCTAGGGTTCCTTGCAATTTGTGGGCTCTCAATGAATACTAATCGATAGGGATCTTACTTTCTAAAATCTCAGATTCCCCAGATCAGTTTCCAATCCTCAGAGGGTACCTGAGTTGAGGTAATGAGGCTACCTGACAGCCAGCAGAAGAGTTGGGAGAAATAAGGTTTCAAATGATGGGCTGATGGCAGTAATTGGAATGAACTCACCTTTTTTAATTGAAGGAAATTTTCTAGTTATTGTTTTGCAGAAGAAGAAATGTATAACATTAAGGTAGTAGAAAATGCTAATCCTTAATGAGAGTCCTGAGTCCCTACCCTAAACCTTAAAGTGTGCCAAGGCTTTCAAGGTGAAGGCAAGAGATGGTTATCAAGTAATAGCAAATCCCTGTAGTGCTTTACTTAAATAATGCAAACCAAATAGTCTTAAATTGGTCTATTTGATGGCTACAGTGTTTATGAAAATACACTCAGTCAGGCTATTTGGAATATTCTAGTGAAGTCACCAAACTGCAGTGGTTAAGAATTGGTTTCCGTTTTCCATCTGCCTCCTAAATTCACTCTAGGGATGAAATGAGCTAGTGAAAGTGAAGAGGTTAATAAGTGCTTGATTCTCAAACCATAAAAAACCCTTGTTCTGGTGGAAGTGAACGTGATAAAATGGCGGACAAGCAAAATGAGTAAAGCTACGAGGCTAAAAGAGCCTGAGTCTTTCAGATATATTTTAAAAAGAGCCAATCCTTTGTGAAACTTATTACATGCATGCATTAACTCTTTTTGAAATATTAACTCACACAATATTTGTCACAATCTGATGAGATAGATATTATCTCTATTTTCATTTTCTGGGTGAAAGAAACTTAAGCATAGCGAGGTTACATAGCTCACCTAAAAGCACAGAAAGAATGTGTGTCAGAGTTGAGATTTTAACCCAGGCAAATTGACACCAAAGCCTATCACTTAGAAAATGGGCTGTCCAGCCTTCCATTTGCATTTGTGTTACAGCTATTAGCAATGAAAGAATTGCATTCTGACTGGTTTCTTATAAATACAAATGTTTTGCAAAATAGCATTGTTGTGGTAGCAGAGCAATTATGAGGCCAAAAATCACAAGGATCATTTTTCTCTTTACAGCCAAGCCTAAAGCAAAGCAGTTTAGGCTAAGTTTGCACTCATTCTGCCTTATTATCTCTTCTGAGAACAGGGAAGATGTCTGTCTTCATGAGAACTAAGCTCTTGTGCCAGTAAAATGATAAAGAATAAAGAAGAAAATGTTTTATTCCAATTTCATTGTTTGACTAAAGCACTTAAGCCCCAAATGTATGATCCCAGAATTATCTAGGTGTCTATCATTCTTCATGATGTGAAAGACAATTTGATTTGATTTTAAAGTATCCAAGGAAACAAAATTGGGAGAAAAAAAATGGGATGAAGAAAGAAAAAAAAATCCCAAAATCCTTCCAAAAATATTCCACCCACTCTATAGTTTTGGACAACATTGTCAGAGGAGAAACATTTAACACCCCCTTTCTTTAAAGTTGGGTTTGTTTAACCAGCTAGGGCTTAAGAAAATGTTATGTTTATTCTGTGGGAATATTTGTGAAGAGTGAATTTAACTTGGCTACTATGAAAGTTGTTTTTGTTGTTTGGTTTTCTTTATATTTGGGTTTCAAAGTATTTGGGATGACTTTGTTTTCTTTGGGGTGGAGGAAGCCACTTTCATACAATTTAGTGGTTATATGAAACCACCTCTACCAGACTCTCATGCATTTCACATACCATATATAATATATATTTCAGCTAGGTTTGTTTTCCCAAAATCCAAGAACGTCTACATAAAAGTTGCTCAATTTCAGGAAGATTTAAACCACAGGGAGGATAATTCTAGATGATGCCAAACTACAGGGGTTTCCAAAGCAGGCTGCATATTATTTCACCCCTCTCCTCCATCTTCAGTCCTCTGCCTTGGGGCCCTTGTTGCAAAACTGCCATATTCTGGGAGCGCCTGGGTGGCTTAGTTGGTTAAGCGTATGACTTCAGCTCGGGTCATGATCTCGTGATCTGTGGGTTCAAGCCCTGGGTCGGGCTCTGTGCTGTCAGCTCAGAGCTTAGAGCCTGCTTCAGATTCTGTGTCTCCTTCTCTCTCTGCCCACTTGTGCTCTCTCTGTCTCTCAAAAATGAATAAAAACTTCAAATATTTTTTTTAAAAATGCCATATTCTGATTGAGTGTATGCCTACATTAGAGGGCTAGACAATTTTGTACCTGATGAATGAGAAGTCTGAACCTCCTTCCTTCATCTCTATATCTTCCCACATTCTTACCCTCCCACTCCCAACACATATACACAATACACACAAACCCAAGTCCCAAAGGGGCCTCATGCTGGGCTTCATCCGTTTTACTCTGAAGAACATTAAAAGACCTCTAAGCCAGACTCCTACACAGGTAACACAAGAAAGTCTGATTATAGACTTCATTTACAGAGTGAACATGGGAGAGTTAGAAGGAGAAATTTGATGAGACATTTTTAGTATTTAAAAAAATTAAGTTATAGGTCATTCTTTTTCAACTTTTATTTATCATCAATGGTTTGTAGTAAAATGTCCTGTAGATGATGTATGAAACTAGAATCTGTGTCTCAATCCAACTCAAAAATGCAAAGTGGACTATTGTTGTATATGCACACTCCAACTAGGTTTGAAGAGAATGGAGTGGTTGTACTACTTACCAGAGTGTGGGCAGGGTTAAAAAAAAAAAAAAAAAAGAATGATAAAACACAGAGCATAACCACCCTTAGTCCCCATAGGGAATGAAGAAGAAAGGTTGAGTATAAGACACATCAGGCAACAGGTATGGCCTTAAGAAGATAATTGAGATCACAGCAGGACAGTCCCTGACATCCCTCTCCTCCTGCCCTCTTATGTGCTCTTTTCCCACCTATTGGCCAGTAACAACTGAAAGCCAGAGGGCAAGGAAGGGAGTCCTTTTTTGGCAGTCTGGATAGGTCAACCTCCCAGGACATAGGGCAGAGTACACTGGAAATGGGTCTTAAGGGGCAAACAGAGAATCCAGAACAAACACCCCAAAGATTATGTTTAAAAGTTGATAGATAGAGATAAAAAGATAGATGACTGGTGATAGATAGATAGATAGATAGATGATAGAGATAGATAGATAGATAGATAGATGATAGAGATAGATAGATAGATAGATAGATAGATAGATAGATAGATAGATGATAGAGATAGATAGATAGATAGATAGATAGATAGATAGATAGATAGATAAATAAAAACAGTTAATTTAGACACTATTGAATTCAAATATGCTAAAATGATGAAAACCCTTTGCATCAAATCTATACTAGATTGAAATCTGAAAGCCTTCTCCCCCACCAAACCCTAACTAAAAACTAAGTTGAAACTACATAGGCAACACCTCTATGAATAAAAATATTTATTAAGCAAAGTACTGCTTTCTTTCAAAATAAATCATTTTATACTTTGAGAGAAAAGAGATTGTAATCAGATCTTTCCCATTCTGTCTTTGCTTTGGGATTTTAAAAGGCATCCTGCTACATTTCCAATTCAGGCTCAGAAATCAAGACTATGAGATTCTGGGAATTGCAAAATGATTATTTTACCAATAAAAATGATTTTCAGCTAGGCTCACTGTTTTTCTAAACTGAACTTAAGTCAGAGAATAAACATTCCCCTTTAGTATCTATTATTATTATTATTATTATTATTATTATATAGCTATAATGAATAATAGTGAGAAATCCAAAAGAAAAAGAAGAAAGAGAAAGAAGAAAGAAAGAAAGAAAAGAAAAGGAAGGAGAGAGAAAGAGAAAGAGAGAAAGGGAGAGAAAAGGAAGAAAGGGGGAGAGAATAGAAGAAAGAAAGAGAAAACCCAGTTGCCCCCATCCACTCTGGAGGTAAGCATAAATGGTGTTAATGAAGTTAGTTATTTCTCTGAGTAATTGGATGTGTTTTCTAGCTTTGATTTACTTATAAGTGAGAAAACAAAATTTAGCAAATATTCCATTCCCCTCATGTTTGAGTTCCACTGGACTGGTAGCTACTACCACTAGGTAGTCATGGTGGTTCAAATCTCTCAGAAAGCCAACAGCCACTCTATCTCCTACGAAACAAGAGGCTGGATAACTCCTCATTGTCCAGGAAGAATAGCAACAGAGAGATGGTTAGAGCCCTGTCCAGGTGCCTGTGAAAGGAGTTTTTCAGGTTCTATGCATCACATCGAATGACAAAAAATGGCTGGACCTACTCTATGTCACAAGGGGTTCACCTGCAGTGGTCTTGCTGGAGAAGCAGTTGTTGGAAGAGAGAGAAAGAAAGTTGAAAGCACCAACGCTTAACGCAGCTTGTTTGAATCATGCTCCACAGCAGGTCCCAAGACAGAAAGATAATTACAGGAAATATCTATTAAATGGTCCTCATTTACAAATGAGAAAGTGCTCCTTCTTCCCTGGGCCACATCAGACACAGAAGCGAATAAGCCCAGCTACACTGCCATTTGCTGACAAGATTTCAGCCATACCATCAGCTTTCAGTCCCCCAGCCCACTAACTCCTCTTCCTCTTTTGGAGATTTTGCCCATTGACTTCATTCTGTCTGGACGTACTTCCCCTGGCTTGTCGCATAGCTCCTATTCACACAGCCCCCTTCCCTAACCCACCTCACTCTCTCTCTCACTTTGGATGTGTGCCAGTTTCCTACCCATTTCTTCCTCTAGGTGGTAAGCTATGTGAGAACAGGGGCCTTGTTTGTGTGCCCTCTTTTCTCAGTATCTACCAGATGGCCCCAGCACGTAGTAGACCTTTAATAAATATTTGTTCAATGCATGAATGATATTCTCATCCGGCTTTAATTACAGGGTAGCCTGCCTCAAGGCATGTCCTTTTTTTTTTTTTTTTTAACATGGGAAATTATACCAAAATTTTCCCAGAGCTTTTGTATCCACAAGTACTATGAGCAAGTTTCTGGGATGTCATAAGTGGCAATCCCTTGCCACACCATTCTACCAAAGAGTCTTGCAGCCAACAGAGTCACAAACTTCAGTGCAGACAGAGCTGAGACACCTGTGTTCAGTTTGGCCAGTGATTGTGCTTTATTTTGTGTAGACCTTGTCCTCACCAGACTCAAGAGAGAGAGCACATTAATCCTTACAATGTAAATGGCACTGTTCTCTCATTACTATGAAATAAGGAGATTGAAGTGATTCACACATGCGCACAACCTACTGCCATTATTAAATTACCACCAAGAAAATTGTCTGGTTTAGCAGGGAGGCTGAACAACCTCGTAGTCACCTTATCAAAAGTTCTAAAGATTTAAAAGAAAAAAGAAACAGTGTAGAGCAAGTTTTTCATTTTCCTGACTGACAGAACTTTCTTCTGTGAAACTCATTTTTCTCATTTGGAAAATGTGGATAACCCAGAACCTACAGAATCATTGGGAAAATAGAAAGAAAAACCAAATTATGTAAGTGTGTGTTCATTTGTGCATACACACAAACATATATTTTGCACTAGTTAGGTATTAAATATTTAATAATTTGTGGATTTTACTAGTGTTATGCTAAAATGTTGGAAGGCTGGGGAAAATATTAAGTTGTCAGGTCATTATACTCCAGAACTCCATGCACATAAAGAATTTCAGGGTCAATAGAACTATCAAATAACAACAACAACAACAAAAAATGTGTTAAGCAGAACAAAGAATATAGTTGAAAAAAAAAAGGTTTGCCTAGAAAAACATAGACTGTGCAAAGTAAAATATTTATAAAAAGGAAAAAAATGCAATCAAGATAATAAAAGCAAAAGAGGAGTTCTTCACAGGCATTTATCTCTGTAAGATAAATAGGGAGGTCACCTGAAAAATATCTAAAACAGACAAGCACTTTAAATATTTTTAGTAACCTCTATGCTTACAAAAGTGCAAACATGAAGTACATTTAATAGACATTCACATTATATATTCCCAGCAGAGGATCCAGCGAGCCTCAGCAGTGTCACCAGCATTCAAATGCTCTTATCGTGGTCTGGAGGGTCACAGGGACACACTATCTGTGGTTAGTTTTGTACAAAGAATGGAGTAGCCTCATGGGAGGGCATTTCTATGGACAATAGAAAACCTGGACCTCCACTCTGGCTGAACTCGAGTGCAACGTACCTGAGCATCTGCTCAAAGAGAAGGGTGAAGGCTGAAATTTTACCCAAGCACCCTTCATCAACCATTGTGTCCTGACATGGGGTTGGGTACACACAGAAGGGGCACCTTGTTTTAATTCATTCCCCTCAAATTTCTGGAAAAAAGACAGGAACACCCAGTGCTAGAGGGAGGAAAACTTTAGGTGTGTCCTATTAAATTTCTTCCCTGCTTCAATTCTTTCTACCAGAGATTGTGACCAGAGGAGGAAAAAGTAGACAGTGAAAATGTCAAGAGAGGGGATAGTTCAACACAATTTCTACAAATGATCAATGTCCACAGGAATAGTAGAAAGGAATGGGAAGGGGGTTATCCTTGAAAGATCTGCTGGCACTCACTGGAACATGGGGTGAACATTCTGGCCTCTGCTGTGAGAAAATCAACCTAATAGTGGAAGGGAGAGGACCTACAGAAGACACTGAGCATTGGGGAGAGCAGAAGCCATTGGGGTAGTGCTGAGAGGGACAGGGAAGGAGAATAAATGCAGGTGTCCAGTAGCATCCAAACTTGTGCTCGTGAGAAACGGTAAACATAGTGAAACGGTAGTGAGAAATCCAGAGCAATTGCCGTTCTGGGGATGGACAGCATCAAAATTTCCCACGAGCTTTGAGAAATTAAATTCCTGGCTACACTCTGAGACTTGGTAAATCGGCACTGGGGACCTGGAAATCTGAATTTTCAAGACACCCCCAAGTATTACCATATATTTGAAAATAATTGATCTGGAGAACATTAGACAATCACTGGGGACTCAATTCTTGCTGGAAAAAGTCTAGAAGGTGTGCAGAAGCATTGATGTTTCTATAGGGTAAGAGAGGATAAAACAAAAAAAAATATGTTGTGATCATTTGTGTATCTCTATCCTTTGATAGCCTTATCAGGGCAATTTAGCATTGTGAGGGTTATCCATGGGCAAATTAAGCAAATTTGAATAGCAAAAAAAAAGTTTATAAAAACATATGAAAGCTGTGGACTAAAAATATGTAGAACAAATTAATTTTTGTCTGGATTCTTGTTCTTTTTTTGTCAATAGTCTTGAGAATTTATAGTAAACAAGAAAAGTCTCAGATACCTTGAGAAATAAAAACCTCATTTTATAACTTAACTTTAAAAGTAAACACCAGTAAATCATCAATTTGTAATTTTTTAAAGTTACCCATTACATAGTTTCTAGCAAAACAAATTGGTCCTTAAGAGCCCACTTTCTTTTCTGAGCTCTAGATAGCTCAATAAGTAGACAGAAAAATTGAACAAAAACAAAGAAGCTATTGGTGGTTTCTCTCTGGACTCCAACAATCAACACAACAGGAGAATTAGAACCACAAAATAACATCGTTGTCTAAGTACACAGCTGTAGCTGCATAGAATCTGTGTCCTCACAGCTAGGATTCCAGGGAATGTTAGAATTAAACATATATTTGTATCTGACTCCTAAGTTATACAACTGAAAAGATACAGACAGCATCCTTCGGGGAAATATAAAACACTTTCCTTCATTGTCAATGTTTAATATCACTGAATTCAGTTACACTTAAAAAAACACATAGCTTTCTTCTTAGGAAGAATCATTTTGTCAGAATGTATAACAGTCAGTGCTATTTACATCTTGGGCTGAAGATTTCTATGTTCGAAAAGGACTTTCACCTGGAGGTGTGTGGATTATTAAATTTTATTAAAAAGTCATAGAGAAAGCACCGATGACTAACCTATACCCAGGTATCCTAAATTTTTCCTGACATACTATTTTTAATGAGTGAATAAACGAATGGGGCAAATTGACATATGATTTTGGCTATTCCACTATACTTTTTATGCACATTGTGAGGTCTAGAAGTTTCTCTGTGCAACAGCATAGGCACTTTCTCTACTTGTTGCACAGCTGTTTTAGGAATTGGTCTTGACTTCTGAATATTTCCTATCTTCCATTCTCCAGACTATTGTGGCTATCTTTTTCTTTTTATGGTTTTTCTCTAAAGCAATGGTAACAATTCTAATTACCTGTCATTAAAAGGAGTTTTCTTACTTTTAACTAAAAAGGTGCTCATCACCATGGTGATGATGTTTATGTCAAGTAAAATAGACTTCCAGCTGTGGTGAACTTCACAGACCATCAGTCTTCCCAAGCACCGTCTAATTCCTGCTATCACTGTTGCAGGAGTCCAATGCCCAGTTTCCCTAGTCCAAACCAGAATGGGCTCTTTGAGCCTGACTCCCAAGGTCCTGTCCCTGACCCCAGGGACTTTCACTGTGATTTCTGTGGATAAGTTTTCTAGTTCCTGCAAAACTGGGAGCTTGTCATACAAAATGGTCCCCAGCCCTGGTCAGTGCAAGCATATGATCCAATTGCTTGTGTTATTGATCTAAGTGGTTCAGCTCTGGGTGCTCCGGGGGAATTTTGGCATGAGTTCCTGTTATGTCACAACCAATTGGCCACATGATGCAGCATAGGAAGTAAGGAAGCCAAGAGGACACTATATTCTTCTCTATTCTTTAACTTTTATCAAAACATCTACCCCAGAGAATCAGGGTCATCCCTCTGGTTTAAAAGGCAGAATACTTCTTTGGAATGAGCATTGCAAACCAACAGCAATAGCAATAGTTCCATTGTAACATAAATATATCTGTTACTCACCTTGTCCAATGAGATACTGAAACGTCTAGTCATCAACTTAAATGACTAGGTTCACAGTCCAAGGTGGACATTTCCCATACACCTTTGATTGTGATTTAGGTAAGACAACTCTTACTTTAGTGTTTTTCTCTGGTTTTATTCCTATTGCCAAACAAGAATGGATTATGTTTACATGAAGAATTTTAATATATAAATGAGTAAAAGATGAGCCAAACACTAACAACAAAATGAGAGTAGGGTTAACCCTGCTATCAAACAAGCAAAACCAATGATATCTAAAGTAAATGTAGTTAGGGGAAAAACAGAGAAAAATGTATTCATTAGAAGCCCAAGCCCATCAGTGAATAGTCACACTTGGATACATAATTTCCCCAAAATGCATGATGAGTCATGTGTTTTATTTAGACCTTTTTGTCCCATAGAATGCCTAAGACAGGTATTCTAGTCAGGAGTGCTCAAAGTCTTACCAGATAAATTTGAATTCAGTCTTATTTGGAAAAATAACTGATGAATATCCACTATATGTCAGTATCAGAAAAAGCTAGGGAGTTAACTCTAAGCTACGTAATACTAAGAAAGATATCATATCTGCTTTGTTCATCAGTTCCTACCACAATAACTGGCCTTTGGTAAGCTGTCAGTAAGTATATATTTATTTATATAAAGGAGTAGATTCATTCCACTCTTTTTCTGGGATTGAAAGCATAATCTTTGTGGTTGGCTTGCACTCTCTAACCAAAAAGGTTGTTTATACACCTGTTTGTTCCCCACACCCTTAGGAGATAAGCAGGAAAAATATAAGGAGCCTTGACTGTCTGATGAAGCAACAATTTGGTGGACACTTAAAGCAATTTACCTGAAGCCAGGCAGCTAAGTAGAAACAAAGCAAGGACTATTTTGCCCCCTCTATCATGCCTGGGGGGCATGCTAGCATCTAATACCATCTCCATTGTTTCCTGTTCAACTCACCTGGTAGGAAGCACAATTATCAGA
The DNA here is from genome assembly GCF_018350155.1 of Leopardus geoffroyi. Taxonomy (NCBI): domain Eukaryota; kingdom Metazoa; phylum Chordata; class Mammalia; order Carnivora; family Felidae; genus Leopardus; species Leopardus geoffroyi. The sequence goes on along the minus strand of NC_059327.1, from coordinate 190,086,794 downwards.
AATGCCTCTTTGGTTCACGTGAAGATATCTCATTCAGAACATGACTTCCACAAACCACCATGCTTTGCAGACATTTGTTGGGTTCTGATTCTGTGACAAGCACTGTGCTAGATTTCACATATGTTAGCTTATTTAACCCCCACTAATTATTCTCTGATACAGGTATCATTTCCCTTTTGAGGCATAGTTAAAGAGCTGATAAATGGGTTCCACCATCTCAGTCTTGTTTCAAAGTCCATTGTTTTTATTATACACAAGAAAGGGAAATGAGTTCCTCTTCCCAAAATATCTGGGGATCCGTGCCCCAAGAAATAACTGAGCCTGCTTGCAGTGGACCTCTCTAATAAGAAGTAACCTTGGTTTCCTTTGATCAGAAAGAATGCTTCAGAACTTCATGGTGTTTACAATGCCTTGCTCCAGGAATTGCTTTCTTTCCACTGAGATGTGAAACCACAAACTAGTTGCTTTGGGTAATTAAAGATCCTTTGCACCAACTGAATGTGTCAACAGCAAACGTACTGGGTAAATTTCAAGTAAGTAATTACGTTCTGCCAATCCGAAATGCCTTTCTAATTTCATTCCCTTAACATATCCACTTACTGTACCTCTTCATGTGACTGTAGATAATTCTAAAATAACCAAGACCACACAGTCAGTTGTCCTAAATAAGAATGAGAAAATGGACTTTGATTTGAAGAGTGTGTCAACTTTGTCATTGGATAGAAGCCAACATATAAATGTTGGGAGTGCATTTTTCCCCTTACGTATCAGATTTCCCATGGCTAATTCCGGCAACCAGAAATGAGAGCTGATTATATCTTCTTTTTCTATGTCACTCTTACCTGCTATAGTATGGGTAAATCAATTTATTCATATTAGAAGAACTTTGGAGTCCTTGGGTAAAGAAGTCTTTGAAATATTACATTTATTGCTATGGATAACTTAATACCCAAGATATTTTTGAAGGAGCTCCACTCTAGAAAATAAAGTGTCATCCTAAAATTCATCACACATGCTTTATTATAACAAGCCATGTTATGCCCCAAAGGGAAAATATTCTCAACAGCAAGCAATAAGTTGGGAGATATTTTCCTCCCTCATTAGTAGGGAGAATTTCCCTGCAGTAAATCATTTTTAAATTTACTGGAAAATCAGTTGGATAAATGGATAGCACAAGTGTAAAAACTGTATAATATTCCATAAATTAATTTTCCCAGAAAAAAACCTTAAGAATGTGCTTTTATAACAAATCCTTCTTACTCAAGAATATGGTATATAATCAAGCAATTTGTAAACTAATGGTCTAGCTAATAATTCTGTAATTGCTATGAAAGCAAATCTACCAATTGTTAATACTATCTAAAAGCATTTGGAGTGGTTTCATACAAGATCTCCCATGCTCATCTAACACACCCAACACATACATGCACACGTGCGTGCGCACACACACACACACACACACACACTGTTGATATCACTTCCAAAAGTATTTTTGTAGCTATGCCTCCAAATTTTGAGTAATGTAAAAGCAGAAAAATTGGCATAAGAATACGTGTTTCCATTTTTACAGAGCCTGAATGTTTCTTATTTCTTTGATTCCATGAAAATTATACAGCATTTTTCAAACTGTCAAAAAAAAAAAACACACTTAAAACAGGATCACCACCAAAACTGACTGTTTTCTCCAAATCAAGTGTACCAATCCCTCATATTGGCAACATAAAGCCCCATAATTTTTAAACTTAATGAAAAGTCTAGAGGCCATTCAAATGAAAAAATGCCAAATTGTATTATGAACTTGAAGCTATTCTTTAAGGATAGAAGATGGCAAGTGGCCAAAGAACATCCTTATTCAATCATGGAATGATTTCCAATCAATCTTAACTTTAATTCTTAGTCTCCTGGAGGTCTCTATACCTGAAACTTTGCCAGAATTATACCCAAATCCTAAAGCAAAATTGCCATGTGAATAGTTCAGTGGTACAGTTAAGTGTGTGTGTGTGTGTGTGTGTGTGTGAGAGAGAGAGAGAGAGAGAGAGAGAGACAGAGAGACAGAGACAGAGACAGAGACAGAGAAACAGAATTAGCTTTGAAGATTACTAGATCCTCAGCAGTCCTCAGTCTATAGTTAAGATGAAATGCAAGAAGTTAGAGACTTAATGAAGTCAGAGGTAAACCTAGAATGCATGCCTATAGGCTCCCAAGTCAGCTCTTTGGTCTACCTATGCTGCTGCCTGACAAACGATTTCCTTCTTTCATGTGCCTACAAAACACAAACTCCTGGAGCAGACAGAGAACTAGACTTTCTAATCTTAACTTTCTTAGTAATATCTGTTTTGTCCAAAATCTTGCATGAAAAATATCCGAAATGAATGTTTTTTGAATTACAGTCAATTCTCTGTCTAGCATCACCAAGCCAATCCCAACCTAACTTTCTCACATTCTTTCATTGTTTCCCAACATTAACCCCATATCTCTGTCCTTGATGACATCTGAGAAAAAGCAATATAGAAATCCCTTCTCCCTTAGGAAATTAATTTTAGATTTTTTTTTCTCTCTGCAAATGAGGTAATGACAAGGTCGTGAGGACTTTTAAGAAACACTTGCTGTGGGTTCAATCATCCTTTTGTTCACTGGTCATTCCTAAGCTGAGAAAAGTCAATAATTTCTCTGTTACTGTAAAGGTTTTGACAGCTACACAGTCACTGCAAAAATATGCTCCAGGCCCTGAAGTAATCCATCTCATTAAAGTCTGACCTTTGACCAAAAAAAAAAAAAAAAAATGGTGAGGAGTTAAATATTTTACATGCTTCTCATGGCAAAATGTTACTTCTCCATAAAAGAGCAATTCAGCAAAGGCACTAGAAGATATAAGAGGTTTTGTACAGAGTAAAGGAAATCAATACTCATAAGATGATCATGATTACCTGGGTAGGTTACTAAAGTGTCCAATAAATTGTCCACAAATGCTTTTAGATGACCGTATAGTAGGGAGAACTGAACTCACAGGACATCTTATTTTCCTACTGATGAAACAGAAGTAATTCTAAAGATAAATGTAAATTTTTTTCCCTAAGTGGAACGCATCTGTTTTTTTTAATTTATTTTTTGTAATTGGCTATGATCTTAGAAGTAATGGGGTGGGAGTATTCTTGAATGCTTAAGAGAAAGCCAACAGGACACATCAGCATCTACGGAATGCCTGTTTTGCCACACATATCATATTGTTTATGTTTATCTTACTTAATCCTCACGACTTTATATGGTATTATTATCCTCATCTTGCAGAGGATGGTGCTAAGTGAGATTAAATATCTTGTCCAATGTTACACAAATAGTAAATAAACAAACGGGATATGAGCCCACCGATAGTATAGCAATATCTACACTTTCATAGCAATGCATAGAATTTTCAAACACATCAAAGGAGCTAGAAATAGAACAATAAGAAATTTGAAATTTTTTTTCTGGAATATCATATCACCTAAGATTTTAACACACAGATTAATCTTTTATGCCACAAATGATACTATCCCTTCCATCCTTTCAATCTGATACAGAATATCTCAAAAGGTATTTTATTCTATGGTTTAGGGATTTTATTACCTAAATCCAGACTCACTAGACATTAAGGTTCAGAAATCTTCAAGCTATCCCATATCTGATGTCTGGGGAACAACAACAAAATCAAACCTAGTTCCATTAGATTTGGGGACAAACAAGGCATATATCAACTGCATCCCGATGAACAGGTAAAGAGAAACTACTAACAAATTAAGAGAATAGGACGAGTAGAGGACTTGGATTGGTTCTTTGTAGAACTGATTTCAACATTGCCCACAAGGGGAAGAATGACACAAACTAGGTGGATTTACCATTACTTTCCCACCTGGTGAATCTGGCTGACAAGTTTAATCAATTGATAGTAACATGGTTTCCCTATAAACCAATACAAGCCTCTGAAGTCTTATAAAAACTTTATCAAATATTTGAATTATCCTCAGCACTTCAAGCAAATACCTCCAATAAATAATTTAAGCATCTACCACTTAGACTTAAATTCAGCACATAACAGAAACCTCAAATAAAAGTAATTTATTATATCATGTAAATGAAGTCCAGTGGTAAGCAGATCAGGGCTGATATTATGGCTCCACAAAGTCCTTAGGACCCAGGATTCCTTTATTCTTCTCTGTGAACCTCAGCACTAAATTCCATACTCACATTCACTTTATTGTTCAAGTTTGATCCACTTTGTCATCATGGAACAGTTAGGGTTTCATTAAAGACACAAAATAAATACAAGCAATTTAACAGGATTTATTACAGGAATTAGACATTGTGTGATTGTGGGAACTGGTTAAGCAGTCCAGAAAAGTCTGCTGCCCGTGTGTATGTGTCTGTTGATCTACAGTCAACAGGGATCACAGTCAGGAAAGAAAGATGGACTTGAAGTGGGGACAAGCAAAAAACAAACCAAAATGCATGAGGACAAGCTGAAATTCATGAAGATGAAATGGAACGTATGTTAGTCTCTCACAACTTCCAAGAATCCAACTCTGATTATATGGGTGACCTGGGAAGACCTGGAATGCTTTGTCATGAAACTGCACAGAAACCCAAAGGTAGAACAGGATTTGAGAAGATAACGGAGATGCGGCCACTGTCCCACAGGGTACCTTGTGGCTGCAACAGTTTAAACAATCAGATTAGCATTCTGTGCAGAAAAAAAAAAGTGCATTTCCCATCTAAATTAGCTCTTTTCTTTAACCTCTTAACAAATTTTTGAGTACAGTATTAACTGTAAACACAATGTGGGAGAGCATTTCTCCAGAATTTTTTCTTCTTGCATGATGGAAACTTATACCCATTGAAAAGAACCTTGGCATTTCATTCTCTTCTCAGTCCCTGGAAAACATCATTCTACTTTCTGTTTCTATAAATTTGACTAATTTAAATACTACATATAAGTGGAATCATGCAGTGTTTGTCCTTTTACAACTGGCTTGTTTCACTCAAGATTCATCACGTTGTAGCATGTAATGGAATTTTCTTTTTTACAGCTAAGTATTCAATTTTAAGTATGTACTATATTTTATTTACTCATTCAACCATTTATACACATGTAGGTTATTTCCACTTCCTGGCTATTATGATAATAAACTTGGCGGTACAAAATCTCCTCAAGATCCTGCTTTCAATTTTTTTGGATTAATACTCAGAAGTGATTTGGCTGGATTATACGACAGTTTTATTTTTATTTTTTCTAAAAGTTAAATTGCACCATTTTTTCAAGTACACTAGGGTTCCAATTTCTCTACACCTTTCTCAACACTTGTAATTATTATTTTTTTAAATAATGGCCATCCTAACAGACATGAATTGATAGTTCATTGTGGTTTTTATTTACATTTCCTTGATGATTGGTGATTTTGAGTATCTTTTCATATCATTTGTGTGTTTACTTTAAAAAAAAGGTTATTCAAGTACTTTGCCTAATTTTTAATTAGGTTATTTAGGGGTTTGGGTGGTTTTTTGTTTTATTTTGTTTTGTTTTGTTTTTTCTCTATTGAATTATAGACGTTCCTTATATATATATTTTTTGTATTAATCTCTTAACAGATACATAAATATTTTCTCCAGTTCCACTGGTTGCCTCTTCACTCAGTTGATTGTTTCCTTTCCTGTGGTCTTAGTCTGATACAGTCTTACATGTCTGTTTTTGCTTTTGCTGTCTGTGCTTTGATGTCTATCCAAGAAATCATTACCAGAACAATGTTATAAGAATTTTATATGTCCTTCTGTCACTGGTATTTGGGTATAAGAGTCCAATGTTATTCTTTTGCATGTGGAAATCCAGTTTTCCCAACATCATTTTTTGGAAAGACTTTCCTTTCCCCATTGTTTAGCCATGGCAAAAACCAGTTGAACACATGTGCATAAAATTATTCCTGGGCACTCTATTCTGTTTCATTGGTTTATATGTCTCTCTTTATTCCAGTACCATACTCTTTTGAGTACTGTAGTATTGTAATATATTTTGAAATAAGGTATTTAGAGATCCCTAGCTTTTTTCTTCTTTCACAAGATTGTTTTGGCCATTCAAGGTCCTTTATGATTCCATATGAATTTTAGGATTTTTTTTTCTATTTCTCCAAAAAATGTCATTGGGATTTTGATAGGGATCTCATTGAATCTATAGATTGCTTTGGGTGGTATATATATTTTAACATTATTAAGTCTTCCAATTCATGAACATAGGCTATCTTTTCATTTACTTATGTCTTCTGTAATTTCTTTTAGCAATATTTTGTAGTCTTTAGTGTACAAGTCTTTGGTCTTTTTGGTTAAGTTTATTCTTTATGATGCTATTATAAGTGGGACTGTTTTCTTAAGTTCCTTTTTGAATTCATAGTTTTTAATATGTAAAAATGCAACTGACTTTTGCATGTTGATTCTGTGTCCTTCAATTTTGCTGACTTGTGTGTGTGTGTCTATGTGTATGCCTGTGTTTGTGTGCAATATTTGGATGTTTGTGCATAGAAGACTATGTCATTTGTGAACAAAGATAATTTTACTTCTTCCTTTCTAACTTATATGTCTTTTTTCCTCTTGTCTTGCCTAGGTTCCCTGGCTAAGACTTCTGGTACTGTATTGAATAGAAGAGCTGAGAGTGAGCATAGGTGCCTTATTCCTGATTTTATAGGAAATGCTTTCAATTCACCATTGAGTATGATGTTAACTGTGGGCTTTTTATATGTGGCCTTTATTATGTTGGAGCATGTTTCTTCTATTTCTAGCTGGTTAGGTATTTTATTATGAAAGGGTGTTGAATTTTATAAAATGCTTCTTTGTTGGTATGTGAATTTTGTCATTCTTTCTGTTAATGCAGTATAATACATTGATTGATTTTCCTATGTTGAACCATCCTTACATTCCAGCAATACATCCCACTTTATCATGGTGATGTGCTGTTGAATTAGGTCTGCTAGCATTTTGTTGAATATTTTTGCGTCAATTTACATCAGCAACATTGGTCCATACTTTTCTTGCTGTGTCTTTTTCTGGCTTTGGTATCAGAGTTAAGTTTTCCATTTTAAGCTAATGCAACTTAAGTTCAATTGCATACCAAAATTCTACACATTTACTTCTTCCCCACACACATTTTATGTTATTGATGTCATAAATTACATGTTTTTATATATCATGTATCCATTAACATATTTTTATAATTATCACTATTTTTTACCCTTTTGCCTTTTAATTTCCATAACAGAATTAAAAGTTTCCTTTGCACTACCATTACAGTGTTACCACATTCTTTATTTGCTTATATATTTTCCTTTACTAGTGAGCTCTGTACTTTCATATGTTTCCACGCTGTTTTTTAGCATCCTTTCATTTCCATGTTTAAAAGTTTCTGTAGCATTTCTTGTAAGGCAGGTCTAGTGGTGATGAATTCCCTCAGGTTTTGTTTATCTGGACAAGTATTTCATTTTTGAAAGATAGTTTTACCAGACATAGCATTTTGAGTGGCGATATTTTTCCTTCAACACTTGGAATATAACATTTCCATTCCTTTTCTCCTTCACAATTTCTGCTGAGAAATACATTGATAGTTTTATGGGGAATCTTTTGTACATGAGGAGTCTTCAAAATTCTCTCTTTATCTTTGAGTTTTAACAATTTGATTTTAATACATCTAAGCGTGGAGTCCTTTGGGCTTCTTGAATCTGAAAGGCCATTTTTTTCTCCAGTTTTGAGAACCTATTACTTCTTTAAATAAACTTTCTGCCCATGTCTCCCTCTTTTTTTCTAAGAATTTCATAATGGCTATATTGCTTCCCTGATGATGTCCAAATAGTTTCTTAGGCTTTCTGCACTCTTTTTCATTCTTTTTTCTTTTTGTTCCACTGTTTGGGTAATTTCAGGCAACTTGTCTTCAAGTTGACTCCTTCTGCTTCGTCATGTCTGTTGTTATACCCATCTAGTTACTTTTTCAGTTTAACTACTTTATTTTCCAGCTCCAAATTCTATTAGGCTATTTTTATTTTTTTCTTATTTCTCTGTTGATATTCTCAATTTGTTCATTCATTATTTTCTTGTGCTAGTAGACTTTCTTTATGACTTTTGAATTCTTTGCCAGGTAATTCATATGCCTCCTTTTCTTTGGCATTGGTTTCTGCAGTTTTATTTTGTTCCTTTGTTTGGGCCATCTTTCTACCTTTCTTTTTGTGTCTTGTACCTTTATGTTGTAATTTGTGTATTTGATAAAACAACTACGTCTCATTTTTTATAGACCGCTTATGTATAGGAAAAGACCCTAACTAATCAGCCCAGCTAGAGATTTTAGGTCCTCTGAAACATTTTTGTTGGTGAATGTACCTTCTCTGTGCCCACACATCCAATTTTTTAATTAGTGTGCCTTGTTCTGTCTGTACCACTGCTGAGAAAGAGGTACACAGAATACTGGCCAATTGTTTAATTTAAAAACTACCTGACCTTGGAGCTAAAACTGGAACCCAGGCAGGGCACCTAGGTGGTTCAGTCGCTTGAGTGTCTGACTCGATTTCAGCTCAGGTCATGATCTCACAGTTCATGAGTTTGAGCCCCATGTTGGGCTCTGTGGTGACTGTACAGAGCCTTCTTAAGATTCTATGTCTCCCTTTCTCTCTGCCTCTTTCTCTCAAAAATAAATAAACATTTAAAAAGAGAAAACCGGAAGGGCACCTGGGTGGCTCAGTCGGTTAAGCATCCAACTTCGGCTCAAGTCATTATCTCACGGTTCGTGGGTTCCAGCCCCATGGCCGGCTCTCTGTTGACAGCTTGGAGCCTGGAGCCTGCTTCAGATTCTGTGTCTCCCTCTCTCTCTGTTCCTCCCCTCAGGACCATTGCCATTTCACTCTACTTACTCTTACTGAGGGTCTTTAGGAAACCCCATTTTTAAAACAATATTGGAAGCCCTGAGATTATCAGAGCCAGGCACCCAGTTTTCCAGCGTTTCTAAATGTTTAGAGTACTTTGGAGAAAGTAGGAAGAGAATTTTACTAGTGAACATCAGATTCCTAAAACTATAAGAATGCATGCTACCTTCTTTTGGATTTTTTTGAACCAGTTTCCTGCGTTTCTTCCTTTCTTACTGGCAATCCTTCTCAGTCTGCATTGACTCCGCTATATCTCCTCTTCCTAAGTCTTCTTCTCTTCTCACACTAGATGCTCTCTCTGAGAAGTCTTGTCCTTTCTTACGATTTTAATTATCATGTTTCTTGACCCCAAAATGTATAACTACACAGTAATGGAACTACTGTGGATAGTGCCCAATCTAGATCCCCCAGATCCCTCTGGGCACCCAATCTCTAGCATGTGTGTGCTTTGGTATTAATAGCTCATGCTGTGACTTTTAGAAAATTGACCTGGGTCACTGGATTTGCTTCATCCATCTGGAGAACCAGAAGTACTAAGGAATTTTACTGTCCCTTCTCTCTGCACTCCTGAGTATGAAAACAGATCTTTTGCCTCTACTGGAATGAATTCTGAATTGTAATTCATTCTGTAAAGAACTCTGCAGAAGACCTAGGCAGAGCTTCGTACTTCATCTGAAATAATCTCCTGCATTTCTTCCCCTTCCCTGTCTTACTTCCCCCACTTCATTAAGAAATCATTTATATACAAATCCTTTCCTTAGATTATTTCTCAGAGATAATACCACCTATGACATAAAGTTTCTATCTCTCTCCTTAACTCCAAATATATACCTCCAATTGTCTGCTAGGCAACTTCCCTTGGGTGGTCCACAAGCCAACTTTGCATGCATAAGACTGAACTCAGTTCCTTTCCATACCTGCTCATCTCCCTGAATTTTCTGTCCTACTGCATTGCACCACCATCCCTCTGGAGATCATATTAACACCCTAGGATGGTTCTTTTCTTCTCCTTCCATCTTAACCTCCATCATGTTCAACCAACCACTAATTCCTATCACTTCTTTCGCTGAGGTAATATATCTCTTCCTAGCTGAAGCCATATCTCTTTCACTTGAACTTTGACAGCAGTTATCAAAAGGACTTTGCCAGCTCATGTATACTACTGCCTGCCAAGCATTTTCCACTCTGCAACCAGACTGATGTTTACAACAATACAAATCTCATCATCCATCTCCCCAGTGAAAAAACTTGAAACAAGCCTTCATAAAACCACAGGAAAATGTATGAAAAACATATTTTCTATTGGGCCCCACTTACCTCGATAACCTCTTTGTTTCAAGAATTTGCTGGCAAACAGTGTCATTTTCCTTTGGGCCCTCCCTGAAGCAGCTTCTTCTTGTTGAAATGTCCTATTCAACTCACAACCCTATTCAACTCACTGCCCACCACTGCCACTCTCAACTATTTCTTTTATATCTAAATTTATTTACTCACTCAACAAATATTACTGAGTGTCTGTGATGTGAAAATTATTATTCCAGGCAATCGAGTAGCCAGATCTCTAACTTCATGACACCTCACAGTTTGGTTGGAAATATGGATGTTAATGAGTTAATCAGACAACCAAATGTAACATTAGGCTGTGCTAAGAGCCACAACACATACAAGACATACACACAATTATGTATTCTTTTACTATGTAGATTTGATCTGGACAGGGAAATCCTCCATGAAGAAGCAATAATGCCTGATTTGAGATCTGATGGACCAGCATTAAGTACATAAAGAGGGATAAAAATAGCATTCCACATGTAAAGAATAACCTAGGGAATTTCTTATGACAAGAGATAATATGGATCATAAATAAGATTAAAATTGGTCATTCAGTTTAGTGGTCATGGCCTTCGGGAAATTTCCTGACCCCTTGCCACTATCCCAAGGTTGGCTCAATGTACCTTTGACATACTCCTATGTCACCCTGTACAGAACTCTATTACAGTGTTTACACTATATAGTGTGACTGTTGACATGTCAGTGTCAACAGTGTAACTCCTTTAAGCCCAGTACTTTGTAGTATTTATCATTACATTCACAGAACACATGGCAATGATGGTATTATGAAGAAGGAAGCAAGCAAGGAAGGAAGGAAAGAAGGAAGAAAGAGAGGTAAGGAGAAAAGTAGGAAAGGAAGAAAGTAGGGAACAAGATGTTTTTTTTTTTAAAAATGAAGAGTAACCTAATATGGTGGGAAGTGAGAGGTAATTCAAGGTGGGTGTGGAAAAAATTTACCTTGAAGCAAAAGAGTGGAGTGTATGTGTCCAGTCATGAAGACTGACTTAATGGTGGTGGAGAAGGATGCTCTTGAGTCCTCATATATACTAGAACACAGTATAGCCTCTGGGAAGAAAGGATGAGTAATTGAACTTGAGTTACTGCAGGGAGCTGTCAGTGGATAAATCTTCAAACCAGGGCCTGCACAAGAGACCTAAGCCCAAGGACTAATTGTCCAATAAAGGCAAAGTTTAGCATAGGAATTCTTTAGCCAAAGTACAAGGCGGTAACCAACCCAAAGATCCTATGTCTGAAAGGTAAGCAATCAAAACTTTTGGATCCAAACAGAAGGAAATTTTTATTTCAAAATGACCTGAGAGAACACCTTTGTCTAAATAGTTAGCAATATTAAAGTGCCTGTATTGACCATTTTTTAATTTATAAAAATAATAATTCCGCATGGCCTAATACTCAAAAGAACTAACAATAAATAATCCGACGTTTCCTGTATACCTTGACTATCTCTCACTTATCTGCTTTTAAAATACATTATATACCCTATGGTAAAGAAGTTTCTTTACCTTCAGAAGCTAGTGTAAGTAATTCCAGAAAAAAAAAGAGAAAGAGAGAGAGAAGTAGAAGTACATTCATAGAAGTACTTTCATTTATTCTTCATTCATGTATTTGACATCTATTTCTTGATCGGCTACTTGGTGCCAGGTATTGTGTTAGGACTATGGCAATAGACAAAATAACCATTCATATAGAGGCAGACGTTTAACAAATAAGTGGAAAAAGTACTAACATATTTCCATATTATGATAAGTGTTATGTAGAAAAGGATAAAATGCTATGACAGACAACAACAGCAAGTAATAGGAGTTGAATTGTGTCTCCACCTATGAAGTCCTAACCCCCAAAATGGGACTGTATTTAGAGAGAGGGCTAGAGTGGTTCAAATGAAGTAATTAGAATGGATCCTAATCCAATCTAACTGGTGTCCTTATAAGAAGAAGAGATTAGGACACAGACACACAGAGAGAAAAGATCATGTAAAGAGGGAGAACAGAGACAAAGGCACTCTACAAGCCAAAGAGAGAGGACTCAAGAAACCAAACCTGTCAACACCTGATTTTAGTTAGAGTTCTGGGCTCTAAACCTGTGAGAAAGTAAATTTCTGTTGTTTAAGCCACACAGTCTGTAGACAGTACTTTATTATGCTTGGCCACCAGGGAGGTGGGGAGAAGTGAAGAAGAGACTAGATCAACACTCTCTGAAGAGTAAAGAATTGGTAGGAATTAGGTGGGGCACCGTTGAAGTGAAAAGGAACACAGGCAAAAGAAACAGTGAATACTATAAAAGTCAGAAACCTGAAAACCTCTCTTCTTTCTGAAGAATGGTTGACTCACCTACCCAAGCCACCATCAAAACCAAAGAATGAGACTTCTATGTAGACATGACTTTAGTTCATAGTTTCACATTATACATTTCCTTATGGCCAGGCTTTCAAGCTAGCTGACTCATTTATTTTTTTCACAACATGTAATCTTAATACTTACAATGTTTAACATTTATTGAGTAGTTATTATATGTTGGGTACCATTTTAAGCCCTTTAGTGGTATTAACATTTTCAACAGACAAAACAATTCTGTAAGGTATTCTTTTACTCATCTCATTTTATAGATGTACAATAGGTGTGAGCACAGAAAAGTAAATAAATCTCCCAAATATGTACTACAAATATAAAAATGAAGATGAGTCGTATGAGTCATTCTGACTCAAGAACCCATGTTCACACACAATTGTAACAGTTTTGGGATTCTGTATGTATGTGCTCTTCAACCATTCTTTAAGGTGGTATTTTTTTTCATTTCACATGAATATTTATTCTGCCCTAAAATTAATTGTAAAAATATGGAGCATACTTCAGCCTTGATAAGATTTTTGAATTATGAATAAACTCTTTGTTAAGTGAACAACCAGTTTTCCCATGTTTTTTTTCAAAGCTTTCTCCTTTTTAAAGATTTATTTATTTTTGAGAGAGAGAGACAGAGTGCAAGCGAAGGAGGGACAGAGAGAGAGGGACACAGAATCTGAAGCAGGCCTTCAGCTCTGAGCTGTCAGAACAGAGCCTGATGTGGGACTCAAACTCGTGAACCACAAGACTATGACCTGAGCTGAAGTTGGACACTTAACCGACTGAGCCACCCATATGCCCCACTTTTCTCATGTTTTTAAGCATTGATCATCAGAGTTTTTGTTACCCACCACAAATACTTTCTTAAGAGATTTAACGTATAATTAAAACAAAAGAAAAATCCTCTGATATAGCAGGTAAGAAAATATTTCCTATACTTGCACCAAATATTCAAACTTTTAGCATTTTGGCATATATCTTATCAGATTTTTTTGTACATATAAATCCCACTGACAAAAAAATTTGGTCATTGGGGCGCCTGGGTGGCGCAGTCGGTTAAGCGTCCGACTTCAGCCAGGTCACGATCTCGCGGTCCGTGAGTTCGAGCCCTGCGTCAGGCTCTGGGCTGATGGCTCAGAGCCTGGAGCCTGTTTCCGATTCTGTGTCTCCCTCTCTCTCTGCCCCTCCCCCGTTCATGCTCTGTCTCTCTCTGTCCCAAAAAAAATAAATAAACGTTGAAAAAAAAATTTAAAAAAAAAATTTGGTCATTTTGCAACCTACGTGTTATCCTAACACTATATATTGGATATTTTTCTATTATACCTATCTTATGTGTTTGAAAAATTATTAAATAAGTGGCACTAAAGATTCTTCTAACACAGGAGGCAGAAAAATTTTTCTGTAAAGGCTCATAAAGTAAATATTTCAGGGGAGCATGGGTGACTCATGGGTTAAGCATCCAACTCTTGACTTCTGCTCAGGTTCTCTCTCGTGGTTAGTGAGTTCAGGCCCTACACTGGGCTCTGTGCTGACAGCATGAAGCCTGCTTGGGACTCTGTCTCCTTTCTCTCTGCCCCCACCTGACTCATGCTGTCTCTGTAAAAACTAAATTAACTTTAAAAAAAAAGAAAGTAAATATTTCAAGCTTTGTGGGCCATATGGTCTCTGTGCAACTACTCAATTCTGCCATTGTGGCACAAAAGTAACCTTAGATAATGCATAAACAAATGGAAATAGCTGTGTTCCAATAAAAGCTTATTTATAAAAATAAGTAACAGGCCATATCTGACCAGTGGGCCATAGTTTAGGGACTGTTGTTTTAAAGTATAGTTTTGAATGGCTGTCTAGAATCCCTTCAAGTGAACGTACTGTGATTTATTAAGTCTTTCTCAATAGCAGGGAATGTATTTCTTACATGTTTGCTATAACTCATGAAACTAGAAGTGCACATATATTATAAATACAAACTAAATGAATAAATAAATAAATGTCAGTAGTTTTTAGGATCAGGATTAAAATTTTGACATGCATAAAAACCACACAAACTTGATAGAAAAAGGAAATTTATGGTGTTAAAGAAACAAGGGAAATTTGGGCAACAATTTGTTGTTGGGATAAACTTGAGTTAGTAGATGAAGCAGGAAAACCAAAAGGAAGAATGTTGAAATAGTAGCCGGATGGCAGTATCCAAGAAGCATTCTCTTCAAGAGGAAGGATTTAGAATATTGAAATAGAGCAAAATCTGGATTAGAATTCGGTGCTTAAAAAAACAGAATTTCAGGTCACATTAATTTGCAAAGTAAGAGTGGTAGATAAATAATATCTAAGCCTCTCTTCAAACTCCTAATTTTTGTAGTAATTTCTGGTTACAGATACTGTTTATTCTGGTTTTTAATATGTTAAGTTAAACATGGGCATTTCTTCAGTTGGAACTATTAAATCATAAGACAAATAAGAGGGGCATTGGAACTATAATATTTCACATTAGAAAGCAAAAATATAAACCATGGAATCACAAATATTTGCAAGCATTAATCACTGTGTATTAAATATTTTGCCCAATTCCACGAAATCTGTAAAAGAAAGCTATAAAGAAGCAAAAGCACTCTTTACCATCTAACAAACCCTAATCAAGTTCTCCCTGGAAAAAGTGCATCATCTGCCCCTTAAGAATATTATAGCAAGTGGGACGCTTGGGTGGCTCAGTAGGTTAAGCGTCTGACTCTTGGTTTCGCCTCAGGTCATGATCTCACTGCTTTGTGAATTGAGCACACATGGGGGCTCAGTGCTGGCAACATGGAGCCTGTTTAAGGTTCTCTCTCTCTCTCTCTGTCTCTCTCTTTCTCTCCTCTCTCTCTCTGCCCCTCCCCCCACTTGTGCTCTGCCTCTCTTAAAATAAATAAATAAACTTAAAAAAAGAGAATATTATAGGAATTGTCTTTAAGGTTGCCTGCTTTTCCTCAATGACAGACAAAGATAATACTTCACCTAAACAGAATCTCTATTAGATTATTAACACAGGTCCTGTGACCTGTGAATCAGAAAGCAGTTCTTCCAGGCTCACCAGAGAATGTAGGAGAAAATGCTTAGAATCATGGTAATAAGTGGGAACTATTCACCGCTCAGTAATTTGAAGCTGCTATTTCGTGACGCCTATACAATAATTTAAAACATGTCATGAAGGGGCACCTGGGTGGCGCAGTCGGTTAAGCGGCCGACTTCAGCTCAGGTCAGGATCTCGCCGCTCCGCGAGTTCGAGCCCCGCGTCGGGCTCTGGGCTGATGGCTCAGAGCCTGGAGCCTGCTTCCGATTCTGTGTCTCCCTCTCTCTCTGCTCCTCCCCCGTTCATGCTCTGTCTCTCTCTGTCCCAAAAATAAATAAAACGTTGAAAAAAAATTAAAAAAAAATAAAAAAAATAATAAAACATGTCATGAAGCATTTGGAAATGTAATAGATAAAAACCTAGCAAAGCTTAGGGTCAAACACTCACCTGTGATGCATCTGATACTTGCAGCTACTAATTTTCAAATGCATTCTTATCAGGAAGAACATAGGGATTTATTATCTTAGGGCAGAGACTGAACATTTTTGGAGTGAAAACTTACTTTTTATTTTCCTAAAACCTCTGGACCAGGTATGGTTTGGAGGCAAATAGTTGAATAGTAGGCTTGACTCCTGAGCACAGCAGAGCAGAGACCATGCTAACGCTGGTAATTCAAAAACCATAAACAGAAAAACATGGCAGAAAGATGGGTACAGTCACCAGCTGAATAGTGGTAACCTAGTATGTTTTTGAGTTTTGAGGTCATCTGTTTTTTTTATTCTAGTAATAGTAACACTCTACAATTACAGCACTATTGCTACTACTGAAATTATTACTACTAATACTACTTATCATTTATGGAAAACTTACAATGTGCTATTTCTTAGTAAATTCATTAAAAAAATAAGTATCTAATCCCCGCTATATGCAGAACACTGTATGAAGTCTTGAGCACACCTTAACATGGTTTTGCTCTTTCAGGGCTAAGCCCTTCCAATAAGTAACCGGTTTCATGTGCCCACATTTGAGGTCTTTAAGATTTAACCATGGAAGATTATCCAATATTTTCATTTTAAAGTATTTTCATAGATGGTAGAGGACAGATGTACATTGAAATATTTGCATGTCAAACAAAGAAATGCAAAGTGATTAGGAAAACCCTGGAAGACACTTGCAAGGCTATCAGAGAGGAACAGTAGTATCATCTTCCTTACAATAAATCGGGAGCAGAATCAGTAAGACACAACGGTTTATTAACTCAATGTGTGTTGAGTACCTATTGTGCCAACTATGGTAGTATGGACTTTTTAAAATAGGAAATGTATCATATGCTGTTGTGTAAAGTAATACAGAGAGATCCCAGGTACGCTTTACACAGTTTTCTTCAATGGTGACATCTTACAAAACAATAGTGCAGTATCACAACCAGGATGTTGGCATTAATAGAGTCAAGATACAGAACATTTCTATCACTACCATGATCATTCCTGTTGTGCTTTCGTAGCCACAATCATTTTTATTTTCGCATCACCAACCACTCCTTGACACCTGATAAACACTAATGTGTATTGAATATCTATAATTTTGGCATTTCAAGAATGTTACACAAATGGAATTATAAACTATGTAAGCTTTGGAAGATTGGCTATTTTCACTGAGCATAATTTTCTAGTCTTCATCTATATTGTTTTGTATATCAATAGACCATTTCTTTTGGTTGCTGAGTGTGACCATGAGGTACCATTGCTTATTTAACCATTCACCCATTGAAGAAAGTCTGGTTGTTGTTAGTTTTGAGTTTTACAAATAAAGATGATGTAAATATTCACATGCAGGTTTTTGCACAAACATAAGTTCATTCCTCTAGGATAAGTGCCTAGAAGGGCAATCGCTGAGTAGAGTGGTAATTGCAGACTAAGATTTTTAAGAAACTGCTGCATTGTTTTCAGAGTCACTGTACCATTTCACATTCCCACCTACCATGTAAGATTCATCCAGTTTCCCACATACTCTCCAGCACTTGGGATTGGCACTGTTTTTTTTTGCTTGTTTTTTTCTACCCATTTTGATATGTGTGTGCTGATATCTCATTGAAATTTGAATTTGAATTTTCTGAATAATGATTAATATCCTTTCATGGGTTTATTTGACATTTGTATATCCTCTTCATGTAACATGTTTTCATGCCCTTTTCCCATTTGCTAATTTGATTCTTTGGTTTTTTTTTTTTTTTTTTTTTACAGTAGAATTCTGAGAGTTCTTATATATTTTAGATACTCTTCCTTTATTAGGTATGCAAGTTACAAATATTTTCTTCAAGTCTGTAGCTTGTCTTTTTATCCACTTAACAGGCTGTTTCAGTCCATAATTCTGAAGAAGTCCACTGTATCAATTCTTCTTTCTTTAGATGTTTTTGGTACTAAATCTGAGAATTCCTTGCCAAGACCTAGATATTAAAGATTTTCATCTGTTTTGCTAAATGTATTATAATTTTACATTTAACTGTGTAAGTCTGTGATTCATTTTGAGTGAATTTTGTAGAAAATGTGAGACTTTATTCAAGATTCATTTTTTGCCTAAAGATGTTTCAGTACCATTTTATGAAAATACAATCTTTCCTCTGTAAAATTTATTCTGTATCTTTAGCAAAAGTCTGTAGGGCATATCTGTGTGGATCTGTGTCTGGGTATTCTATTCTGTTCCATTGATCTATGTGTCTCATCTTTTGCCAATACGACACAATTTTGGTTATTTTAGCTATGTAATACATCTTGGAAGTGCATAGAATGATTCCTCCCACTTTATTATTCTTTTTCAAACCTATTTAGTCATTTCAATTCCTTGCCTTTAGATATAAATTGTAGAATATCTTTTATCTCTGTCTAAAAAAATCTTGCTATGATTCTGATACAAATTGCATTAGACCTGTATCACATTGGAGAAAATTAACACCCTTACTCTATAGGTCTCCTAATCTGTAAATAATGCACATGTCTCTCCATTTTTTTATAGATCTTTGATTTTTTAACAGTGTTTTGTAGTTTTTAGCATATAGGATCTACAGATATATTGTTATATTTACACCTAGTAAATAATTTTTAAAGTAATTGTAAATGGTGTTCATTTCATATTTTTCCATGTTAACTGTTCGATATATACACATATCAATCATATATTGATATATAGCAACATCATTGATTTTGTGTATTTATCTTACATTCAGTGACCTTGCTAAATTTACTTATGGGTTCTATGAGTTTTTTGATAGATTCTATAAGATTTTTTATGGATATGATCATATCCTCTACAAATAGAGATTTATATCTTTCAAACTGAATTTTTATTCTTTTTAATTTTCTTTTCTTTCCTTGGTGAATTTGTTAGAACTTCTAGCACTATGTTAAATAAAAGCATTGAGAATGGATTCCTTGCTTTGTTTCTGATCTTAGAAAGGAAGCATCCTAGAGGGATGCATTCAGTCTTTCACATAGAGTATCATGTTAGCTGTAAGAATTTGGAAATTTATCAAGTTAAAGAAGTTTCCCTCTATTCTCATTTTTCTGAGACTTGTATCATAATAAGGTGTTGCAATCCACGAATCATAATAAGGTGTTGCAGTTTGTCAGGTGCTTTTCAGCACCAAATGATATGACCATTTAGCCTATTAATATGATGGATTGGTTTTTCATTGGCTTTATATTGATTTTACATTGATTGATTTTTCAATATTGAAGAAGCCATGCGTTTCTCGAATACATTTAGTTATTATGTATATATATTTTTATATGTTTTTATATATTAATTAATTCTATTTACTAAACTTTAAGGATTTTGTGTATATATTCATGAATATATTCATATTTATTCACATTCAGATTGGTCAGTGGTTCTTTTTTTAATGTTTTTTTCCTGGTTGTCTATGCTTAGTATCAGGGTACTACTAATTTATACAATGTATTGGAAGTGTTCTCTCCTCTTTTTTCAGTCAAATTCTTCTTTAAACATTTGCTAGAATTCAACAGTGAAACCACTTGGTCACTGGATCTCTTTTACAGGAGCTTTTTAAGCTTCAAATTCAATTCTCTTCATAAAGAGTTATTCATGTATTTCATATTGGATGAGTTGTGATAGTTTGTATTTTTCAAGGAATTGGTCTATTTCATCTATCACATTTTTATGTATAAAGTTGTTTGTAGTATTTGTTTAATCTTTTGGTATCTGCAGGGTCTGTGGTTATATCCCCTGCTTTATTTCTGATACTGTTCATTTTTGCCTACTCTTCCTTGTTTGTCTGTCTGCTAGAGGTTTTTCAATGTTATTAACCTTTTCAAAGAACAAGGTTTTTGTTTCCATGATTTTCTTTTTATTTTTTTATGTTTAATGTCACTGATTTCTGCTCTTTAGTGTGTTCTTTTTTTTTTTTTTCTTTTGCATGCTTTGGGTTTATTTTGTTCCCCTTTTTCTTAGAATTTGAGGTCAGAGATTAGATTACTGATTTGAAACTTTTCCCCTTTTCTAATGTGTGCATTTAATGCTTTACATTTCCCTCCCAGTACTATTTTAACTGTTCTTCACATATCCCATTACATTGTTTTTTCATTTTCATTCAGTTCAATATGTATTTTTATTTCCCTTCAGACTTCTTCATTGATCCATGGATCACGTAGAACTGTGCTGCTAGTTTCTAAGTATGTGGAGATTGCCCAGTTATCATCCTGTCATTGAATTCCAGTTTCATGAATCCACAAGCTGTAATTTTTGCCAAATTTGGGGAATTTTCATCCATTATTTTTTTCAAATACATTCAGCTCCCCTCTTTCTCCTCTCCTTCTGGGACTTTGATGACACAAATGTTAAATCTTCTCACATAGCTTTACATGTGCCGAGACCCTTTTTCATTTTGTTTTGTTTTCAAGTCTATTTTTTTTCTGTTGTTCAGATTGGATAATTCTTTTATTCTAGTATCACCTTCAATGATTTATTCCTCTGTTCTCTCCATCTTGATGTTGAAGCTATCTATTGCATTTCTTTTTAACTTTGGCTTTTATATCTTGATAGCTAAAATTTGGTTACAATTCCATTTGGTTCTTCTTATCTCCTATTTCTTTACTGAGACTTCCTTTTTTTTTCATTTATTTCAAGCATGCCCATAATTGCTCGCTGAAACATTTTCATAATGGCTACTTTAAAACTCATTGTCAGATAGCTCTACTATCTGTGTCTTTTTACTGTTGGCATCTGTTGATTGTCTTTTCTTGTTAATTTAGAGATCTTCCTAGATATTATTTAGATGTTTTGTTTAACAGGCCTCCCTCATCCCATGGGGAATGGACTGTCTCTTAACTGCCAGCTGCAGATGGAATTCAAAGATGTCTTTGAAACTGTCATTGAAATGTAGTGGGGAGGGCTGCTCATTACTTCTGGGCCAGTGGAATGTGACTGTTCACTAGGTCTCTGTGGCAATACCCTATATGGGAGAATACAGGGAGCCTCGTGACTACTCATTTGGTAGCCCACACTGATATGACCAGAGAGTGGCCTTGCTACTGTTGGTTGGTAGTGAAAGTTCTAACTCTCCACTAGTTCTCCTGATAACCAATTCACAAGGATGGAGAGGGGCACAACATTACTGTTCAATGAGAGGTAAAAGCCCAGCAGGCTTCCTACATGGTCTCCCCAAACATCATGGGGAGCATCCTTGGCACACCCCAGTGAAGGCAAATATGCTAGCTGCCCACTGTCTGACACCATCCCTACAGGAGGTTTGGGGTGCCTGGTTGCAAGCTGACAATGGTGGAAATCTAGATTCTTAGATTCTCCATTCACCTTTTGCTAATGAGTGTGGTAAAACCACAGTTTTCTCTGTGAGTTCTAGCTGGAGCAGAGCAGCTATTGTCTAAAATGTGTCTGCCTTTCTGTGTTGCTTCTTTCCTGTTTCTCTTGGGAGCATTTTTTTTTCTACCTGTACTCATTGGGGTTTCTGGTTGCTTGCTCTTCTAGCACCTAGTCTGGGTTATATGAAGCAAAAAAGAAAATCCAAAGAAACACCATCATACCATCCTTTCCATTCCAACATCCCCAGATGGTCTCATTTCTTCCTTCCACTTTTCATTATCTATCTATATATATATATATATAAAACATTACATATATATATATATATATAAAACAGTACATATATATTACATTATATATATATATATACACATATATATTTAATGCTCATGAATATTGAATTACATTATTTGGAAGATGATGGTGTTTCTGAGTGGTACATTCCTATGCTTTTGAGGTTATGATAATGACTGACAACTCTCAGATTACCTCTTACTCCCACAAATAAGACAAAATTCCAGGTTGAGAGAACTTTAGTTATATTGCAGTCTGGTGATTCTCTGGGCTTTTGTGCCGATGAAAGTCTTCATTACTTCATGTACTACTTCATTAATGGAAAGTTCAGCTACTTTATTTTTCTTTGGATTGGGCTGACTTTATTGTCCACCATCCTCCAAAGAACATGCTGACATTTTTAATTTGATGGACTGCTGAGAAACCACAGCAGGATAGAGACCAACCCATCAAAAGTGAATTGAGGATTTCATTGATGTGGAGAGCTAATTATGTGACTATGGGGAGTGGGACACTGATTGAAATCCATATGACTTTTTAGTGCTCACTCCGTAGGCTAGCTCCTGAGAGGAATAGTAAATGAAGGCAACTTGCTCCCTGCTCTCACCACAGGACTGCCTAGTCCTTGTCTGTTAGCAGTCAGAGACCCTGTTCCCTCCCTGAAAATGAACAGCTCAGAGATGGGCAGGAATGCTCTCCTTCACAGATCTTGAGGCAGTCTCATTTTGCTCTGAAAAGATGCTAAGATTCTGCCTTCAAATCCTTTACTAAACCTCCTGACTCTGTCTCTGTACTTTCAAGCTTGTCTTGAGCTGGGATATTTTAAAAGTAACACCAACCACTTTTTTTTAACTAAAAATAGTGGAAATGTTTGTTTTCAGGTGTTGTCAAATGAATGAGATTTTCACACAACGATCTTGATTTCAATCCCAACTTCAAAAAACACTGCAGTTCGATCTTGATTTCAATCCCAACTTCAAAAAACACTGCAGTTCAACCTAGTGGTTCATCTTCTCTGCAACGCTGACTTACTCAAGTTAGTTTTTATTTTCTCTGCTGAGTCACTACAGCTCTGGTTTTGAAATAAGATGTATATGGATTTGCTTTCCAGTTCCTTCACTCACACTTTAGTTTCCTTATCTGTAAAATGGGGTAATAACTCCTATTGCTCAGATTTATCATTTAAGAATTTGAGGTAATGTATATAAAGAAACTTACAGGATATTTGGCAATAGTAAATATACAATAAGCAGGAGCAATTAGTCTTGTGGACTTCAAATGATGAATCTGTCAAACTTTAAAGCAGTTCCTAATTCAGCTTTCTGATTATAATATGCTCCTGGTCAACAGTAATTGAGTCTAAAACATAGTTTGCATTAAATCAATTGTCAAACATTGTGGCTTGGCAAAATCATATGGTTAAAGTTAAAGTTCTGAAGTCAGACTGCTTGGGTTTGAATATCAGCTCTGTCCTTTGTTAACTGTGTAACCTACCTTGATTTCCCCATGCCTCACACATGCATTGTGTGTAAAATACATCAACTGCTTTATGTATGTATGTACACATGTGTATGTATGTGGGTATATAATGTATAAGTGTGTATGTTTGTTTAAGATTTGTACATATAATTTGTTGAAATTCCTTAAGAACAAATCAAACCCGTGAAGTTATGAGAAATGTTACTAAACAGAGAAGACCTGGGTTTGAATTTCATTTCTGTGACTTTGAGCAATTTATGTCTTGTCTTGTAAAGATTTCATAATTACCTATTACAATGCTTCTTAAAGAGGCATTCACTAAATGTTGACATCCAACGTTTTCCTACCTGATACCTGTCATATGTTTGGTTTCCCTCATCTTTACTGAGACTGAGAAGTTTTCCTGTATGCAAAATTTGCTTTTCTCTACCTAATAAGGTTCTCCTTTGGCCTCCACACCAGGTCTGAATATTTGGCTTTGACTCTTGCTGTTTGAAGCATGAAATCCCTAGCCCTTCACTCTCAAATATATATATGCTGTAGAATGACTGGTCCTTACCTGTGCTCTCACTGTTCACATTCTTGACTGAATCAGCCCTGTTGAGTCTCCAGATCAGATTCTTCCATTTTCTAACAGCTTATCAAGATAATTTTGGGGAAGAGTAGCATATCTTTTGGGCATCAATTAAGTGCCACAGAAGACACTGAGTTATGTATTTTATGGGTATTATCTCATTTAATTCTCATAACCTTCTTATTTAGAGATTACTATGTCTATTTTCAGAAACGCATAATAGAAACCCAAAGAAATTAGTCAAGTAAAGTCACATATCTAGAAAATGATCAAATCAGAACTGAAATCTTGGTTTATCTGACCTCAAAGTGCTTTGAGTTCTTAATCCCTCCAATCATGTTTCTTGTAATCAAATGATGGTTTAGTCCCATTTAAAAGGAAAAAAAATCTGGTACACATCCATTGGTGATTAAAAATTATGATCTTGACAGTGTTACTTATTATTAAATACAAAAGGTATGACTTTCAGACTTACAATTTTGTGCAAATCCTAAGCCGAAATATAGCTCCATTGGATATTAACAAGTCTTTTTTAAACTTACCACATGCAAAATTGATCTGATAGTCTACTATATTCCCAAACCTGCTCTTTCTGGAATCTTTTCTATCTCATTTAATAACAACTACGTTCTTCCAATACTTCAAGTAAAAAATATTGATGTCATCCTTAACTACTCTTTTATTCCCTACATGCAGCCCATCAGCAAGTCCTACAGGTTAATCTTGAAAATATACCCAGAAGGCAAGCTTTTCTTTTTTTTTTTTTTAATTTTTTTTTCAATGTTTATTTATTTTTGGGACAGAGAGAGACAGAGCATGAACGGGGGAGGGGCAGAGAGAGAGGGAGACACAGAATCGGAAACAGGCTCCAGGCTCTGAGCCATCAGCCCAGAGCCCGACGCGGGGCTCGAACTCACGGACCGCGAGATCGTGACCTGGCTGAAGTCGGACGCTTAACCGACTGCGCCACCCAGGCGCCCCAGCAAGCTTTTCTTATAACCCCCACCACACTCATCCTGGTTCAGGTCACTATTAGCTCCCACCTGAAGTAGGTTACCAACTTATCTCTTTGTTTTTGTCCTTGACACCTTTAAGTTCATTCTCAACACAGCAATCGGAGAAATCCTGGCTAACCATAAATCAGATCATGACATTTCTGTGCTACAGTGTGTCCCATGGTTCCCATTCGACTCCAAACAAAAGCCAAAATCCTTCCTATGCTTTACAAGGCCCTACATAATTTGATTCCTGTTTTCACCTCAAATATTGTCTCACTTATTCTGTCCATTATCTAGATCTCTCTAAACAATGAACTGGATAGCTCTTGTCAAATACACAGGCTTGTTCTTGCCTCAGGCCATTAGTACCTTCTATTTCCCTCCGCCAGAAGTGCTGTTCCCTGTTTAACTACATGGGTGTCCCACACTTCCTTCAGATCAATCTTCTGTGGAATTTCACCTACTCCGTGAGACTTTTCTCCATCCTGTGACTTAAAACCGCAAGCGTCCTCAACCCTCCTCTGTCCCCTTTCCTAGTTCCTTTATGCTCCTCATCACTAATGAACCTCACATGCTGTATATTTTGCATATTTATATTGGTGATTATCTCCTCTTTTATTACAATAAAATGCTGTACAAAGATAAAGATTCTTGTCAATTCACTCTGTATTTCTAATAACTTGATGATTGATTTGTACATAGCAAGACAATAAATAATTGTTGAATGAAAGAATAAGTTTAAAAGTTAAACTGCAAAATCAATAAAATAGTTAAAAATGACAACATTAATTTAATGTTAGAGTTTACTTTTATGATGTATATTATGCTAATTGTTGAAACTAATTTGCTGACATAGTATTTAAGGATAGAATGATATTTGCCTGTTTTGTGTATCACTTGCTCTCAAATGGATTCTTTTGAATTGGAATATGTGGAGTCATCATTTGAATCACCCTTATTGTCACTTCTTTTAATTTTCTTATTAACAAGAAATTGTTCTTTATTTTGATGAGCCAATCAGGGTAATAGTATACCTCAAGCTATAGCATGAAAAGAGAAAACACTTATATTCTTCGCATATTTACTACTCCGCTTATTGCCAATGAAGTGGATAATTGGTATATAAAAAATGAAAACTGCCTTCCAAACATCAACTTACCATCCGAATATGGCACAGAGGAGCTAGAGTTCTTTCGTGACCCCATGAAGTGCAAAGACTCACTTTCACCCATGACTTTTTCCTGTTTGATATCTTATGAAATGTGTCTTACTGAGCCAGCTGAAGTTTTCTGTCCTTCACCCCTTAGAATAGTGATTATAAACACAAATGCAAACAAGGACAGTAAAAATGCATGTCAATACTCAATTACAAAGACGTCATTCGAGGGACTCAGATATGCTTATACCAGTTTTAAGATCATCATGCAGGGGCGCCTGGGTGGCGCAGTTGGTTAAGCGTCCGACTTCAGCCAGGTCATGATCTCGCGGTCCTTGAGTTCGAGCCCCGCATCAGGCTCTGGGCTGATGGCTCAGAGCCTGGAGCCTGTTTCCGATTCTGTGTCTCCCTCTCTCTCTGACCCTCCCCCGTTCATGCTCTATCTCTCTCTGTCCCAAAAATAAATAAACGTTGAAAAAAAATTAAAAAAAAAAAAAGATCATCATGCAAAGGAAAATAAAAAATTCATAAATTCTCATAAAAATTGAGAATACCTCTGCAGACACTCAAGATCCACAAATTACAGTTTAAGAAACCTCCCTTATGCTACAAAGATTTTGCAAGACAAAGTATGATAAATGACACATGGAAATATTACAGTGGATTCAATTGAAAGGGAGACACTCAATTTGTGAAAAAGGACAGGCTTTTTAAAGAAGTGACATTTGGGCCAGGGCCGATTTAGCAAGGTAGAAACTGAACAGGAAGTTAATTCGGGTAGAAAAAAATTCCACAAGCAAAGGATTAGAAGCAAGAAAGCTCTAGGTTTCTCAGGAAACTTTGAAAACCTTTCATTTGCTAGAAAACAGAATAAAAGGACATTAATGTAGATTAGCATAAAGGGATCACCTGAATATTAGATATGTTAAGAAATCATAATAGTGAAGAGATACACAATGCCCTCTCCGACTGCCAGGCACATTTCTGAGTGCTTTACACAGAGTAACAAGTCTAATCTGTATAATGACGCTTTTAAGTAGATACATTCTTCTAGTCTCGTCTTTCCTGAGGCAGAGAAAAGGTAAGTAATTTTCTCAAGGCCACACAACTGGACAGATCCCATGATTTGATTCTGGAGTCTGTGCTGAACCCTGTATTCTGGACTTCTAAAGCAGCTAGCTCAGCACATACCCAGGATTGGAGTGCTCTAGAACACAACTACTGACAGTTGAATGTAGCAGGAAATCTGCAGAAAACTTTCAGGAGCACACAGCCAGGTTTTGAAATCAAGATCTCCTAAATGTGAACAAAAGATCTCACGGACTCAGTTTTCTCATGAGGCCACAGAGTGGGAAAATTGACTAATGATTGCTGGCATTATAACAGAGCATGTAATAAAGGTCCGCTTCTCATTTCCTTCCTTCTCCTTCTATCCCTTCCCTCCTGCTGATTCTCCAAAGTCGCCTTATTGGAGCATTTCCTTTCATTTCAAGCCCTACATCTGATCTGACTGCTCATTTATCTTCTTTTTTTTTTTTTTTTCAAGAACTAAATATTTTAGTAGTTTGTGCCCCCATGAATCTGATGTATGGAATTGTGGACTTTCAGTAATTTCATGAATACTAAAAGTGATCTGTGAAGACTTGGAAAAATCATGTTAAGATCTGTGTTTCCAATGTTCTCCACCCTTAAGAGCATAGAGAACACTTAGCTAAAAATGTTTAAAAATTCCAAGAAGCAAAAAAGTCCACCATAAGAAGAAAAATGGTTTTATTTTTCTCTTTAGTAAGTCATTTAAGCTTTTTTTGTGTGTTCTTTCATCTGTCAACTAAAATGATAAATGGAAGTCCTTGATGCATAAATGGAAATTCATTTCAATTTTAATAAATATAGCATGGATATTCTTGGTTTTTCTCCACACATTCTCTTTACTAAAACATGCAGTCTGGTAACTGATTAAAGCATTTCTAGAAGACACACAAAATGCAAAGACATTTTATATAACCTTATAATATGTATTTGAATGTTAAAATATTGATATTCAAAAATACTAAGTCACTTAATACTTAGCTTAAATTCTGCCAAATCAATTTAGACTGTAAAATGAAAATATGTTTTTTTTTTCTGATAAAAAAGGCTTTTACTTACTTAAAAACATGATAAAGTGGAAGATATGTTTCTTTTTCTTTTTGGGTTTCAGTGAAGGTGGAAATGTGAGAAGTAATAATCTGGTACAATTTGTACGTTTATGATGATAACTCTGGATTATCAAGAAAACTGTAAATTACATTAACTATTCTGTTTTACAAAAGCACATTTTTAATTATTATTGAAATCATTAAATGTTTTTAGTTACTGAAAGAATTACAAACGTCACTTATCAATAGCAGCTGTGATAAAAGCAATATTGGATCAATGCTGTGCTATGTTTTATGTTCAGTAGAGTTGGCAATGGGAGCACTAGATAGGTCTTTAGACAGAAGAAGAACCCCATACTTGGTGTGGGTAAGTAGAGTAAAATTGGCATTCCAGCCAAAAAGTGGTTATACTATTGTATTCAATACTTTATTAAAAATATATATTGAAAAAAATAATGAAAATAAAATATATGTTGAGTCCCGTTACTATTCAGGGCTGAACATAACTCTGTTTGGTACTGGAATAAATGAAAAAGGCAACACAGAAACGTAGTTACTGACTTCATGCAACTTGTATTTTATTTGCGAGGAAGACACAGTTAATAAATAGATAAACACACAAATATGTACATTATGTTCAAGTCCTCTTGTAGTATGGTAGAAAAGACGGGGACAGTGGAAATCTAGGTTGTACTGTGAGTGGAGAAAACGAATACATGAAAACTGGAACAGGGTTAAATGTTTGCTAATTATTATCCATATAAATCTGGGAAGACATTTACATTTTGTAGGCTTCTATTTCTTCATTTGTAACATGAGGAAATTACAGACACTAATCTCTAAGACCTCGCCCACTTTGTATGATATTAAAATCCTTGCATTGAGAAAAACAAAAGAACACTTTCCAAAAGGAATAGGTTGTTTTCATACCCATCATTGCTTTGATTAAGATGTTCAAGGTTATAATCTATTCAAATTGAAAAGGCCCAAGCGTGATAACAGGAGGAAATTAGAGACTTCCAGTCAGAATAGCAGATTAAAATTCTTCTCAGTTAGCTTTGCTGCCCCCTCCAGACCCCATGAAGACAAAAACAATTTTTAAAAAGACATCTGTAAATTCAGAGAATAGAGACAACGTCCGCCAATCTTTCCAGGATGCAAGGTGTATGATTTAGATAATGGAGAAAGTTGAACTCCAAATCAGCACTTGAGAAAACTGGTAAGCAACCAAACTTACTGAAACATACACAAAACACTCATAAATTGTTATTACCCGGTACTTCTGCAGTGGAGTGAAGTTAGGACTAAAAACTATAAAGTGTTACAGAAATTCCATTTTTAAAAAGTTCTAGACACACTCCCTTCCAGATCTTATTCCTCATTTGGGCAGTGAGAAGTCAGCCCTTACCATCTTCTGGCAAAAGCTGAGGGAGTTATTCACTGGAAGGGATTTTTTTAAAAGACTTTGGAATAGATGCCCAAACATAATTAAGTGCAAGTGTGTCAAAAAGAAAACAAAGCAATTAACTAAGAGTACATGCACTGAATAGAGAGATCCCTGGACCTCTTCTCCAATAAAATTGCTTCTTACCCTCAACAAACCCGTTTTTGAGGAATTATTTTTATAAAAATAAATAAAAATGCAATAAAACATATCAGTAAGAATATTACATCCATACTCTATAATATTAAACATCTATTTATAGGAATTATTAAATTGTTTATGTGGTAAAGAAAGAACCCCTTAAATATTTTTAGTGAGAAAAATAATTTTGAGAACAAATATCTTTAGTATGTTCAAATTTATTCTAAAAAAGAAAAGAGAAAAAGAAAAACATTTCTCCACACATGGTATGTATATCTGTATAATTATGCAAATATGCAGAATAATGTAGAGCAATGAACTAAAAATTGTTAATTTCAGTACTGTTATTAGCCAAGTGGGAACAAAGTCTTTTTCTGTGTATCATACTCAGTGCAATATTAATGATGCACAAGACAAATTTTTTAAATTTATTTTTTAATGTTTATTTATTTTTTTATAAACTTTTTTTTTTAAGTTTTTTTTTCAACGTTTATTTATTTTTGGGACAGAGAGAGACAGAGCATGAACAGGGGAGTGGCAGAGAGAGAGGGAGACACAGAGAGAGGGAAACAGGCTCCAGGCTCTGAGCCATCAGCCCAGAGCCCGACGCGGGGCTCGAACTCACGGACCGCGAGATCGTGACCTGGCTGAAGTCGGACGCCTAACCGACTGCGCCACCCAGGCGCCCCTAAACTTTTTTTTTTAACGTTTATTTATTTTTGAGACAGAGAGAGACAGAGCATGAATGGGGGAGGGGCAGAGAGAGAGGGCAGACACAGAATCGGAAGCAGGCTCAGGCTCTGAGCCATCAGCCCAGAGCCCGACACGGGGCTCAAACTCACGGAGCGCGAGATCGTGACCTGAGCTGAAGTCCGACACTTAACCGACTGAGCCACCCAGGCGCCCCAATGTTTATTTATTTTTGAAGGAGAGAGAGAGACGGAGTGCAAGCAGGGGAGGGGTAGAGCGAGAATCTGAAGCAGGGTCCAGGCCCTGAGGTGTCAGCACAGAGCCCGACATGGGGCTCGAACCCATGAGCCACGAGATCATGACCTGAGCCAAAGTCGGACGCCCAACTGACTGAGCCACCCAGGTGCCTCTCACAAGACAAATTTTCATGTTCTCATCATACCCCATATAAATACATCTGTTTTAGCACCAATAGCTTTAGTTGTACTTACCTGTTTCCTACCCATACAGTATCTACCCAATACTGTATGAGTCAGGTAGAACCATATGAAATTGTCCATATTTAACCATTTTGGTCTACAAAAAGAGTGATTTTATACACTTCAACCTATTACATATTTGTTTGTTTCTAATCTATATCACTCTGGAGGAAAAGGAAGTTCTTTGAGGCCAAAGACTGTAACCATTTAGTTTTCTTTATCCCCAGCGTGAAAATAGCACAGGACTGCTAAGGACATTGGGGACAAAAGCACCTTAAATTTCTGTGTTAATGAATAATGTAGCATGTATCATTTTCCTCATTGAAGTGAAAAATATAATAATAATATATGCTCAAATATCAACTTTTTAAAATGTTATTATATTTTTATTTCCTCTTTAAATAAATAGTTGTGTAGGATGTGATATCGATTCAATTCCAAAGGACTTTTTTTTTTTTAACTTTTGTACCTAATTTCCAGAGTTACTATATTATCAAAAATGTGGCCTATACATTTCTTTAATGTTTATTTATTTATTTTGAGAGAGAAAGAGAGAGCATGAGCAGAGGCAATCTATTACATATTGCAGAGAGGGCAGAGAGAGACAGAGAGAGAATCCCAAGCAGGCTCCACAATCAGCACAGAGCCTGATGCAGGGCTTGATCTCATGACCATGAGATTATGTGACCTGAGCAGAAATCAAGAGTCACTTAACCGACTGAGCCACCCAAATGCCCCAGACTGTAAAATTTTAACCTTTTGCAACCTTTAGCCAAATATAGGATTAAGTTTTATAAAATTTGGTACTTTATAAAAATTGGCACTTAAGAAAATATGCACTTCTCTTGAGGGATACCCAATTAATGCACATCTATTTTTCAAGTTTATTAACTGAATTGTTTGCATTTTTTATCAATCATAGGCTAATGATGATGCTTCATGTTACAATTGGATCTGTTTTCATCTACTTATATTTTTAAATTCTGTGGTGATATTCATTGTCAAAGTTCTTAACCATTAAATATCCAATATAAATTGTGTTT
The DNA here is from genome assembly GCF_018350155.1 of Leopardus geoffroyi. Classification (NCBI taxonomy): domain Eukaryota; kingdom Metazoa; phylum Chordata; class Mammalia; order Carnivora; family Felidae; genus Leopardus; species Leopardus geoffroyi. The sequence goes on along the minus strand of NC_059327.1, from coordinate 190,054,867 downwards.
TTATTAATGAATAATAACCCTTTGCCCCTTTCAAAAAAATCTCCTTTTTTGAAATTTAAAACTGGTTTTTAATTAACTATCTTCTTAAAATTGAAATTATTAAAACTAACAAGCTAGGAAGGCCATAAAACCTCATACATATTTTTATTTAAAACCTATTTCCACATCCCCCCCTGCCAGTGATCTTTAACTACCACAAAAGTTATAATGTTTGAAAGCTGAATGAAGTGGCATTGATTTATATGCAGTTGACAGAGCAACTGAACTGCATAAATACTCATAAATTTTAAATTTTAGTTTGGATACAAAACAAAACAAACAGAGCAATTCTTGATCTTCTTTTGGTATTTGTTTGATTTAGTTCCAGATCCTCAAAGTGTAAGCTTGCTTTCTTCTGTGTCATTAATCCTTTAGAAAGAAAAAAAAAAAGAGAGTAGAAAAGAAAAGATTATTTTTTAAAAATTCACATGAGACGATATATATATATATATACATATACATATATGAATAAATAACATGCATACATTCATATAGATGTAAACTTGTGCATGAGTGTAGATTGATAGATAAATAGAAAGAAAGAGGGGACTGAGATTCATTCTTCATTCCCTAGAAGAGAGCTCTCTGCTTATTTCCCAGGCAACCATGGGTCATCTGTTTTTACTTGCATTCAATTTTCATAATCAGTGTTGGAGAGATTAGGTGGAGTATACCACACAGATGACACTATTTGTTTTCCTTGTAATTTGCTTAAATGCATGTTATCTGATTTTCCTGTCAACTTTTTCATGGACTTGTCTCTAAACTAAGCTGTGCTAAGATATACATTGAGATATTAGTAGACCTTTGCTATTGCCGCAAATATTATTCCAACAATAACGTGTAACACGTAAGAGAGGCCCAAACAAATCAAACACTGGAATGAATGACTATCCAGAGCACTCAGGAAGGAGGCCAAATTTTGCTATTTTGATATTCTGGTTTTGGTTCTTGAATTTTTTTTTTTTTTTGCAATAGCTTTCTCTGTTCACTACTGAAATCTCAGTCCCTTAATAACAGATATCTTATATCTTTCTCTTTACAGGTGGTAGAAGACTATATAATTTTGCTCAAAAGAAATGGATTCACAAAAAATCAAATTAATTTCCATGACCATTCACTAAAAAGTTCAACTAAACATTATTAGTTAAAAATCATGTTTGTATTTTACACTAGTTCTTCATTGATTGGACTTCAAATATAAAACTTGTTATTATTCCAAATGACCACATGAGGCAGATAAGTCATATTTAGCACATCCCCCACATTTGGGGGAGAACCTTGATAGCTTCCTCTCAGTTTGAACCCCAAGAGCTAGACTATGCTGCTGTTCATAGTATTAATCCTTGTTAATTTCCCATCATAAAATAAGCTAATATATCTATCTCTTCCATTTTCTTAGTAGTGGAAATATGTTCTCAATCAATTTTCTCATTCTTTTAGTAAAAGCTTACTGGGCACCTAGCGTGTGCTGAGCATCGCTACAGCCACTGGAGAGAACACCAATGAACAAAAACTCCTGTCCTCGTAGGGCTCACATTTCTAGCTCATAAAATTATATTGTGCAAGTTTCTCTTGAGAAAAATAAACAGGGCAAGGGTGGGTTTTGATCTGGGAAAACTTCATGAAGAAAGGACCATACACAGCCTGAAGGAGGTCAACAAGGAAGCCATGTGAATGAATGTCCAGGAGGAGCTTTCTAAGCATAGTAAGCCTATGAATGAATGGAGAAAATGACACATTTACTGACAAAATTAGGCATCAATTTTCAAACTCTGTTTGCAACTAAAAGTTAAACTTAAGAAATAAAAAAATGAAAGTTAAGTTTAATAAATATCTTCTAATATAGATACCTAAATAAGGCCACTTCAATTCAGTGTGAAGTTTGGTGTAATTTTCCAGATCTCTTCTCTCTTCCATGGAAATACTTTCCCCTACGAATTATTTCGTACTAACTATTCTTTTCTAATTGAAATCCACACTCAGAGAAATGGACATGATAGGTTTATTTACACTAGAAGGTATACAAACTGATAATCCCTACAGACTTCACTGCCTATCCTCTGGAACATTTGAATTTTTAAAGTAAACTCAAATTCAAACTAAATAAATCCATTTATAGCAGTGGCCTTTCTGGGAAGTAGTAAGAGGTAATAATGCTTCTATGAGGTGTGCAGGGAGAAAGCCCTGAACTTTCAGTTAGAAGTCTTTGGTCGCTTCTTACTAAGTTGCTGAGAGATCTTGGGCACATGATGTAACCCCCTGAGCTTCAGTTTTTCCCTTGTAAAATTAAGGCATTAGATGAAATAACTATGTGAGACTTGCAGCTATACTGTGATATATCTATCTCAATTTCTCAATTTCTCTGAATAGAATAAGATTCTTTAGAAAACATTTTAAGAGGAGGAAAAACAAAGGAAGAATATTTAATTCTGCTTTGTCAGGGAATGAATTTCTAATTCAGTGCCTTTGGTTCTTAAGTACCCATTAAATGATAACCTTAATTTCAGTAGAAACAATCCTGTAACTATGGTAAGGTAGACTGAAAAGTCCCATGGCCTTTAAGTATTAAAAGTAAAATGAATGCTTGGAAATGTATGCTGAGACCCACGTTGTATACAGTATATATTTTCTCAGTCAACCAATTGCCTCTAAATTTGCTATTTATAATTTACCCAGTCTTAATTAGCAGGCTGCTCCCCAAGTCAATCCTGCTGCAGGCAGAACATGAAGTAGAATATAAAAAAACAAAGTGTTTCTGGTTGCTGAAAGCAAGCCATACATATTCATGGTGAAAACAGAAAATCATTTGCCAAACTGTGGATGGTAAATACAAATTAACCTTGTAACGAAAAGTGTAATATTTGCATTTTCAAGCCTTAGATCTCTCTGGGATTAATTAGGTGATCAGTAGGAATTAGAGTTATCACGAACAAAACCTGGCCTAAGATTGTGTGTGTCAGTATGCGTGCTGTATTCATTATTTTCTCTTTCATTATAATTCTCTGGTCTAGTCCACAAAGACTGTGGTATAGACTGATTGATTCAATCTCTCTGTGAAAATATTTTTCAAACCATATAGTACTACACAAATACTTCGGGGTTTTATTGTTTTTATGTCTGCTCAACAGAATATCAAAGGGATATATTGATGATCTGAAAGACTCTCCCGTTGTAACCCTCTTGTCCATCCCCACTGTGACCTCCATGGTTCAGCTACTCAACACTTCCTTTCTAGTGGAATACAACAGCTTCTTAACTGTTCTCTCTGTCTCAAGGCTTGCTCCATTCTGGTCCATTCCCACAGTGCTGCCAGAATAAATTTTCTGAGACCCAATATCATCAAGTCAGATCATTTATAAAGTTCTGCCATGCCATTTGGATAAAATTCAACTTTCTTAGCTTGCCATAGATTATCTTTGCCCTGCCTACCTCTTCAGGCTCATCTCCTGGCACTCAGTCTGCCAACAGTTCTTGATCAAGCATCAATTTTGTGCCAGGCATGGTTCCAGACACTACACATCTCACCCACCACAGTCTAGCTTTATTAAATTATGCACAGCCCCTACGCAGGCTAGGTCTCTAAGGCTTCTGTGCCTTTCTACATTTTTCTTTTTCTGCATCGTGCTAAATGCTTACGGTTTAAGACTCAGATCAGACATAAAATTCTGTGGGAAGCCCTTCCTGACTTAATTTTTCCCAGTTTAGTGCCACTCTGGTCCATTACTGGACCCATTACTGTCATGGCACTTACCACCCTGCATTAAATCTGTCAACTCTCTTGTCTTTCTCCTCCCTTCAACTTCTTGCCCCTTGAAAGTAGGGACTGTGCCTGTTATTTCTGATTTGACAATGCCTCATAGAATTTCTGACACAGTGTAGATGGAAAATAAATATTCATTGAATGAATCAATGCCAGAGGGAAAAATGCACGAGGTCTAGGACAACAAAGAGAAGTCATCTGTGACATCAAATTTAGAAAACAAGTTTTCATTAATTATTAAGGTATTTTGGGTGAAGGCAGATTTGTATTTTCTTTTATAATACTTATATCCTGTTAGAACACTTTAGGAATTTATTTGAAAATCTAAGATACCATGTCATTAGGAATCTACCCTTTTAGTTTTATTTTCCTAAAAAAGGCAATCTTTGAAGTCACAAGCTTAAGAAAAAATAATTTATCACGCATGAGGATTTGTTGGTGTTGAAGGGGTCTTTCCTTAGTATCCCCCCAAAAAGTAGAGTGAGGTCCTGTGGTGGTCAGCATATGACTGAAAATAAATTGTAGGATGAAAGTTTGGAGAAAAGCCAAAACAAAGAACAACTTAAGACATCAAAACCTGTGTCCAACTATAGATAAGTTTGACCAGAGGTCAACGAACTATGGTCTGATAAAGTTGCTTGTTTGTTTGTTTTATTTTTTTTTCTTTTTTTTTTTTAATTTTTTTTCAACATTTATTTATTTTTGGGACAGAGAGAGACAGAGCATGAACAGGGGAGGGGCAGAGAGAGAGGGAGACACAGAATCGGAAACAGGCTCCAGGCTCTGAGCCATCAGCCCAGAGCCCGACGCGGGGCTCGAACTCACAGACGGCGAGATCGTGACCTGGCTGAAGTCGGACGCTTAACCGACTGCGCCACCCAGGCGCCCCTGTTTGTTTGTTTTAAATAGTGGTTTTATGGCCATGATCTAAGAATGGTTTTAACATTTTTTAAAAGATTACATTTTAAATGGTTATCTAAGTAACTATGTAATACCCATATTTTGGCCTCTTAGTACACAAAGCCTAAAATATTTACAGTTTGGCTTGTGTTCTACAAATAAACAAGTTTGCAGACCCATGTTCCACTAACAGAGACAAAGAATTTGAGCACAGAAGGGAAACGGCAGACATAAGAAGAATGCAAATAGAAGGTAGAAGTTTTCTAGAGGGACCCTATGAATTCAGACATATACAAAGCAGGGGTATTAAAAACCACACTGATATGTGAAAAAGTTTCTCCACTTCTGTTCAAGAATATAGAAAAGATATAGAAAAGATTCACTTTTGTATACATCCAATCCACTGGCTGGTCCTAGGGGAAAGTCTTATTTTAGAGGCTCACTCATATTCTGGGAGATGTTATAAAGTAATTTTAGAAGACAATGATAGTATGAAATGCATAAGAGAAATAGGAAAAAAAAAGATTTTTTTTAGGGGAGAACATAAAGAAAACCAAAGTCCCTTCTCCTTGAATGTCCTTTCCTAGACATGAATAAAACTGAAGGATTTATTTTTGGCTTGGTCTTCTTCTGGAAAACACTGTGATAAGAATGAAAGTTTGGTGGCCCATATGACCTGAGTTCAATTCACTTTGGACTTCAGATAAAATTGTTGAAAGTTCACCCTACTCTCATCCATCCTTCTCCTCACTTAAAATGCATGCCCACTTAAATCGGACCTCAGATTTATCTGTAGCGATAACTGTGTGTCAAATTCATAACTTGCGCAAAAAGACACTGGACCATGAGTCAAAAATTAAGGCACATCCTGACTAAAATAGGCTAAGAGCTCTGGAGTAAGAAAGTTCCCAAATTGATTGCATATCCCCTTCTTGTTCCTAAGAAAATGTGTGTATAATGGAGTGTATAAGTGAAGCAATTATGACGCGTGAAGTTCTAAGTGGAATATATGGAGAATGATCAGTTTCTAATAGCCCTTAATTTAGGTACCAGCATTATAATCTGCAAGTACCCCTCAGCTCATAAAAGTCTTTTTGGCCTTTTTGGTTCTTGTGTTCGTCTCCCTCTTCTTCCTCCTCCTCCTCTTCCTGTTCCTCCTCTTCTTCTTCTTCTATTTATTGTCTCCCCTCCACATGTTCCTCACATCTCAGAACAAAGAAGAAGGCAGTACTCTAGAAGCAGTCACAAGGATGCATCATATATAATCATTACTTGAGGCCAATATTTGAAGACCTGCTATAAATATTAGGCTGTGTCCACACGTTTCTTATTCCTACAACAACCTCACAAATTAGGGTTTGCATTCTTCTGATAAGGAAACTGGAGCTCAGAGAAACTGAGTAGCATTAACTATTGGATTGTGCTAGATCAGCTTGGATCAGGCAGGAAACGATGCTCCCCGGAATCTTATTTCCTGGATGGCTCCAGGTTAAAGTTGGCCAAAAGTGGTACTTGCATGAGGTTCAGAAGACAAATTCAAGCAACAGTCATTTCTCTTAGAAGATGGCTGTGATTAGACCCAGTGGTGGCCAGAGGCAACTTGTTCTCTAGCTGACCGAAGGCAACCCCTGGCCCACAACCAGACACTTGGCTACATGCCACAGAAGCAGAAGTTACACAAACGCAGCAGCTTCCATAGACCCCGCCACAGCTTCCCATCTGTGGTCCTGTACAAATAGCCAGATGTGCCTAGCTTCTCAGATTTCCTGGAAAACTCTGGCTTGTCCACCTGTGCCAGGACTTCTGAAAGACTGCTTAGTGCTTCTTTCCCTCATCTCTGACCTCCCCTTCCAGACTTTCACTTCTTCCACTCTTCCCACATTGTTTGAAGTCTGATTCCTATAATAATTCCCTCACTTCCATTATGCTCACTGTGGCTTTGCTCCCTTGTCTGAACTCTGACTGATGCATACAACCAAGACCACAGAAAAAATAAGTCACAGCCTAAGTCCATGCTCTTTTTTATATGGATTGTTGTTCTCAGTCATATTTATGTTTAAAGATGATTCTACTTAAAAACAATGGCACTTAAGTATCATACACTGTCTTAGTCTGTCACGCTGTATAAGAAAATAAGATGAACCAGGCCTAGTTCCAGTCCTTTAAAAGGTGATAGAAAATGGAATATTCACAGATAACAAGAGACGGCATGAGGAACTAAAGGTCACAGGAAAAGTTCTGGCAAAGCATTGGGGGCCCTCACAGGTGGAGTAGACAGGGTGCCACATGGAACCTTCAGAGATGGATACTCCCTCAACATCACACAAAAAGAACAGTAGACGTCAAGTCAAGAGATGTGAAACACAGAGAGTGAAGTCGTTATAAAACAAGATTACACATTTTCATGTTTTAAAATGCTGTCTGGATTTCTGTTAGGGAGAAAGCCACATTAGTAAGGAAAAAAAGAATTCCTGTGTTAGAAAATGAGCAACGATTTCCCCCCAACCTACCCCTGCCCCTGCCCTGCCCTGCCCTGCCCGGCAAAGGGCAGATTTGACCAGGCTTCAAGCAAGGAGAAGCCATTCTGCATAGTAGAGACAGAGGAATTTGAAACTGGGATTGAGGGTGGATGTGGAGTGCAGAGAGATCAGGGACAAGGAGATTGAGAAGATAGAGACAGAGGGCACAGGAGGAAGGGAGGGAGGGGAGAAGAGGGAGGGAAGAAGAAGGGAGAGGGGAGGGAGTGGCGAAGTATCCAGTACAACATGGGAAGGGAAGGAGAAAAGAAGAAGGAAGAGAAAAATGCCACCTCTGAGGGTGTGACACCCAATGGCAGGAAGCTTCAGTGTCTGAGCGCTCCCACATTAACTCCAAAATCTTCTGAATAATTTGCAAACTAAGTGCATTATGTGAGTGGAGTCTTGTGTGTGTACACACAACAGTTTTGTGTCAAGGTATTGCCGAGAAAAACGGACATATCCCATGAGAATGCAAGAATTCAGGGGTTCAGGGAAACCTGGGGAAGAAAGTCCTGCAAAGATTTTGGAGCATCACAGGGTACGGATTGACATTTGTGCCAAGTGTAACGAGCTGGCCCGAGGGCAGAGATGCCCGAGACAACATTCAGTTAAAGTAATCAAAGCTACCGAACACCGAACATGCTGGGCGTGCCATGCCATAACTGTCCCAACAACTTTTTGAGGTCCATGCTGTTATCATCTTTATTTTACCAATGAGAAAACAGCATCTTAGAGCAGTTGAACACTTTCATAAGGTAACAGAGTTTGTACAGGCCAAAGAGGGTATTCAGACCCAGGTCTTTCTGATTCATGACCCAGCATTTTAATCATCTCTTTCAGTGAGTTGGAAACAATTAGTTGTATTCGCCATAGTCTCCTTTATTGTCTTCGACTCTGCATTATGTCAAAACCAGATTATTTCTGGAACACTGCACAAAATGTGGGATCTGCTATCAATTTTTCTGGGGCCACTTCTTATTATTGCTGCCTAAAAGGAGACAAAGCTGCAATATCACTGTTTCTTTTCATTAGGCACTTGTTACGGGACTGTTCAGCTATCACAATAAAGCTAACATGATCTCACCCATTCTTATTAAGACAAGTGTTTCAAATTAAAAATTAACATCTTTGGCATGTTAGAAAGGTATATGTTAACTCAAAGTCAGGTTTCTAAATAGAAACAGTATGAGATTAGTATGATCTAATGGACAAGGCGGAAAGAATACCTCCCATTCTTACCTTCTACCACAGAAGGAAATATTTCCTGTCCTTTTGTTAAAACTCAAAAAGTGGGGTTAAAAGGCCAAGTGAAAATATAATCCACTTGACAATGAGTTTAATCACATATTGTAGGTATAGATTTTTAAGAGGCAACTTGGTATGAGATCCTTATAAACCAGGAAGGAAATCCCCAATTGGGGTTTCTATTACTCTGACTCTTACTGCTGAAGAGTCAGAGCTGTGGGGTCTCTTTTTTCTTATTTTCATGAAATGTCAGTGTTTGGCTTAATGGATAAGGAACAGGCTTGCACATTTACACAGTGCACACCCACTAAACATTTTAAAAAGAAAATCCTAAGATGACCATTGAACTATGAGGCACAGAATTCTCGGGATACTCAAAGCGACTCGTTTGTGCTGTATGTTAAATCACAACAACCAAGGTGAAAACAGACAAACGCAATCACCTAGCTGCTTGGCAAATGTGTTGCAAAACAGGCAATTAATTTTTCTGTATGTGCTTTTGTCTCTGTTTTCACAGTTTTAACGATATCACTTTGTAGGTGGGTTTTTAGTTGTTAAGTACAGTTTTAATCAGATCAAGAAGTTTCTTGAAGCATTGTTTCATATGTAAGATTCAGTGAAATCGCCTAAATATTAATTAGTCGTGTTTTCAAAGACATGTGTCTAAACTTGAGCCTGCATATCTTCTAATTATCAGAGGAAACTTTGCTCCCTTTAGTTTCCATTAGGATCTAGGGCAGGGTTTGGCCAACATTTTCTGTCAAGGATCAGGTATCAAATATTTAAGGTCAAAATTTCTCAAACTCAGCACTACTGACTCTTTGTCCAAGATAACTGTTTGTTGAAGACGATTGTATTGTTCATTGCAGGATACTTAGCAGCTTTCTATTCTCTTCCAATAAGACTTGAGTGGTGTCCACTTTATCCAGGTGTCACAGGCAAAAATGTCTCCAGACTTTGTCAAATGTCTCCTGGGGCCCAGGAACAAATCCACCTCTGGTTAACAGCTATTGTTTTCAAATTTGCAGGTCGTCTATTCTCATTACAACTAAGAAAACAGGCACAGATAAAAGGCAAATGAATGTGAACGGCTGTGTTTCAGTAAAAGTTTATTTATGGACACCAAAATTTGAATGTCATATAATTTTCACCTCACATGAATAATTCTTTTTTTCCACTATTAAAAAATTTAAAAACCTGGGGCATCTGGGTGGCTCCATCGGTGAAGCATCCAACTCTTGACTTTGGCTCAGGTCACGATCTCAGGGGCCATGAGTTCGAGCCCTGCATCAGGCTCTGCGCTGACGATGTGGAGCCTGTTTCAGATTCTTGTCTCCCTCTCTCTCTGAGCCTCCCCTGCTCACGCTCTGTCTCCTTCTGTCTCTCAAAAAGAAATAAATATTTAAAAATTTTTTAAATAAATAAATAAAAATTTAAAAACCATTCTTAGCTCATAGGGTGGACAAAAACAATAGGCCCTACTTGTGAACCCATGATCTACAGGAAAAAAAATGATAAATAAGATAAGTCTCAAAAAAAAAAAAAGGAAAATTACTCTATTTAAAAATAGTCTTTGCCTCAGGGAATTTCTGATCTACAGTAACAAATATTTATTTTTCCCCTTGATAAATGCTGTCAAGAAGGTATGTGAAGGGAACGATGGTAACAGTACCAAGGAATATGGTCTCCAGTGAAGGCTGCACAGAGAAGGGATTAAACCACCTTGAACTGGTGACCAGAAGTTGACCAGAAAATCAAGGTGATATACGTATATGTGAACATGGAAATTGTATATAATATGATACAATAAAACCAAAAGATAGAAAAGTTCCTTGAGGAAGCCTAAAGCTTCATTTTTGATGTATTGACAGGTTGAATAGATGTGATTATAATTAGTACGCTGTGATTAAATAAGCCAGATGGACATCCAGAACTACTCCTAATATGCAAATGGAACAAATTTGGCTTTTGCTTCTTTTTTTTTGAAACTTTTAATGTTTTTTTTTATGTTTGAGAGAGAGAGAGAGAGTGTGTGTGAAGAAACGATATGCAGAGAAAGAGAGAAGGAGACAGAATCTGAAGCAGGTTATAGGCTCTGAGCTGTCAGCACAGAGCCTGACATGGGGCTCGAACACACTAGCTGTGAGATAATGACCTGAGCCAAAGTCAGACGCTTTAACTGACTGAGCCTCCCAGGCATTTCCTCTTGGCTTTTGCTTCTATCTTTGAATGATCTATGGCTGTACTATATGTCTAAAATGTGTTTTTCCCACCTGAAAATGTTGAGGCATATGGATCTCACACAGAACGTAACGTGAAATCGATGAAATCATGCATGGGAGTGCGAATGAGGAACAGGAGCTTATTAAATTGTAGTTCTGTGAGGTTGTATTTTCTTTATTGTAAAGCAGCAACATCCAAGGATAAGATAGTCTTCTTTCAACTGTCCCATCTCCATTTTTTTGATTGGTTGTTCGGTAGTGGTGGGAGCTGTATTGTCTTGATTTTGCAGTTTGCATCTATAGTAGCAGGTATTGCTTCTTTGCTGGGGACATTACAGCAAAAACAATCATAAATGCGACAGGCGTAGAGACCAACACATTCATCAAAAAGAATCGAAGTCAGAAAATATTGGCATGGATTCATCTGAAGGACAAAGTTGTTTCGGCTCTTCCATGCAAATGTACCCAGGGAAGGCCTCTAAAGATTTCAAACAACAAGCTGCATCCATGGTAAAAAAGTGATCTCGAGATAACATAGTGCATTCAGTTTTAGAAAAATTGATATTTTTCCCCATCATTTCTTTGAATTTGACCCTGCTTGTCAAGTTCCTGCCATCTTCAGAGTAGTGGTTTCTGTAACACGTCCTGATATAGAAAACCCAATATCATAACTATATTTTCCATGTAACTTTAATCCTCAACTTGGGCCACAACTATTCACAGTGACGAATGCCAACCAAGCTACGCAGTTTTCAGTTGTTTTCAAGAAAAGTATCAATGTCAGTTGTGGGAATCTGTGGCAACCACCAAAATGGATAAAATTAAGGGTTAAGCTACCCCCTGGCCCAACCATTTCCTTGCAAGCATCCAGGCCGAGTTATTCATCTGACCTCTTCACTAAATAGCACCCTTACACTCTTAGTGCAGGAGATGAAATGTATTGTTAACAATCCAAGGAATGGCTGATCTTGATTAATGTGATTTTCCAAACAGCTAAAAAGAATCGCTTTGAGGGGAGCTATATATATATATAATTATTTTTAATTATATTTAAATTATATATAATTATATAAATCATATAAATTTATTTATTTATAATTGAATTATAAATAAATCAAATTATGTAAATTATACAAATTATATATTTGATTATAAAATTATATTTTAATTATAATTATTATTTTTGTAAATAATAAAATTATGTATATTATATATAATATAGTGTATATATAATAGTATGTATATATATAGTATAATATTTATATGCTCACACATACACACATATTTTTTTCTGTGTGTTATGCACGCCTCTATTATAGATTTTCTTTCTTTCTGTTTTGTATTATAGTTGGTAACCTACACTTCTCTTTTACCAGAACAGCCCATAACCATTTTTAAAGTCGGTAGTTATGTTCATGTCTGTACACAGTGTAACACTTCCCACAGCACTTAATCATGTAACAAGTGTTTGTTGCATTTCAATTTAACTATTTAATAACTTAGTATTGTCACCAAAAACATGCAATGAATGGTAAAGTGATATTTCAGAAACCATTATGGCATATGACTGTTGTTTTTGAGGAATTCTTTATTAAGCGGCTGATGAAAGGTTCAGGCTACCAGCAAGTAGACAACAGCCCAAAACATTTTAATTTTCTCATACGATAGCATGCAAAAATGAACAGATATTACTTACTCTGACTTCTCATCCCTCTGTTTTGAAGGAGGATTTATTTATTTAAACTTTTTAAATAAATAAATAAATAAATAAATAAATAAATAAAATATGAAGAGAGAAAACAGCTCCTCGCCGGAGGGACATTCAAAATGAAGATAATCTGATGAAGGTGTCCCAGAATTTTTGTACTTCAGAATCACTTAACTTAGAGGCACTTTCAAAACCCAGATTTCTGAGTTTTTGCTTCAGTAGGTCTGTACATAAGCCCAAGTATTTGCATTTTTAACATGTTTCAACGTAACACTGATGTTGCTTGTCTAGGGACCCTCACTCTGAGAAGCGCAGATCGAATTCAAGTTTCATGTAGCCAACCTTACCATTTTTTTTCATTCGAGTTAGGTAACTCGCCTCTTTCTTTCATAGTTGAGAAAATTGGCTGAGTAGATATCCAGTTACAACTTTTCTGCCCTTGTTTGGATAGTGTTGCCATGGGGGACTTCTTTTCCCACCTTTATTGGGAAATACATATGTTTTTCCAAATCCTCAACTTCATGAAATATCTATTGAGAAATCAGGAAAACAGAAGAGGCATTATAATTCTCCTCTGAGAGGAATTAAAGCTTAACTAGAAAGATAGAAATGGTACTGATCCAAAGGAAAACACTGACTTGAAAGCAAAGCCTGGAGACACTGACATGCCACTCAAAAACTGAGGTCAATGTTTTTAGAAAATGGGATAAGGCAGTAGGAGATAAATATCACTTTTAGATGGTGCCTGGTTAGAAAGTTGTGTTCATGCTGACGGTGAGCCATTCTCGCCAACAGAAGTAATGGTAAGTTTGTGTGCATTTTACACTTTATACAAATCCTATGAGAGTTGTTCTAAGAAATAACACATTTAGAAAGCAAAATATGTTTTTTGATTAGCAATTTCAACATATGATTCTGTGTAGTGTCATTAACCTTGATAGGAAATCTGAATGCTATGTTATTAAAATAACTGCCTATTAATGTTTGCTGCAGTGTTTGAATATTAGCTATCGGCTACAGTTCCTGGTAAACACTTTAACAGAATTAATGCAAGAAAAGAAAATGTGAATGTTCTTGAGGGAAACTCCAACATGAGATAAGAAATTGCTCAAAAATCAGTTAAATAATGCAAAGCAATATTAATTCCATCAGCAAATGAAAATCAGGGCAAGCAAACAAAAGCTTTTATTGCTAAAATTGAAAGGGGTTCATCATATTAAGCACTATGTACCAATGTAAAGATATTTTTGAATACGCTTTTAAAACTCTGACCAACATTAATTCAAAAGGAAGTAAATTATTCTACATCTGGAATGTTTGTCACAAAACAAGGATCAATTTTATTGAATAGGGCAATCAATGTCTTGCGTGTTTTAAAATTTCATTTTAATAATGGTAATTCATAAATATTAAATATTTTATATTGTCTTTGCATTTTAAATTGTTTTATTTGGCATTGATTTTTGTGTTAGTTCTCCCTGCATTAGCATTTTTGTTAGGAATTATGTATATCAAGTTGAAATGATTTGTATGTATTATTGAAATATAAAATCTTATCACAAGATATTGGTGAATAACAGTAATAAGTCATGCATTTAGTAATATATATGTGTTATTTTATAGAAAACATTAAATAATGTATATCTACTGCAGATACAATATTTACTGTTTATTTTTATGGTCATTCATTATTACTAAAAACGTGTAGTCTGCTATGAAAAATACAAAATAATATGATTTTGAGCATTCCTACAAATTCCCCAAAATTCTAATTTGTCATTCCCAAATCCAAAGACTAATGTCTGTCAGGAATTTGGAAATGTTACATTTGGGACATTTTTAAATTTCAAATTTTCCAATAGTAAGCATATGAAATTTATCTTAGCTCCTCTTTGAGGCCACAGAACTTGGTATTTCCTCTGTCTGGAACATTTTTTCTAGATACCCCTCTTGCTCACTCAGCTCGTCAGTGAGAACAAGTATCCCTCATAGAAAATTGATTGATTGGATCAATTGATTGGAAAATACGTTGGAAAAGCACATGGATGTATAGTGAGCAGTAAATTTGTCTGCCATACATTCGCTCCCTTTAATATTAATTATTGCAAGTGTCTCTTAGAAATAGACCATGGTTTCCCAGTCATCTTTTTTCCCCAGTTGAAGAAATTTGTTGAGTTGTTTATGGCCTAGACTCTGATTGTTAGGAAAGAATTTTTCAAGATTTCTTTGGCATATGTCCCTACACACACACACACACACGAAATACAGACTTACTTGATTTTCTTAAATCTGGGTCAGTTTTTTATTCTCTTTTCCTTATTTTTAATTTTACTTCTATTATGCTGTATTATGGGCTGAAGTGTGTCCTATATTGAAGAAAGGTTAAGGTCCTAATTCCCAGTATTTCAGAATGTGACTATATTTGGAGATATGGCCTTTAGAGGTAATTAAATTAAAATGAGGTCATTAGGCTAGGTTTTATTCAGTATCATTCAGGTTGTATCCCTGTAAGGAGAGGAGATTAGGGCACCGACACATACAAAAAGAAGACCATGTGAGACACAGGAAGAGGACAGCCATCTACAAGCCAAGAAGACAGGCTTCAGAAGAGACCCACCCTGCTGACACCTTGATTTTTAACTTCCAGCCTCTAGAACTGTAAGGAAATAAATTGCATTGTTTAAGCCACTCCTGCGTGGTATTATGTATTATGGCAGCTGGAGTGAACTAATAAATGTTGTAAAGCACTTCTGTCTCAAGTAGTTTCTAACATGTTATGAGTTAAAAAATCAAGTAGTTAAACTGAATACCAGGTATGTATAGTAAAGATTTCTAGTAGTGGACTATTTACCAGGAAAAAAGCAAAACAAAACAGAACAAAACAAAACAAAACAACCAGGATACCTTTATATTTGTAGTAAGCAGGGTCTATTTTGCTTAGGAGGATGGTCATTACTGTTGTTCCCTAAGAGCATCCAGTTCCCCTTATGGAAATACAGTAGGGATGCATTTTTCTGTATCTTTGAAGGCAGATGCATCATGTGACTTGTCCTGGCCAATAGAATACGAGCAGAAGGGATGTGTGTCATTTCTCGGCTGAAGTTTTTAAGAGTCAGTGCGCCACCTGTCACATTTACTTTTTTCTGCTTTGGCAGCTGTGCAACAGGAAGATGGGGGCTCGTGCACCCCGAGTCCCTGAGTGAGGATGATGTACAAGGAGCAGCGAAGCTGGCCCACCACGGGTCATGGAGAAGGGATGAGAACTGGGCTTCCACTATTTTGAAGCACCACGATTAGGTGGTTCTTTGACACTGCAGAACTTATACAACTGATCTGAGGTATTTTTGACTCCGTTGTAGATACATAAGCTATTATTATAGTCTTTTTTTTTTTTTAAAGATTAGAACGAATTTTTGAGTAAGAATTCCAAGAGCAATGGGGTGGGTTGCATCCTGAACAAAGCATTCATCACGTTGCTCTCAGGCTTCCCGTGGTCATCAAGATGATTCTGAATACTCACTGGACACAGATTCTCAGGGCATATTTCTGTACAGTGAGGTGAATTTCTGTGATGCTCCCAAAATGTTGATTTCTTGTACATATAAATCAAACTCTCCCACATTTATCATAACAGAAAATTCTTTGAGGTTTCCTTAACTAGCTCTTAACCTTCTGGGTGCCACTTTTCCCTGGGTTACCATCCAGAAGGAAACCTTTCTCCACCCTACTTCCTCAAGGCAGGGTGCTTAAAAAGGCAGAATAGCCAGAAATATTCCAGGGTACAGCCACAACCCAAACACTCTCTCCTAAGAGTGGGGATAAACAGAATCTAGAGGTATCCCACCTAACTTCTTAGACCAGTATGCATTCTGACTGAAAAATCTATACCAATCTGGAAGCATATGGATGCCATTTATTTCATTTCCTTTGCAGAAGGGTACTTTAGGGATCACTTCTGCCTTTCCCCCAGGCCCCACCTTTCTCTGTCTTATCATTTGGAGGCTACAGAGGAATTAAATTCATCTTGAAAGAGTGTTTATGAATTAGATTGTGACCATTACTTCAATGATTAAATACTCAAGAGAGATAATCCAACCCAGAGACCATGTCACAAGAGGGAACCGTGGTTAGTGTCAATGACTGCTCATTTTCCATAAACATGGCTGTGAGCCAACCTTAGGGGGAAAATGTAAAGTTGGTAAATGACATATTTGGCATCTCCGTCTGTTTCTTTCCTTACCCCTTCAGCACTTGATCTGGGTTCATTATGCTTTTCATGGCACCAAGACTCCTATTAGATAAGGGATTTTATTTCCAGTATAGACTCTTCAAACTCACTCCCCACTCTGGAAACACAGACCCACATCTTTCACCATATTAGGGCATTATTATTGAGCTAAATTCAGAGTACTATGGAATCCATATCTCTGAAATGGATTCTAATTTCCAAGGAAAGTCCAACGTAAGGTTTCCAGGCTTTGAGCAGGTTTCTAAAGTTCTTTTACCTGCCTTCTGGTGAATAAAGCATAGCATTTTAACAGGCTACCAATTATACATGGACTTTAGGTATAAGAGGATGGTCAGTTTTGAAGACTTTTTTGGACTGGCTCCTATTTCCTGTTGACATTGTAATTGACTCCACCAAATGGGTTCCCCTCTGCCCATCTCGAGTTACATGCATGGAGCTTGAGGAATCAATCTCAGGTCCAGGGGTGGGGCTTGTGGAGTCTAAGCCAATCACAGCAATCCTGTCCTTCTTACTTTGGTGAATAGTGCAGGGATGAGCCAATTAGCATAAGGAATTATTCCAGAACAGACAAAGGACTTAATTCAGGGCAGCAAGTGGGAGATGTCGCAGCAAGTGGGAGAAGACATCTGCTTAGGGCCTCTGGGAAAGAAGCTTCCTCCGTTTTATGAGAGACCTTTTTTTTTTTTTTTTTTTCCAACGTTTATTTATTTTTGGGACAGAGAGAGACAGAGCATGAACGGGGGAGGGGCAGAGAGAGGGAGACACAGAATCGGAAGCAGGCTTCAGGCTCTGAGCCATCAGCCCAGAGCCTGACGCCGGACTCGAACTTACAGACCGCGAGATCGTGACCTGGCTGAAGTCAGACGCTTAACCGACTGCGCCACCCAGGCGCCCCTGAAAGACCTTTCTTATGTGACCCTTATTCTCTTCTCCAGAGCAGATAAGGAAGGAAATAGCAGTAGGAAGTAAAGCACTTCTCTTAGGACCACAAGGGGGCTCTTGCCTTAAAACAATTCTGGCATCTGAAAGCAGAAAAAAGAGAGGGAAAGGGTCCTTGATAACTTTATTAAACCATTGAGCCAAACTTACCCTGCAGTCCATATTTCTTCTGCATTTCCTCACAGTTACATGAGATCTTCAAGCATCCTTTATTTTTGAACAATTTCAGCGTTATTTTATTTAACTTGAAACCAGAATATTATTTCACTGTTAAACTCACTAAGAATATGGGTCTGTTAATACTTTTTTTAAAAACATCTACACATGCCCTGAGCCTTGGTAATTCATAATATAATATGCCCATTTAAAAAATTGATCGAGGGGTGCCTGGGTGGCTCAGTCGGTTAAGCGTCCGACTTGAGCTCAGGTCATGATCTCATGGTTCATGGGTTCGAGGTTCATGGGTTTGAGCCCCCGTGTCAGGCTCTGTGCTGACAGCTCAGAGCCTGGAGTCTGCTTCTGATTCTGTCTCTCTCTCTCTCTCTCTCTCTCTCTCTCCCCCCCTCTCTCTGCCCCTGCCCCTGCTCATGCTCTTCTCTCTCTGTCTCTCAAAAATAAATGTAAAAAAAAAATTTTTTAAATAGACCTATTTGTCAAATAAATTTATGTTAAAAATACCCTTGAAGAGTCACTTTCCACAATGAATAAGAGTAATCTAATAATCATGATTTGACATGTATATTCCCTAACATAAATATTTGAAAAACAATACTGCAATGATTTTTGGCCATTCCATTTAATATACAGGAAATTTAGTATAATTTGGTAGTGATGACCAGATACTGTCATTAGGTTTGGATAAAAATACCGAGATAATATGGTTACAAACAATGGATTTAATAGTGTTCTTTCTTCATGTCTCAGACATTTATTTATGTCTGGGAACATAATACAAAAATTAAAGATAAAGAATGCATCCATTAATTTGGTATGGGATGGGGCGCCTGGGTGGCTCAGTCAGTTAAGCGCCTGACTTCAGCTCAGGTCATGATCTCACAGTTCGTGGGTTTGAGCCCCCTGTTGGGCTCTGTGCTGATAGCTCAGAGCCTGGAGCCTGCTTTGGATTCTGTGTCTCCCTCTCCCTCTGCCTTTCCCTTGCTCACGCTCTCTCAAAAATAAATAAACATTAACAAAATTAATTTGGTATAGGAGGAGATCTCTATTTTTTATAAAAGGAAAAAAAATAAGAGAAAAGAGAACTCTGAAGGCACCTATAGGTACACACATAAAATTAACTTACATAACTTCAGAAACTCTGTAACTGATATTTTCCCTCAATTCCACCGTTAGCCTGAAAAATAAAACTGTCAGTTATTTTAACAGAAAACAACAACAACAACAACGTTGTATTCGGGAATAGCCGAGAATTGCAACTGGGGACATGCAAGCTATGACAAAACCATAGGCAAGTCCAGAGGACAAAGGAGAAGAAGCTCTTTTATAGAGGAAAGAGGGAAGGTGACAGGGGTTTTTATAAACAAAAAGCCCACTGGAATAAACTGAGAGCTCAAAGTGTTGTAGCTTCTCATTGACTGAATTGGCTGGGCTGCTTCTGGACAAGAAGAAAACATTCTTCCTCTTCCTCGCATAGTAGAGCAACATCTATTTGCAAGGTAAGACTAGACTGGTAGGGCATGAGACACCCCCCTTCTGGCATCTGACTCCATTCTAAATGAGGTTTTCTTCTCTTAATTTTCACACTAGTGACCTTATCTTCTAGCCCACCAAGTGCATGTAGTAAGTAGGCTTTTTTTTCTCATTTGTGTTTTTTGTATTTCTGCTCTTAGTAAATGATTTCTCAGTTTGTTTTCCCCTCTGTGACTTAATTCCTTCTTATATAAATGGGCTTTTTTTTTTTTTTTTTTTTTTGAGACTTAAATGAGCCAATAGTTACAAAGTTCATAGAACACTGTCTGGAACACAGTATGCACTCATTTAGTATCATCCATTAATTATTACTGTTATCATTGTCAACAGTGTCATATAACACACACGGGGAACAATTTTTCCTTCCTTTATTAATGTCATTTTATTGGATACACAATATTATAAAAAAAGGAATTTTACTTTTTTTTTTTTTTGGACTGTTACATTGTTAATACTTTTTTTGTGGTCTTTTAAATTTTGTTTTACTATTATAACTAACCATGTAATGAATATCCTTATTTATGCATTTTTATACACAACTCTCTTATTTCCTTAGGATTCAGTCTTAGAATTGGAATCACCTAGTGAAAAGGTATATTGGTGTGACATAAATCCTCTAGATGTTATATGGATGGGCTCCCCTGTGTTTCCCAGCTTCCTTGGAACTGATTGGGGCCTAGTTCTGATCAATGGGCCCTGGCTGATGGGGTGTGGACCAAAGCTAGTTGTGTCACATCTGGGTCAAACATTTAATTTACAGGGTAAGAACTTTTGGTGTTTTGTTCTCTCTGCTTTAGTGATTGAGTTCCTACATGGAGGGCAGTAGACCAGTGAGTCTGGAGTGGAAACAATCCTATATGAACAAGCAGCAAACAATTTTGTTTTTAAGTATTGAGACTTGGGATCTCTCTGTTACTGTAGGAAGAGGGTACTGCTATGGTATAGATTTAGCACGGGGTAGCAAGAATTGAGGAAATTTATACCAGAATTTAGCAGGTTATTAATCTGTTTAATGACAGTGACAAAACAATTGGCAAAACTATTAAATATTCAAAATATTTGTGGATCTATTTGAAGAGGCTGGAAAATAGAACAACAATAGTGTGCATTGATTGCTATTGGTTGCCATTGACAAGTTGTTATAAGAAAAGTAAACTCATGAAAGAAGTAATCAGTTTGCAGGCAGAATTGAAAGGGAAAAGATAAAATTTAGAAATTGAGAGCCTTGAAGGTTTGGAAAAGGCACCTGCTTATTACCTTCAAAGAGTAAAAAGCAAGAATGAAGATTGTGAGAGTCAACAATGTTCAGTGAAACTGTCTACTGATTAAATGATTTCAGGTCAAAGATTAGACTGGAGCTATGGTGTCTTTCATTTACATGAGTTAGATCAATAAAAAGATTGGATTCAGGGTGTGGCCTTGCCACAGAAGCTGTACAATCTCAAAATGGTCCATAGTAAATCAGAAGAGAGGGATCTATAATTGGGAAATTGAAGAAATACAGCCGATCTGAAAACTATGTCTCAAAATGTACTGTGTTCCTGATTCTTGACCCATGAAACTGACTTGAATCAAATAGACAAGAAGCTGGGGCACCTTGGCTCAGTTGGTTAAGCTTCTGACTTTGGCCCAAGTCATGATCTCATGGTTTGTGGGTTCAGGCCCCATATCTGGCCCTGCACTGACAATGTGGAGTCTGCTTGAGATTCTCTCTCTTCCCCCTCTCTCTGCCCCTCCCTGACTTGCACTTTCTCTCTCTTTCAAAATAAATAAACAAACTTCAAAAGTAGATAAGCCTACTAAGACTTTTAGAAAGTCGTACTGCCAATGAAACTGTAAACATAGACTGAAATAGTCCATGTTTATTCCAACCTTATAATTACAAACTTGGACAACCAAACTTTCACCAGAAGGAAAGCAAAAGATGCCTTGCCCCTAAGGAAGTCTTTTCCCCATAACTCCTTTCAGAGGGGCCAAGAAAAGAAAGGGAAGACTGGCCACAGCATGATCCAGATAACATAATGAATGATGGACTTGGGAGCTCCTCCCAGATTGCAGAATCAGGAACTAACCAAAGAACACTCCACACTTCCAGGGAAGGGTTCTAAGCAACTTCTTTCTAGTGCAGTAGCATTACTATGGATTAGTGATTGTTGGGTATATTCCATTCTTCCCCTTTCTGAATGTGAATGTTTATTGCTATTCGCTTGTCCTTGTTCCCCTAGTATATACTGGCAGTGTGGTGGTGAGGGGGGTAATATGTTTTGCTGGTATATAGGTTCTAGACTAAGAGGAGCCATATTTAAATCTGATGTAGGAGCTACTATTACCACCCAGAGATTCTGGAGTTGAGTTGGATATAATAACCAATAGAACATTGAGTAGTCTTCTTTTGGAAAAGGGTTGACTGTATTCTATCTGCAAGGAAAGTAGTACAAATATGTATTTTGTATGCAGATGGGAAGACTTTGACAAAAACAATAATGCTCACCAAGTATTTTATGAATTTCCCTATATTGCCCAGACCCACTGCAGTTAAACCAGTCAAATGACTTGTTCTGCTCATGCAAGGAATGTATTTATGTCACTTCTGGGGTAAAGCAGTTAATTGCTAGAGTAAGAGGATACAGTGTTATCTTCTCAGGGACAAAGAAGACCCCATTTTGATGTGGTGAAGCTATACTATTGAAGTGGCCATCACATGGGAGATAGTTGCTGTCAAAAGTCATCACGATGTTGTTAGGGTCTACCATAACATGAGCTTAAAGCAAACTGTCCTTGTACTAAGCCACTGAAGTGCAGGGTCTTTGGTTGTTCTTGTTTCCATAGACTAACCTAGCACTGTCCAATAGAGACATAATGTGAGCCACTTTAGTAGCCACATTAAAAAGTAAGAATCAGGTGAGATTAATTTTAATGATTTTATCTAACTCAACATATCCAACATATAATCAATATATGAATTATTAATGAGATATTTTATATTTTTATGTCTTCAAAACCACATCTCAATTTATACTGCCCATATGCTTATTGTCCAACGGCTACATGAAGCTGATGGCTACTATATTAGCACAGGTCTGGCTTGTCTGTATTTTGAATTGGTACCTTCAACAGTGAAAAGAATAGAACCATCATCTTTTCCTGATGCCTAAAGTTAGAGAATATGACAGTTAATTTTATGTGTCAATCTGGAAAGTGTGTTTGGATAAGATCCGCATTTAAATCAGTGAAGTTTCGGGGCGCCTGGGTGGCGCAGTCGGTTAAGCGTCTGACTTCAGCCAGGTCACGATCTTGCGGTCCATGAGTTCGAGCCCCGCGTCAGGCTCTGGGCTGATGGCTCAGAGCCTGGAGCCTGTTTCCGATTCTGTGTCTCCCTCTCTCTCTGCCCCTCCCCCGTTCATGCTCTGTCTCTCTCTGTCCCAAAAAAAATAAATAAATAAACGTTGAAAAAATAAATAAATAAATCAGTGAGGTTTAGGGAAACCACCATAAGGTGGGAGTGGGCCTCATCTAATCAGTTGAAGGCCTGAATAGAACAAAAGATCAGCCTTCCTGAGCAAGAAAGAATTTTCAGCAGACTTCCTTCAGTGTTCATCTACACCACCAACTCTCCTAAGTGTCTAGGCTTCTAGCCCACACTGAAGATTATGGAGCTAATAATCACGTGAGCTAATTCCTTACAATAAGTCTCTCTCAGTCTATGTGTGTCAGTGTGTGTGTGTGTATGTGTGTGTGTGAATTTATATATATATATATATATATATATATATATATATATATATTCCCCCAACCTAGAACTCTAATACAAAATTTATTTAACTAAATTTGTCTGCTCCCATCTTCTTCCATATTATATCTTTCTATCACAGAGGTTGGAAGTCAAAGATTACATTTTCCAGAATACCATATAGCTAAGAACTCAGATGCATTTGGGATTCTATTAGTGAGTTACACTTGCAGGATTTGGGGAAGATAGAAATAAGGAAGAACTTTCTTTCAAATAAAGCTCAACAGGCCAAGGGATTTTTTCAAGGTGGTATATTCTACATTTCTGTGTCTAGTGATTAAAGCACTTGTAATGGTAGCAGTCCTTCTGGAAGCAGGAATATCTTCTTCCTGTTCTCTGTGTCACAGCCACAATAATATGACCCTAACACCAGAAGTCTACTGTGGTTGTCTAAGATTTACTCTTCTAATCTTTGAACTATTTTCTAAGTGCCTAATTCAATCTGCTAGGTATACTTGGAGAGATTTCTGTTTCTTACATTAAAGCTGTCTTGTAGAATAATACATTATATTGAATAATTTACTAGATTCCAAGAAAAATCAGGATTAGTTATGATGAATGTGAAACTGCATCTTACTTTAAAAAAAATAAAAATTCATTTCTCTTTTATATACAAGTCCAGAGATAAATACGTTTTTATTAATTTGGATACATATTGTCAAAAGAGTATAGATTCTTCCATTAGAAAGATGGTAGTTCTTGTCAAACTTCATGCAAACAAACCTGCAGTGAATGGAAGCTGCCCACAGGAACACTGTATAAAAGGTGGTCTGCATGCATCTGTAAAGGGCTTCAATGGCCTATTAATATACTTAACCCAATCAGAGGGATAAAAATGGAGTGGGAGGAGAGTGATTTGGGAAAGTTAGTTCTGTCAAACATAACACATAACACATAATTTCATGCCAAGCTATGTTATTAGCAAGAACTATTTTGGTTGCAAATTTTGGAAACCCAACTTTATTAGACTTCAAGGAATTTGTTGGATCACAAAACTAAAAATTCCAAGGCCAAATCAGGCAGGCTTCAAGAAAGGTGGATTGAGGATCTCAATGTTGTCATCAGGACTCAATTTCATTCTTTCCATTTCAGTGTTATCCTTGTCTTTTGAATCCACACTAAATCAGTATCAAGGTGATAGCAAGTTGGTAGCAAGGTGACAGCAAGCAATTCCATTCTCTCAGCTATTCAAAAAGCAGCAAGCTTCCCTTTTCCAATAAAAGTCCCAGAACTGATGCTCCCAGGAAATGAGATGAGTAAGCCCACGTACTCATCCTTGAATTATATCCTGGGCAAGCAGTACGGCACTCTGATATGGTGATATTTCTATCTCAAAGAAAAGGGTAAGGTCAGCTCTAACAAAATTCATGGAATTAATGTTGGGCAACTAACTTCCTTACCAGTGAAAATTGGTGTGTTTTTGCTAAAAGAAAAAAAACATGAATATTAAGCAGGCAATGCTTTTTTTTTTTAAAGTCCATCTCTTGTTGGACTCTCAGTCTACATTGACTCATAAGTTAGATCTTGTAATTTTATATGTTACTTTTTTATTTTAGCATCAAATTTAGAAATCTTACTGGATAAAAACCTCTACATCAAATGTGGAAAACAGCACATAATGGATTCATGATAAAAACATTTATTGTGTAAATAAATGGATTTGCATTTATCAGTTAATTTATCAATTACCTATTGCCACGTTAAAAAATACCCCAAACATTATGTCTTAAAACACCAGATTTATTTTTTCATGATCCTGAAGGTCAGCAATTTGGTCAGGGCTAAATGATGCATCTCACCTCTGTTGTTAATATTGGATTCTTTCATTCATTTGCAGTCAGTTCTCAACAACAAATGCGAAAATTTTCTGGCTTGTTTTGGGAGACCTTATTCACATGCTTGGATTTTGTGTGGAGAGATAAGGGATTACTGGACCACCTACCTGTCAGGATCTTGCAGAGTGGCCACAGTTTTTCCTTTATGGTGACTGTGTTTAAAAAGCATCAAATAAAGAAAGCTCAATGCACAACATCCCATTGGCTAACGTAAGTCACAAAGAGTGGAGAAATAGACTCTGCCTCTTGATAAGAAGAGCTAAAAAATATTATTTTTTTATTAACTTTTTTTATTTTTCAATTTGCCACAGTTCAACCTATGGCCACAGTTCTTTGCATCCTTTCTACTTGCAAAGTAAGTCCTAAAAACTCCAAAAGAAATTTCAACAAATTTTGGCGTTAAGCTCAAAATCTAGTTTCCTGTAATCTGTATCTAAGACTAAGATGAATGTGGCTCCTAAAATTCATCTTCTATTGATTCAGTGACATGTAAACTAAAAAGATAAATTACTTGTCCTCATACTGCCCTTGGACAGAATAGCCACATAAGACCCTCCAATTCCAGAAATGGAAGAATAGAAGACACTGGTCCAGAGCAATTGTGAAAGTTTGCTAGGCACATGGTATCAGATCACATTACTCTGGAGACAAAGTTTTTCTTGATTAGAGCTGGCATTTGCATCTTACAAGGAATTCCCAAGTCCACTTTTCTCCATGGTTCTCAGCTCTGCCATTGGAGTCTTTCCCCCCTCCACCCTTTAGAAAAGAAATACCCAAGTAGCTTGCTCAGCCTGCTTTCTACCTCTAGAAAATCCAGGACCCCAAAACACTAATTTAAATTAATGCTCTCACTTCTAGTACAAATTCTAGTGCTTTGATTACTGCTACTTCCTTTAGAATTCAATGGGTTTCCTATGAATAAAAACCATATCCACATTTGCTGTCACATTAGCTAAAAGAAGTCACAGGGTCAAACACAGATTTAGAGAGTGGAAAATAGTTTCCACCTCTTGATAGAAGGAGTTTCTTGTTTTGGGTTGTTTTTTTTTTTTTTAATTTATTTATTTATTTTGAGAGACAGAGTGTACACTTGAGGGGAGAAAGGGCAGAGAGAGAGGAGAGAGAGAATCCCAAGCAGGCTCCATGATCTCACTAACCTTGAGATTATGACCTGAATCCAGAGTCACTTACCTGATTGAGCCACCCAGGCAACTCAGCTGTTGCTTGTTTTTATGACCTTTTCTTTAAATTGATCACACAACAGAAGGTTGAAAGATTTACTAAAAAATCCTCATGTTTTTTTACCAAATGCAAACATGCTATTATATGATATTAAACTCCTTATTCTTTATGGACATTAACTTTTCCCCCAAACAAACTTGCTGCCGATTAGTATCTGGCATTAAATTAAATCAGGCAAACAAAAGGGGAAATAAACAGTTGTGGGATGTATATAAGTTGTAAGCAAGAGACTCATAAAACAATGAAGTTTCCCAAATCCTATTACCTAGGCAAAGTTTTTAAATATCCTCGGAATGAGATCACAAAGCCCAGAAGTTTAAACTAAGCATTGATACTGACCTCAAATACTGGCTCTAAAATGAAGAATTTATATGTAGTTGCAAACTAATCCAAAGATATCCTTGCAGATGTTACCTCTATCATAAGAGGTAACAGTTATTTTGAGGGTTAAAAGGGAATATTTCTCCTTAAAATTCTGTTCTACAGTGTTAGTGTCATACTACATTTAACCTAGGAAACTGAAATTCACTGTTATAAAGCAGTTAGACAGGACAGTGAAAATTTCTGCAAGACAATAAGTGTTTTCAAGTCTATCTTTAAGGTCAGTATACTTATACAGTTTCTATAGAAACCATATTTCAGTAACTCAGTATCTAAAATAAAATCACCTTGAAGAAAACTAAAAATATTCTATGTATTTCATTACAGGATATAAGTTTTAGAACAATAGTGCAGTGAAATAAAAAAAATAAAATAAAATGCCTCCTTTTTCCTAAACTACTTAGTGAATCATATGGACTATGAAAGCTAAAGAAAATCTTAATTAACATTACAATTACTCCTCTTTTTTGTTCCCTCAACAGTTACTGTAGGCATGGGGTGGGAGAAGAGGTGGTGACTAATAGAAATGGAGAAGTAGTTGGCTAGAAAGTTCATTCTACCCTTTGGAAGCTCATACTCAGGGAAGAAATCTACACACAATAACTCAAATACAAACTATGACATAAATATGCTAAATTTTGAGAACTTCGTTGATTCAAAAAGCATGAATTTAACACCAAAAAGCATGAATTTACTCATTGTTAGGTTATGCATTCGTTCTGAGAATGGTGTCATATAGTATTGTAAAAGAAATTTAAATGCCTGATAAAAAACAAAGCTATAAACAAAAATCTGCAAATGAATGTTGATAGTAGTTTTATTCCTAATTGTCAAAACTTAGAAACGATCAAGATGTCCTTCAGTGGGTGAATGGATTAAGTAAACTATTGTGCATTTAGACAATAGAATATTTAGACGATAGAATATCATTTAACACTAAGAAGAAATGAGCTATCAAACTGGAAAAATATGGGGGGACACTAAATGCATGAATGAAAGAAGTCAATCAGAAAAGGCTACATACTGTATGACTCCAATTAAATGACATTCTATAAAGGGCCAAACAAATAGTAAAAAGTAAATAGTAAAGTAATAGTAAAAAGATTAATTAGCCAGGGGTTGGGGATAAGGGCCAGGGATGAATAGGCAGAGCAATGAGGGTTTTCAAAGCAGTGAAAATACTCTGTATGATACCGTGATAATGGACACATGATATTATATATTATATATATATATATGTATATATATATTTATATATTATATATTTGTCCAAACCCATAAAATGTCCAACACCAAGAATAAATTAAAATGTAAACTATGGACTTCAGATGACTAAGATGTGTCAGTGTAGGTTCATCAGCTGTAACACATGCATCACTCTGGTAGGGGATATTGATAACGGAGGAGCTAGGCATGTGTGGGAGCAGGGGGCATGTGGGAAATCTCTGCATATTCCTCTCAATTTTGTGTGAACTTAAAATTTCTCTTAAAAAAACATGAAAGAAGAAAGAAAGAAAGAAAGAAAGAAAGAAAGAAAGAAAGAGGAGAAGAAGAAAGAGAAAGAAAGAAAGAAAGAAAGAAAGAAAGAAAGAAAGAAAGAAAGAAAGAAACTCATACACATCTGGGCAAAGAGCTTGTTTATCAAACAACAGAATCTCATGCAATATTTCCTCACTAATCCTATACCATTGTCTCGTGCATGTTGTCCAATTGTAATCAGTCCCTATAGTGGCTAATTTTATGTATCACCTTGACTGGGCTAAGGAATGCCCAGCTGGTAAAATTTTATATCTGGGTATGTCTCTGAGGTTGTTTCCAAAAAAGTTTAGCATTTGAATCAGCAGACTGAGTAAAGATCTCCTTCGCTAATGTGGGTGGGCATCATCCAAACCATTGAGGGTTCGAATAGAACAAAAAGATGGAGGAACAGCAATTTTTTTCTCTCCTCTTGAGCTGTAATGTCCACCTTTTCCTGC